>NW_006399872.1:2551698-2566812 GCF_000299155.1 Elephantulus edwardii
CTGACTCTCACCAGTGGCTATGGATGAAGTCACAGGCGATTTTCAGCCAGCACCAGCCAGGTAGGTCTTAACATGAATGAAGCTAGCCCTTTGTTGGGATAAAAATGAAAGGATACTTCTCTATTAGTAGTTGTTGTTTTATACCAAGGTAGAACCAACTGACAGTTGACCTTCCAGTGAGCTTTCAGAAACTGTAAATTGCACAGGAGGAGATTGCTTATTTCTTTCTCTTGGAGCAACTGGTAGATTTCAGCCATATGCTTGTGGGTTGACAGCACAACTTCTTACCACTAGACCACCAGAGCTTTGTTTTAGAGGATATCCTTCATGGGCTGGCTCCTTCAAGGAACCTGTTGCCCTGGAAGAACCTCCTTGCTGCAGCCCCATTGCATTGTTGTCCACATAATAACAAGTCCAGTCTTGTCCACGTAATAACAAGTCCAGTCTTTCTAAACTGGAAATCAATTCTCTATGTGGAGGATGGTCTGTTTCATGAACTAATGTGAGGTGATGGTAGCTTGGAGTTGGAAATTGCTTTGTTTTCTTAGTACCTTCTGTACCATTTTTTTCCATACTTAACCTTCATTAGCAGTGGCAGTGTTATTGTTGCCTTTGGCACAACAGATAAAGGAACTGAAACTCATCCATCTGCGGATAGAATGTGAGTTCGGGGCCAGTTTTCTGCTAGGTTACTGAGTTTCTTAAAAAGGATAGTGTGTGGCCCTCACTCCTGGCCAAACACCAAAACTAGTCAGAAGTATAATCTAGATCCTACAGTGTAAAGGCGGTATCACGCAGAAGAGTAATCTGCCTTCAAGAGTTTGGTGGTTGTGTATTTTGGGGAGTATGTTAGTTACCACTTGTGGAATATATTACCCCAAAACTTAGTGGCTTAAAAACAACAAATATTTATTCTCTAGAGGTCTGGTTAGGTACCTTCAGTTCCAAGTTTTATGAAAGGAGCTCTGGTGGCCTCATGGCAAAAAGCTTCCCTGCAGTCTCAAAGGCATGTGGTTTGACTCCACCAGCTGCTCAGCAAGAGAAGGATCTGTGGTCTCCTCCTTTGCAATTAACTGTCTCTGAAAACCTGCCAGAGGGTCAGCTTTGGACCAGTTCTAACTTGATGGTACACAATAGTGGTCCGAAATCCCAGCATAGTTGGGCTAGGTGCTTGAGGTTCAAAGTCTTATAAAGTTGCTATGAAGCTGTCAGAGCTGAGGTCTCTTATCTGAAGATCCTTTTCCAAGCTTACTCCTGGGGCCTCTGCTGGATTCATAGTCTCTTTATCTCTGGGTGATGGCTTCCCTCAGTCTCTCACATTGGTGTTTCCAGATATAACCTACACTTCCATTACTATGGTGGCTAGCTTCTCCCAGAGTGAGTAGAGAATGAGAGATAAAGAGAAGGTGAGTCAGATAGCACTCAAGCACATCCAAAGATTTTTTTTTTAAAATAACTCGAGCACCACAACAAGATAAAGGAGAATAATCCAATTGAAAAATGGGCACAGGATATGAACAGACACTTCACCAAGGGAGACATTCAGATGGCCAACAAGCACATGAAGAAATGTTCAAAATCCCTAGCCCTGAGAGAGATGCAAATCAAGACAACCATGAGATACCATCTCACTCCAGTAAGACTAGCAAAATTTAACAGAACAGCAAGCAACAAATGCTGGCGAGGTTGTGGAGAGACTGGAACCCTTATTCACTGTTGGTGGGAGTGTAAAATGGTGCAACCACTATGGAAAGCATTGTGGCTCTTTCTCAAACAGTTGCAAATAAAGATACCATTTGACCCAGCAATTCCACTACTGGGAATATACCCTAAAGAGACCATAAATGACATCCAAGTAGATATATGTATACCCATGTTTATCTCAGCTTTGTTTACAATAGCAAGGAGTTGGAAACAACCTAAATGCCCATCAACAAATGAGTGGGTAGAGAAGCTGTGGTATATTCGCACAATGGAATACTATGCTGCATTGAAGAATAAGGAACTCATGCAATATTATTCAAAATGGGTGACCCTGGAGGACATTATGCTCGGTGAGGTATCTCAGTCACAAAGGGACAAATGCTATATGGTGCTACTGTTGTAGAATGAGGTTGGCATTGGGGTGGGGTAAGACTGAGAAAAACTGGATGAAATAAGTTTATGGCATTGAAGTCTATGGGGGAGAGAATAGTCTAAAAGTATTATATTTTAGGGTATTATTTTTATCGTAGGAGTACGCAATGAGGGTTGCAGAGTGGATTATATTTGGGGGCAGGGGGTGGGGTTTGGGGAGGTGCGTGGGGGGGGATGGTGTACCAATGAGGGAGTTTTTCTTTTGCTTTTCAAGGAGAGGAGCAAAGGGGAGGAGGGGGGAGGGGTTTGTGTGGGGAGGAGGGTGCAACAATGAATGAATGGAATTCCAAAATCTTAGATGTTCATTGAAATGAAAAATAAACAAACTAAATTAATAAAACAAAACAAAACAAAAATAACCTAATCCTGGGAGTGACATCCTGTCACAAATCTATTCTTTGTTAAAAGTAAATCCTTAAATCTAGCCTACTTTCCAGGATCATAGAAAGATATCACCACTAGGAAGTGGGGAACACTGGGGCCATTTTGGAGGGCTACCTTGTTACCTTGTTACCCCAGTTCTTACTGCCATTTCTAGAAAAAGGAAATTCTTGTTTTTTCTTCCTTCTTTTTAAATTTTTATTTTATTATTTTGTATGTGTGTGTACTATCAAATCAGATCTGACTGGTATAGGAGACTGCCCCTCCTTCTCCAGCAGAGCACCTGGTGGATTTGAACCGCATATCTCTGGGATTGCAGTGCAGCTTCTTGCCAGTAGGCCACCAGAGCTCCCCAAAAATGGAAATTCTTACTCTACTAGTGTCCAGAGCTGCTATAAGAATGAAATGTGATGCTAATATAAAGCACCTTGTATATTTTCATTTCCAGACCCAAACTCATTATTGAGTAGATTCCGACCTCGCTGCCATGCTCTAAGACAGACCATAGAATTTCTAAGACTGTAAACTGTATGGAAGCTGACTGCCTCATCTTTCTCATACTGTGTTAAAGTCACCAACCTTCTGGTTGGCAGTTGAACACCATAACCACAGCATTACTGTAAATGGATGGCATTATTTTAGCCATCTTTATAAAATAAGAATAAAGTTCTGATTGTGTGTCCTTTTGTGGAGCAAGTAAGTATGTAGTCAGTGAAAAGGAAGATAGAGACAAGTACCATTTTAGTTAAATTTTTATTAACTGAACACCTGGTTGGTAAGACATAATGTATTTCCAGTAGCATTCCAACAACTTTCTTTAGTGCCAGGTGAGATAACCATCAAATTATAACTGCTTTACCTCAGTGTGGAGAGCTCTGGTGGCCTAGTGGTAAGCAGCAGCACTGTAATCCCAAAGGTATGCAGTTCCAATCTACCAACTGCTCCATGGAGAAGGGTGGGCAATTTCCTCCAGTGCAGTTTAGATTACTGCCTCTGAAAACCCACTGAAGGGTCAGCGGTGACTCAGTTCCCACTTGAGGTCACACAGCATACATACTGCAGCATACTATGGTATGGGTCTGTTCCAACTTGAGGACATATCACAGTCTAGCTCAGCGAGGCCTTAAGATAAAAAAGTCTTGAATCTGCAGAGGGATTTCCTCAGAGTAGTGGCCATTTGACTTGACATTGTTAAATAGCCTGTTTTGTGAGATCCAATAAGCATTATATATTAAATCCACTTGTGAAAGTGTTATTACATTCACAAATACCTGTTTACTCATCCATAGGTATTTGATAAAGCTTGGGTTAACTTTCTTTAGGCTTTGCCATAATTTGCTTTTAGTCTAGAATTTAGTATTGCGTAAGTAGGGTATTTCACTGCAGATTTTGTGTACTAGGATTTTTCTGTGTGAGTCAGCGAGGCCTACAAGAATTAGTGTGTTTCATCTGAAGATTACCAAAGAATACATTGAATGTTCTTTACAGTCCAATTTAGAAACAAGAAAGTCTTTGTAAATACATATAATTACAGAGGAAGACCAAAATATCTAACATCTTTTCTAATCTCTTCTCTGCCACAGACTCTCAGGAGTTACCTTTACACTTTTCTTTCCCTGTTCCCTGTATGCTTGTTTCCCTCCACACCCCGCCCACCATTTCCTTCTCTAATCCTTTTTGCTCATCATGTTTTTTTCTTATCCTCAGATCTCTTTTCTTTCTCTATACCCCCCTCTCTAGTTTCATTGTATGACTTACAAAAAAATCTTACAGACTAAATCTATTCTTATTATCTGATTGTGTGTCTGTTATTTACACAGTTAAGTAAAAACTAATGTTCTGCCAGAATAAAATTGACAATATTTCTACCACAGTGTGCATTGGCTGTATGTAGGTGAGTCACTGCCAGAATTATATCAAAAAATGGCTAAATTAATTAATTCAAGTTTTTAATTTATAGTTTGGAGGTATTTGGGTATCACTTTGTGTTCTCAAATAAAGCAGTTTGTCTTTATTTTGGAAATAATACCCATTTGGAAAATATAAAAAATGTGGATTTATAACACATTTGAGGAAATTTAAGCCTCATCAGTACTTCATTGACTAATGACCAAAATGAAATAGGAAAGGCCATCAATTTGGAACAGACTCATTCATACTCAACCCTCTAGCCAGTTTTCAGAGACTGCAGAATCACAGATGGGAGAAGATAGTAATTCTTCCTTCCTGAGGAGCCGATTCAAGCTGTTTGTCTCTGGGTTGACAGTGCAACTCCTTATCCACTAGAGCTTCCCTGGAAAGACATAAGCTAAAACAAGTTAGAAATGTTAACGAGAATTCGAATAGTGAATTTTCTGAGTAGTTTTCTGCTCAGTATCCAGGCATGCAACTTCCTAAAGAGTTTATTTAGAAAATAACTGTAGCAACAATAGCAAAGTTCAGCAGGGCAGCAAACAACAAATGCTGGTGAGATGTGAGAGACTGGAACTCTTATTACTGATGGAAATGTAAAATGGTACAGCTACCGTGGAAGGTGGTCTGGTGCTTTTTCAAAAGGTTGGAAATAGAAATACTTTTTGACCCAGCAGTTACACTACTGGGAATATAGCCTAAGAAACCAGAGCCATTATTCAAATACACCTGTGTTTATTGCTACATTATTCACAACAGCAAAGAGATGGAAGCAATGCAACTGCCTATCAACAAATGAATGGAAGGGAGCTCTGGTGGCCTCGTGGTAAGAAGCTGTACTGCAATCTTGAAGGCACATGGTTTGAATCCACCAGATGCTCTGTTGGAGGAGGAGGGGCAATCTCCTCCTGTGCCAGTCGGATCTGATTCGACGGTACACAACAAGAAACAAAACAAAACAAATAGAAAAAAAAAACTATGGTACATTAACACAATGGAATATTATGCAGCATTGAAAAACAATGAACATGTAAAACATTACAGAACATGGGTGACCCTGGAGGATAACTTCATTACACTGCTGTTATAATAAAATAGGACGGGGATGTTGAGAACAGAAGGGGGGGAAGTGGATAGATATTGAGCACTGCATTAAAACAGATGAGGGGAAGAACTGTCCCAAAGGAATATATATGATTAGGCATTATATGTATGATAACAGTGTGGAACAAGGAGTGCCTTTAAGGGTGGTAAAGCAATGTTCAACAATGGAATTTTTTTTTTATTTATTTAAAAGACACTAATTATGGAGTGAATTAAGAGGTTTTTCTTTGTTTCTTGAAGGTGGGTGGCAGGATGAGACCTGGCCAGATGGCTGGACTGCAGTGACAAGAGACGGGAAACGCTCAGCACAGTTTGAGCACACTCTACTGGTCACGGACACTGGCTGCGAGATCCTCACCCGGCGGTTAGAGAGTGCGCGCCCACACTTCATGTCCCAATTTTAGTTTCTCCAAATGCTGGCTCATCTCTGAGACTTCTTCTGTCTGTACTGTGCATTTTATTGAGAGTACAGAAAAGAAGAGGAAATTTTTATCACTTGTTTGTTTTGACCATAGATTTAAAACAGGACTATATAGCCTTTGATGAGTTTCCTCAAGAACTTGTCTTGGGTCTGAAAAAACATCGAGAAGAAAGAATAAAGGAAAATTACTCTTTTCAGAGCTCCCTTACCCACAGATGATCTCTGCACTCTGTTTACGCATTTGCCCTTTGAGCACTTTCATTTAAACCTGCTTCTAGTTGCATCCATCACTGCCACAACTGGCCAACAGGCACCAGCTGCTTTCCTGGTCATTTTTGAAGACTAGAATTCTTGAAACTTCAACCTGTGTTGCTCCAGATTTTGAAAAAATTATATATGTGGAAATATGTATGTGTACATTTTAAATTTCATATGCATAATTACTGAACACTACGTGACCTGGGTTTTGTGTTGATTCTGCTCTTACTGGGCTCCATGTGATCACAAATGGACCGATAGTTGCAGTGATTTAATTCCCCATTGGGAATTGGTTCCCCTCCCCCAAGCTCATGTAATTGTGCTTGTGGAAGCACTCAATGAGACTTTCTCTCAATGAGACTTTCTCTCCTGCGTGAACTCTGTGTGTCAGTGAATGAATGTGTAAAATTTCACTTTGGGGAAAAAAGCTACCAAGCTTTTTTTCCCGTTTTAGTTTGGTTGTGTTTTTTTTTTTAAATTTAGTTTATGGCAAAAATTGCCACACTTTGAGTGCTGTCTGCCTGTGACAGAGATGAGGATTGTGTAATATACTGCTGTTGTTTAGATCTTGATTTGATCAGAACTGGGAGGGTGAGAGCTCTGTAAGCACATAGTACAGCTGATTCTGAAGGAAAGGAATGACTTTGATGACCAACTGCTCCTTGGCAGTAGGGTAGCAGCAGTGTGCCAAGAACACACCTCACCTTTACAGAGTTGGAAACCTCATTAGACGTGACCTCAGCTGCCCAGTACTTCTATTTCTTCAGTCTTCTATCAGTATGGGAGAGCAGCTGATGAGACATATCAACCATAAAGTCATTTCATTAGTGAATGCTTGATTACTGGATGTCTGATGACTTTGTTGTAATCTAGTCTGACTCCACTGACACATTATACTTGTAAAAGAACATCTTTCCCAGAGTGCCTCAGACCTTTATTGCTTTAAGAAAGAATTATGATAAATGTTTTCATTACTTTTATTATTTACTGCTTTAGTAAAGTGACTGAATCTGGTACAGACTTTTGGGGGATATGTGTGTGAAGTTTTTAACAAACTATAATATTTGTGAATGGAATGCCTTGCAATAAGAATGTTAATATAATGTGTAAAGGGAGATTAAAGAGTCAATTATTATCCTACCATGTAGTCATTAATTTTACTGTATTTATTTGGGATTTGAGAGGGAGGTGGTAGAAATAAGGGGGCTGATTTTAAAATTTAAACTCATGACCAGATGAGTAAAAAACGTTTTTTTACTCCATTTTCTCAAGTTTAATGGCTACATAGAATAATGCCAGTATGCTTAACAGTTGGCCAGTAGCATTAAAGATGGCAACTTTATTTCTGAGCACTTTAAAGATAGAATGCTGAATATTTAGGGGAACATTTTACATACTGATTGATAGTAGAATTAACTATGTGGATTTATTCCAAATTTGCCATTAGTAAATAAGCTCGAAGGGAAGATATCTTGTTAGACAAATTTTTTGTCAAAAGATGTGACACCACACTTGTAATAGCTTTTCTCAGTTTAAGAAGTGTTTAAACAGTATGAACTCTTAATTGTGTTATGACTAAATGCTGTTATGTGCTATCAAGTTGGAACCAACTCCTGACTCTTCAGGAGGTTTTCAGAGGCTGTAAGTTTACAGGAGGCAATTTCTCATCTTTCTCCTACATATATCTAAGTTGTTGTTGTTGTTGTTATTGTTGTTGTTGTTGTTGTTATGTGCCATCAAGTCGTCTGTGATTTATAGCGATCCTATTACAACAGCCCTAAACCTAAATCTTATGATAGACCTACCCCCATTAATCCAGTCACTGAATCAATCCATCTCATTGAGAGTCGTCCTCTCCTGTGCTGTACCTCTACCCTTCCAAGCATGACATCCTTCTTCAAGGATTAATCCTGCCTTGCAACATGTCCAAAGTATGTTAGATGAAGCTTCAGAATCCTTGCCTCCAAGGAGCAGCCTGGCTTTACCCTCTCCAGGATGAACCTGTTCATTCTCTTAGCAGTCCATGGTATATTCAGTACTCTTCTCCAACACCACAGCTCAAAGGCATCAATTCTCCTTTTGTCATTCTCTATCTCAAGTCATTGTCCAGCTCTCTGATGCATAGCAAGTAATTGCAAAGACCATGGCCTGTATCAGGTGCACCTTAGTCTCCAGACTGACATCATTGTTCTTCAGTACTCTGTAGAGATCACTGACAGCAGACTTTCCCAACACAATATGTATTTTAATTTCCTGGCTACTGGAAACTTTTTTTTAAAAAAAAACATAGATGACGTAAATACACATGGTATTTTGAAGAGAGAAGGAATAGTTAATTTGAGAAAGGACAAGGGTGGTAGAGCAGTTTGGAAAACTCAGACATAGGAGGTATCTTTAATCACTGCCTCATAAGAACCACCATTGTTCTAGACCTTCTTCCTCAGTTATTTAGTTATTCATTTATTTAGATTAGTCATTGTCCAGCTCTCTGATGCATAGCAAGTGATTGCAAAGATCATGGCCTGTATCAGGTGCACCTTAGTCTTCAGACGGATGTTATTGCTCTTCACTGCTTGGAGAGGTCTCAGACAGAAGACTTTCCCAGTGCAATTCATCTTTTGATTTCCTGATTGCTGGTACCAGGAGTGCTGATTTGTAGAGCCAAGAAAACGGAAGCTGTTAATAATCTTAATCTCTTCACCATATATATCTAAGGAGAAATATTTATTTATTGGATTACAGTGAGAAAACATCTCATTTCACCATTTTGCCATCTTTTCCTCAAAATAAGAGTACTCATTTTAAAAAGAAAACTTTCCTACCAATTCTTCATTTCTCTTGGAATTCAAAAACTCATTGCCTTTGAGGTGGAACCGACTCATAGCTGACCCTCCAGCTGATTTTCAGGTATCTGTAAATTGACTGGGAGGAGATTGTCCATCCTGAAGAGTGGCTTGTGGATTCAGACTGCCGAACAGACACTCCCGTTGAGTTAGCGCAACTCTGTCTTTTGCTGATAAAATGGATTTAAGTATATTAGAACCCTTTTACCAGCTCTTCTCTACTACTTGCCATCTATATGACTAAATAAGCAAGAGGAGATTTAGGAGTTTGTCATCTTCACTTGATTGTTGTAAACACTTCTATTTTTTTCACTGAGTGAGTTTTATTAATATTCAGAACAGGATGATCTGCTCTAAAGTTCCCAAATGACTTTCTTCTGGTTAACCTCCTGTTTTTTTAATTTTGAGAATTTTCAAGTTTGTAGGAAAATTTTTAGTATAATGAAATAATCATCTATCCCTTGCCTGTATTCAACAGTTATTATCATATTTGCTTTGTTTCTGCATAAGCACAAAGATCTCTGGTGACATAACCCAAAGGGACTGTTAATCCACAGGCTACACCTCTGGACGTTCAATTCTGTCATGCTTCCTCAGAAGAAAGATGGGCGGGCAGTCACGTTCCAAGCAGTTTATAGCCTTGGTTACCCATTGGAAGATCAGCAATGACCTAGTTCCAACTTGACAGCAGTGAATTAAGTTGAATCTATAAAAGCACATTTTCAAAAAACCCTATGTATCGGGTGACGCTTACAGAACAGACTGGTTTTCCATTTAACAATCATACACATTTGTTTCATGTTATTCATTGATGCACGTTGATCACACGGGAGATTGCCCATCCTTCTCCTGCAGAGCAGCTGGTGGTCTTGAACTACGTTCCTTTGGGCTTGCAGCGCAGCTTCTTGCCATTAGGCCACCTGGCTCAAGAACACTTGATTGTACTAATGAGAAACCTATACTTGGACCAAGAGGCAGTCCTCAGAACAGAGCAAGGAAACACTACCTGGTTCAAAATTGGCATGTGTCCTGTCTCCATACCTTTTCAACCTGTATGCAGAACAGATTATCTGGGAGGCTGGGCTCTGTGAGGAGAAATGTGGGGTCAAGATTGGTGGAAGATCTATCAACAATCTGTGTTATGCAGATGACACAACCCCACTTGCTGAAACTGAGAAGACCTGAGGCGCTTCCTACAGAGGGTCAAGGACTGCAGCCTTCAATATGGATTGAGGCTCAATGTCAAGAAGACAAAGATCCTCACCACTGGATGACGGTGAAGAGATTGAGATTGTTCACAGCTTTAGTTTGCTTGGCTCCACAGTCAACACTCTTGGCACCAGTAGCCAGCAAGTTAAAAGCTGTATTGCCATGGCAAAGTCTGCTGTTACGGACCTCTCTAAAGTACTGAAGAGCAATGGTGTCTCTCTGGAGACTAAGGTGCATCTGATACAGGCCATGGTCTTTGCAAACACTTGTTATGTATCAGAAAGTTGGACAATGACTAAGGAGGATAGAAGGAGAATTGATGCCTTTGAGCTGTGATGCTGGACAAGAGTATTGAGAGTACCATGGACTGCTAGGAAAACAAACAGATTTGTCTTGGAAAGGGTTAAACCTGGCTGGTCCTTCAAGGCAAGGATTCTGGGGCTTCATCTGACATACTTTGGACATGTCAGGAGAGACTGATCCTTGGAGAGGAACATCATGCTTGGGAGGGCGGAGGGACAGCGCAGGAGGGGAAGACCCTCTATGAGGTGGATTGATTCAGTGACTGGGGTAATCGGGATGGGTGTGTCAGAGACAGATTGGCACAGGACACAGCAGAGTTTAGGGCTGTTTTCTATAGGGTCGCTATGAGTCACGGGTGACTCAAAGGTACATAACAATTCATTGATACTCCCCAGAATGTAACATCATTTATCCCACTTCCACCCTGTCTCCCGTTTCCTTTCTTAGATCTTAACTGTCCCTGCCTTCTGAGGGAGCTCTGTTAGGTGCCATTGAGTAGGACTCCATGATGCTGTGGACAACAGATCTGAATCCTGACCTTTTCTAGCTTCATCATATCTGACAGCCCATTGCTGCAGTCACTGTATGAGTCCATCTGGTGGAGGATCTTGTACTGTGAACCCAAAGGTATGTGGCTTTGAATCCACCAATTTCTCCACAGGATACAGGCACTCTCTTCCTGTGGGATTAACTGCATCTGAAAACAGGAGGGTTGGTTACTACTCCCATCCACTGGGTGATGAGTTATACAGACCTATTACTGTTATTCTAACCCTTTTTCCATATTCTCAGCAGCAAACGTGGTTATGAGTGCTCTGGTGCCCTGATAATAATTACCTGTGCTACCAACCCAAATCCACCGGCTACTCCTTAAGAGGAAGCTGGGAAATCTCCTCCCATATGATTTTCAGCCTTTGGAAAACACTATTATTCTAACCCTTTACCACATAACACTACATATACAAATATATATAAGGATATATATTACCCACACCTGTAAGCAGCGTGACAATGTCATGAAAAATAACACTACCTGTAATCAGGCTCTGATTTATTTTTTTAACACTGTCCAGTCATGCCTCATGCCCATGATCGGCTGTGCATGGGGCCAGTGTGAGCCACTGTATTTCACTGACGTACTTTCAGTTGATTGCCAGACTTTCATTCACAGTTTATGTTGATCTGGAAGCTCCTGAAACCTGTTGAGCATCACAGTGTTGCACAAGTCACCACAGACAGACAAGCGATGGCTGGGCATGAGGTACATTGGCCTGGAATTGAACCAGGGTCCCCTGGCGAGAACTCTATCACTGAGCCACCACTGGCCCCCAGGCTCTGAATTTTTCAGTTTCATTTGCTGGTTGTGTGATTAGGTGAAAGGATATTTCCCAGTGGAGAACTGTAGGAAAACATGAATTAGTAATTATTTTATTGTATATATAATATTCTTCTCAGAGTCAACCACAGTTTGGTATGATCCACACAGTCAAATGCCTTTTCATAATCAATGAAACACAGACATTCCTCCGGTACTCCCTGCTTTCAGCCAAGATCCATCTATCATTAGCTACAATATCCCTAGTACCAGGAACCCTTCTAAACCCAGCCTGGACTTCTGGCAGTTCTCTGCTGATGTGCTGTTCCAGTTGTTTCTGGATAATCTTCAGCAGAATCTTACTTGCATGTGAAATCATTTTTCTTTAGTTTCCACACTCTGTTGGATCACCTTTTTTTGGAATGGGAACAAATATAGGAGTATTTTGGTAAATATCTATGGTGAATTCTTGAAAGGAGTATACATATATTTACCTCATGTATTAGAAGTTCTGCTAGGATGTCCACTTTGATAAAAATCAATCTGCTTAAGAGCCCATTCTAACTGCCTTGTTGCCATACATAGGGAAACATTGCATCAAAAGATGTCGTGCTAGGGGAGAATGGAGTGGTGGTGTTTCTGTGTCCCTATAGTTTTAAAAAAATTCTTGGAAAAGCTCTATGCATGTAAACAGGAATTTAAATATGTACTTCATAAAAGATGTTTTCCCAATGTGTATGTGATAGATTTTTTTCCAAAAGCAACTTGCTGACGGAGCATCTAATCTTTCACATTAACTGAAGCAAAATTGGCTGAATCCTAAATTGGTTTTTTTTCTGGGTTTGCAAAGTATTTCTAGACCCAAAGAGCTGTCGTATTTGCTTTAGGACTTGCTCATACTTCTAGAAACCCGTAGTAAGCATTTTGAAGTATCCTAGAACATGTAATATAGGTTTCTCCTTCCTCAAATGTAAAAGACAAAAACATTCTGAAAATTGTCAGTTTAACTATAATTTTGCATTCAAATGAGGTAAGTGAAAGGAGGATTGTCTGTATCTTTTAATGCCATTCTTGCTTGGTTTAACTAGTTCTGCTGTAAGTAGAGTTTGGATTGAATGCAATTTCCTGTCTTAAAGAGCCTTAGTTTCCATGACACATAATATTTTATTCCAAGTTACATAGCCTGTGTTTGGGTCTTTCTGAAGCAGTCTACCAAGGTGATTTACCAAGGAAGATACTTCTGGGTGTTTTTGAACTGCCAGCTGTTCAACTAGTGGTTGAATGTTTAATCATATTCAGACCTGTTCTTAGGGTCACTATGAGTCCGTCATAGTAGACCTCATGGCACCTAACAACTACCACCAACTTTTGCTATGGATTCAGTTCCATCTTACAGTGACTATGTAGCTACCTTCTTCCAAATAAAGGAGGAGGCTTTGATTAACATTCTTCTCTCTTACAGATTACAAATGTCAATTTATGGCTAGTTCATATATTACAGAACAGAGCTGCTCCACAGGATTGTCTTGGCTGTAATTTTTATGGAAGCCAGTCACCAGGCTTTTTCTTCCTTAAGGTCATTATTGTTGTTGTGTACAATAGTATGAGCTGACCCTCCCAACGAGCTTTCAGAGGCAGTTAATTGCACGAGTGGAGATTGTCCATTTTTCTTCCACAGAGCAGCTGGTGGATTCAAACTGCATGCCTTGGATTGGTAGCGCAGCTCCTTACCAACCTAGAGATTAACAGCCAAGTGCAAACTGTTTATGCCTCCAAAGGACTTTAATATAAAGCAGAATAATCCAACATGCTGATGGAAATGCAGGCAAGGCTTGAAAAATTATAAATCTATGCAGATTTTTCAGTATAACATGATAGAGTTGCTTTTAATTTGCTCCTTACATTGCCAACTTTAAATTTTTCATTTTTTAAAAATAACCTTTTCTGCCTTTCATGAAGTACACAGTGGTTACAGACCATTTGTGTAAGTTATATGCCTTTTGTCCTAAAAAAGCAATTTAAAATATATTCAAAAATTTACCATCCAGATGCACTCTTTCTACAAGAGCACTTTTCCTGCAAGACACACTCTTCCTGTGAGATTCACTGTTACTGCAAGACATGCTGGTCAGGGACCTTACCATCACTCTGCTGCAAGAAGTCAAGGTCTGCAGGGCAACCTGGGAGTGTCATCCACCCAGCACTACCCCTGCATCTACTAAAGGCTTTGGCCCAGCCCAGGTGCACTTACAACCTGGTCAGGGACAGAACTACTGCAGGTTGAGGGGCTACAGCTCAATCACAATCCTGCCCAGAGCACTAGACCACTGCCCCCCGCCACCTGGACACTCTGTTGCCCCACCATCTGAAGACAGCCCAGCTGCCTCCCCTGCCATCCAGCACCAGGAATACCAATATCATTGGTACTTTGGCCTTTAACAGTGCTGTCTAGCTACATCATGTGGGATTCTTTAAGCTCAAGCAGAAGAGGCCAGGTGTAGGTGTGGTTTCAGGAGGACAATAGTAATCCTGCTGAGGATTGACTTGTTCTCAAGAAGGGAGCACCAATATACAGGGCCTTCACAAAACATAGCCGTACCCTGGGTCATTATGTAATTATAAAAACCTAAAGGTCATGTAACCCTGGTATGTCCACTTGCTGTACAAAGGTAACTCATAGTTGCTGTAAAGCTGAACACTGTGACACTGTTGAGTCAAATGTAAGAACGGTTACCCATGTTGGACAGTGTTTGGTGAAGCTCCCCAATTAAAGCAAGCTTGGAAGCAGGAGTGGCAGCCACTTTCACAGTAGCTTGCCTCTGGAAACCCTGTGAACCTGGAGAAAGGACGAAAGTTGTACAGGAAATGTCCAGGAGCTTTCGTTCATAGGGTTGCTGAGTCACCTGCGACTCAATGGAACTTAACAACAAACAACAACATCTACTAAGAAAAGACTGGCATAATGTCAAGAAAGCAGTCTGCTTCAGTAATCATGAAAAAACCCCCAAAATAACCCTTCTCCTTAAAAAGCAGACCCACTGAAGAAATGGAACAGAGTATCAGTAATCTGAAAGACAAGAGCCTCACTAGAAACATACTAGAAGAAAAATCAGAGATGTGATGTGAAGAAAATAATAGTCATGTGGGATGACAGCACAAGGAATAACATTATATATATATATGTGTGTGTGTGTGTGTGTATATATATATATACACACACACATACACACACA
>NW_006399872.1:2578083-2580216 GCF_000299155.1 Elephantulus edwardii
TTCCTCTTTCCTTACCACTGGTTGCTGTTCATATGGTACTTCCTGAAATTTTTCATGTCAATCAATTCTTTCTGGTACAATGACTCTGTGTATTCCATCCACCTTCTTTTGATGCTTTCTGGGTCATTCAGTATATTGCCCATAACATCTTTAAACATTGCGACTCGAGGCTTAAATTTCGTTTTTAGTTCTTTCAGCTTGAGAAATGCAAAACGAGTTTTTCCCTTTTTATTCTCTAGTTCCAGATCACTGCACATTCCATGATAATACTTTTGCTTTGTCCTCCTGAGCTGGTCTGTTTAGCTCTTTCACTTCAACCTGTTGTGGTTTTTTTTTTTTTTAAGCTTTAGCTTCTTGACATTCCAGTGAAGCCTCTTATGTAGGAAAACAGGATCTGGTGGGTGGACCTTTGTATTTAAAAGTAAGTGTTGTCCTACCTCTCAGTGAGCATTTAGCTTGGCGAAGTTGGATCATGGTAGGTAAATGTTTGTGATTAACTGAAAGCTAGGAGTAAACTGAGTGTTTCTAATTCTAATCAAATTTAAGCTGATTAATTTGCATATATCTCATTTACAACCCATTAGCTTGAATGGGAGGCCTCTTGTGTAGGTAAACAGGATCTGGTGGGAGGGCCTTTATATTTAAAAGTTAGTCTGGTCCTACCTGTGAGTGAATATTTAGCTTGGCAAAATTGGATCCTGGTGGGTAAGTGTTTGTGGATAGGAAGACTCAATATTGTGAAAATGACAATCCTATCAAAGACAATCTAAATGTTTAACACAATCCCAATACAAATACTAAATTCATTTTTCAAGGAGATCGAAAGGGAAATTGTCAAGTTTATTTGGAGAGGAAAGAGACCATGGATAAGCAAAACACTTCTGAAAAACCAAAATGAAGTGGGAAGCATCGCACTCCCTGACCTCAAAACCCACTACATAGCAGTAGTAACAAAGACGGCACAGTACTGGTACAATAGCAGGCACATAGACCAATGCAACAGAATTGAGAACCCAGCTGAAATTTGACAAGGAAATAAAACCTATCAAATGGGGAGATGATAACCTCTTCAACAAATGGTCCTGGCAAAACGGGACTTCTATCTATAGAACACTGAAACAGCATCCACAGCTCACATTGAGAAGCCAGATAGACTGCATTTTATGTAACGCTCACTCCATTTGAGTAACCAAACCCTGTGTGTTGAAAATTTCTGCCCCAAGCACTCAAGTTTTGTCTTGACCTGTTTCCTGAAATAGTAGTTGCTATTGTTTATAAACCCAAGATGTTGATGTTTTGTACTATACCTATAGCCCAGCATCTAGGAGGTGTAAGGGTATAAAAGTTCCTAGCTGAAGCTAGGAGAGTGGGGAATCCTGCTATGTTGCTGGGACACCCCACCCTGCTGCACAGTGAATAAAAGACTTCACCTTACCTGTAATCATGTGGCATGTGTCTCTTAATCTGTTGGGGACACAAACCCCCATACACAAAAATTCAGAGACCTGAGGGAGCTCTGGTGGCCTAGTGGCAAGATGCTACACTGTAATCCCAGAGGTACGCGGTTCAAATTCACCAGATGTTCTGCTGGAGAAGGAGGGGGCAATCTCCTCCTGTACCAGTCAGATCTGACTTGACGGTACACGTAAAAAATAATACAATAAAAAAAATAATAAAATCAGAGACCTGAGAGTAGAGCCCCAAACCATAAAGTTCATCATAGAGAAACCGGGATCAAGCTTAGATGGCCTAGTCTATGCTATAAGGAGACTGTCAATTGCAGCCACAAATGTACAGTCTGGAGAGGATAAAATTGATGAATGGGACCTTCTAAAGATTAAATCCCTGTGTGCATCAAAAAATTTTTCCAACAGTGTGGAAAGAAAACCCATTAACTGGGAGAAAACATTTGGCAATACCATCTCAGACAAGGCTCTCTTATCAAAAGTTTACATAATCCTACAGGGCCCCACAAGAAAAAGAATGATAACACAATTACAAAATGGGCACAGCGAAAGAATTTTCACATATTCTGATGGCCAATTGACACATAAAGAAATGCTCAAATGCCTGGCAATAAGAGAGATGCAAATTAACACTACAATGAGATACCATCTCACTCCAGTAGCAGTG
>NW_006399872.1:2580789-2581782 GCF_000299155.1 Elephantulus edwardii
TTGTTGTTATGTGCCATTGAGTCGTAGGTGGCTCATAGTGACCATATGGAGGAAAGTCCTCAACACTTGTGGGACTTTCATTCTTTCTCTAGGTTCATAGGGTTTCCGGAGGCAAGCTATTACAGAACTGGGTGCCACTTCTTCTTTTAAGCTTGTTTTAATTGGGGAGCTCCACCAAACACTGTCCACCATGGGTAACCATTAATGCATCTGACACATCAGTGTCACAGTCTTCAGCTTCACAGCAACCACAAGTTACCACTGTATGGCAAGTTGACACACACCAGGAAGTAAGTCAGTATAAAGTAAAAGAATTAAAATTTATCCCATTCATTTAAATTCTCCATTGATTAAATAGGACAAAAAATTCCCATCAGGTAGAATTCTGTGTTACAGTCCTAATTTTAGACAACCAAAATAGATTTGATGATATCCACACAGTGAATGGCCTTTAGTCTTGTATCTGTATTTTGTTTCCGCACTTGGTTCAGCAGCATATCTTTAACACTTAAGATTTCATTCAAGGGGAGACAGTAAAGAATTCTTATGAAAACTTTATGCCTATATTTGAATGCTACAATCCAGAATCCTTATAAGAATCTTGCAAAATTGATTTTTTCTATTAAGTCATTGAAATAGAAAATTATGCTTTTAGCCAGGAAGTGCTAATACTGTTAAACTGAATTACTGAATCAAGAGTATATACTTACCAGTGACAGAAATGGCAAGTAAACTCAGTAATTGGCTAACTACAAGAATTGGAGTAATGTTTTTTAATTATCTTAAACTAACTTCATATTTTTTTTATAATTTTTTTTTAGAGATTTTGGATTTCCATTCATTCATTGCCGCTATTTTCTCCCTTCCCACCCCTTCCCACCAGCTCGCTTCCCCCTCCGAAGAGAGGAAAAAAAAAAAGAAAAAGAAAAAGAAATCCTTCATTAGTATACAATTCCCACGTCCCTTCCCCCCACCCCCCACCCCGAGTACACT
>NW_006399872.1:2582906-2584828 GCF_000299155.1 Elephantulus edwardii
GATATTATGACCCAAAACATCTTTTGTATAAACCTAAACCCCCTTATTGAGATAGTGATCACCCCTGGAATAATGGAAAGTGTAAAAGTGTTGTCTGTTGAATGGAAATAAATAATATTGTAAATTCAGCTAAAAATGTATCAGCTTAAATTTAAAATGTAACTTTTTTACTTTGTAAATTTGCTACCAAACCAGGCTGAAGAACAGGTTTAAAAAGAAAATGTTTAAGCAAAAAGCCATTTTTTACCAAGCTCTCTAATTACCAAAGAACCATGACCATAAAGAATAGCTGTATGCAAGAAAATAATGTAAACTTTATTCTTACTTTTGTTGGTTTTCTGGCTGTTGATTAAGCCCTTAATTGTAAAAATAGAATATAAATGTATTATGCTAAATGTAATAAGCAGGAAAAGGGAAAGGAAGGAAGGAAAGAAGGAAGGAAGAAAGAAGAATTAGAATGACTTAGAATTAATATCATCAAGATCACTTGACTGTTTTGTGTTCTTTCATCGTCCCTTCGCCGACTTCTACCCACCTTTGTGTTCCCTCTTCGAGACCCTAGACCTCAGGCTTACAAGTCTCCCGACTGGAGCAGCCCGCGGCAGTGGTAGACACTAGTTTCTCCTTTCCAGTCATCTAGGCCTAGTTCAGGGCCACTAGTATGTTTCCAGCCCTCTTGGTAGAGCATTTGTTGTGTGCTGTTGAGTTAGAACCAACCCACAGCTGACTCCTCAGTGGATTTTCAGAGGCATGGGAGGTGAGTGCCCACCTTTGTCACACAGAGCAGTTGGATTTGACCTGTGTGCTTTTGAGATTGCAGAGGTAAGCAGTAGAGAAGCTATTAATCTCTGGTGGTGGAGTCTAGGAAGTTATGCTGCTAACACTGAGGTGGTGCCTCTGGGGGTTCAAATCCACCAGCTCCTCCAAGGGATGAGCCGTCTCTTGTGTGATATACAGTTTCTGAAAACTCACTGAAAGGTCAGCTATGAATCAGTGTTGACTCAATGGAAATGAGATTTTTTTTTTGTTATTTGGTTTTTAAAAACACAAAATTTAAATGTTAATCTAGTTTAAAAAATGTGAAAAGCAGATCTGATGTCCTCGTATGAAAATGTCTAAAATATTAATATGGTGTAGGAAAAGGAAATGGAGCAGAAAACACTAATAGTGTCCCTTTTGTGTAATTTTAATGAGTTCATTTCTGGACTCTATTCTGTTGGTTTTTGCAGGTTTTCACCAATTGAATGATTGCATAAAATGAATTAATAATTCAGTAGTTATTCAGTAATAATTGAGTAAGAAGAATTTATGCCTTTCATTTGTGGTGTTGCAGAAGAGTACTGAATATCCCATGGACTTCTAAAAGAACAAACACGTATTTTGGAGAAAGTGCAGCCACAATACTCCTTCGAGACAAAGGATGGCAAAGCTCCATCTCACATACTTTGGGCATGTTAGGAGAGGATTTTTTTTTAAAGGCTCATCATGCTTGAAAAGCTGGAGGGTTAGTGAAGAAGAGGAAGACCCCTGGGAAGATGGATTGAAACAGCGACTACCACAATGGGCTCATGCATGTAAAAAACAATGACAATGGCACAGGATAGGAGAGGGTTCAAATCTGTTAGTCTACTTGACAGTAACAATTTAACAACATTGTTAAATTTCCCCACCCTTTCTTTATATTTCTGTTGTTGTTGTTATGTGTTGTTGAGTCACTTGTGACTCATAGTGTCCCTATGTATAACAGCTCTGAACCCTACTCTGTCTTGAGCCAATTTCAGTCTCTGACACATCTTCCCCCAGTACTGTGGTCACTGAGTCAATCCATCTTATACAGGGTGTTCCTCTCTCGCAGTGTTCCTCCACCCTTCCAAGCATGGCAATGATGTGAGATGAAGCTTTAAAGTCCTTGCCTCCCAGGA
>NW_006399872.1:2586053-2593354 GCF_000299155.1 Elephantulus edwardii
GAGCTCTGGTGGCCTAGTGGCAAGAAACTGCACTGCAATCCCAGAGGTGCACAGTTCAAATCCACCAGATGCTCTGCTGCAAACAATATCACTAATATCGCACACTATCTAAATCCTGCTGAAGATTATCCAGAAACGACTGGAACAGTACATTGACAGAGAACTACCAGAAATACTAGCTGAGTTACAAGAGGTTGTGGCACTAGAGAAATTATTGCCAATGTCAGGTGGATCTTGGCAGAAAGCAAAGAATACCAGAGGAAAGTCTGTGTTTCCTTGGCTATGAAAAGGCATTTGACCATGTGGATTACAACAAATTGTGGCTAACCTTGAGGAAAATGGGAATACCAGAACACTTGATCGTGCTTATTTGAAATCTATGCTTGGACCAGGAAGCAGTCCTCGGAACAGTCCTTATGCATGTATGGAAACACTGCATGGTTCAAAACCAGGAAGAGTGCATCAGGGATGTCTCCATACCTTTTTAACCCATATGCAGAACAGATCATTGGGGAAGTAGAGCTTTATGCAGAGAAATGTGCCATCAGAATTGGAGGAAGACTCATCAACAACTTGTTATGCAGATGACACAACCTTGCTTGCTGAAATGTAAAAAGACCTGAAGTGCTTGCTGCAGAAGGTGAAAGACTTTAATATGTCAGTTCTCTCCATCATCTGTTTCAATGCAGTATATATCATTTATCCCCTTTTTCTCAGTCTCCCCCCAAGTATTAGTCCTTTTGTGACTGAGCTATTTCATTCAGTATAATGTCCTCCAGGGTTACCCATTTTGTATATTTCATGAGTTCCTTGTTTTTCAATGCAGCATAGTATTCGATTGTGTGAATATACCACAGCTTCTCTATCCATTTGTTTGTTGATGGGCACTTAGATTGTTTCCAACTCCTTGCTATTGTGAACAAAACCACAATAAACACGGGTGTGCATATATCTGCTTGGATGTCAGTTATGGTCTCTGTGGGGTTTATTCCCAGTAGTGGAATTGCTGTGTCAAATGGTATTTCTATTTGCAACTTTTTGAGAAAGCCCCATACTGCCTTCCATAGTAGTTGTACCATTTTACACTCCCACAGTGAATAAATGTTCCAGTTTCTCTGCAACCTCACAAGCATTTGTTTCCTGTTTTGTTAAAATTTTGCTATTCTTACTGGGGTGAGATGATATCTCTAAGCTGGTTTTTTGCATCTTAGAGCTAGGGATTTTGAACATTTCTTCATGTGTTTGTTGGCCATTTGAATGTCTTCTTTGGTGAAGTGTCTGTTCCTATCATGTGCCCATTTTTCAACTGGGTTGTTTATCTTGTTGTGGTACACAATCAATACTCTTGACACCAGCAGTCAGCAAATCAAAAGACAAATTGCATTGGGAAAATCTGTCAGCGACCTCTCTATAGAGTGCTAAAAAGCAGTTAAGTCTATCTAGAGACTAAGGTGTGCCTAATTCAGGTCATGGTCTTCACAATTATTTGCTGTGTCAGAGAGCTGGATAATGACTAAAGATGACAAAAGAACTGATGCCTTCGCATTGTGGTGCTGGGGAAGGATCTTGATCATAACATGGACTGCCAAAAAACCAAATAGGTTTGTCTTGGAGAAGATGAAACCAAGACTCTATTTTGAAGCTCTGACTCACATACTTTGGGCACGTGGCCAGTTTTTGGAGAACATCATGCTTGGGAGGGTGGAGGGACAGCGCAGGAGCAGAAGACCCTGGGTGAGGATTTATACAGTAACTGGGGAAATGGGGATTGGTGTGTGCTAATTAGTGAGGCTGGCTCAGGACAGTGCAGGGTTCAGAGCTACAGTACATAGGGTCGCTATGGGCCACAGGTGATTTGATGGCACACAACAATAACAACATCCTTATTCATTGTCTAGCTCTCTAATATAAGTAATTGTTAAGACCATAGCTTGGATCAGGTACACCTTAGTTTCTAGATAGACATCGTTGCTCTTCAGTATTCTAGAGGTCCCTGACCGAAAATTTTCCCAATCCAATTTTGCATATTGCCCTTTGCCGAATCTTTCAATTAATTCCAGTAGATATTTTACTTATAGGATCATAGGGATAATCCTCTATACATATAGTTTTGGTTCTTTACTTCTCTGGACACCATATTCTTTTTCATCTTACTGCTCTGGTTCAGACTACTAATACAATGCTATATAATTCTCATTCAACACTATTGAGAAAAAACTCATAGCTGATGCTTCACCACAATTCTTCTGTAGTCTTATTTATTGTCCAAATTTCAGATGCATAGGAATCAGTTGAAAATACAGGCTTTGCATTAGGTGCACCTTAGTCTTTAAAGTGACCTCATTGGTTAGCATTTTGGAGAATTCCTTCATCCCCATTGCAACACATCTTTTGATTTCTTGACTGTTTCTACCATTACTGTTGACTGTGAAGCAAATCAATCCTTGTCAACTTCAATCTTTTCTTCATCTTTTATGTTGCCTTTTGGTCCAATGGTGATTTTTTTTTAAAAAATTTTAGTTGAGGGGGGATTTTTTTTAGTTGAGGGAGATATATATATATATATATATTCCATATTGGAGTTGGTATTTCACCCAATTATGTTAAAATTTATTTTATGTATTCCAGGCTCTTTCACTGGATGCATATTTTATCTATCCTTTTGCTGAATTTACCATAAAATATCTCCTTATCCTTTTTGCTGATTTTAGCCTATTAGAAACATTATTATTCATGTTCTTTTCAGATTGCTGTTAGCTTTTTCCATCTTTTGATTTTTAATATATTTCTATGTCTTATGTGTCTTGTAAGCAGCATATTAATGGATTCTGCATTTAATCCAGTCACATTCAGTTATTAATGATATGGATTTACTGCTATATTTGTGTTTTGAATGGGTTTTCTTTGTTGTCAACATTTATGGACACACCTTCAAAGCAACTGTATCTGAATTGCTGGCATACTCCATCCAAATAGACCTTCCCACTATATCTTTTTTGCTGATTCATTCATTCTTGTTTGCAGTTTCACAATCCCTCAGAGATGGACATGTATCTGTAGGTATAGGTTAGAAGGGTAGTTTTTATATTATCACTGTTACAAAAGAATTAATTTTTAAAGAAAAAAAACCCAGGAGGAAATCAATAGCAAATTAGGTTCCCTTTTAGCAATTTTTATACAAATTATTGATATTAAGAGTTTTCACAATGTTACCAATTTAATTCACCTTGCTTGTCCCATTTCCAGTACTCTAATTTGTCTGTCCCTTTACCATATTTGTCATTTTACCATTTCCTTTCTTTCATTTATGAATAATACCTTATGAATCAATCTGTTATTTTGATACAAGATGACCTGAAAGTTATTTCAATTAATAGGTTAAAGACTATCTCTAGGCAATAGTCTCTTGTTCCAACCTGTCCAGTTAGTTTGGACTTCTAAAAAAAGAAAATGAGTTCTGTTTCTTACTTTTCTCTCATTCTATCAGAATCCAATCACTGTGGACCTGATCACAAGGGTTGTTAGTGGTAACCTGGTTCCATGCAGTGTTTCTGGTCTTGCAACTGAAGTTATGGTTCTTGTGTAGTCATCTTGTTGACAGTTTTCTTCTCTGAGTCTCTGGTTTCCTTCTATCTTTTGTTCTGGCTGAGTCGAGGCCAACAGTTGTATCTTAGGATAGTTGCTCACAAGCTTTTAAGACCCTAGAAAGTACATACTACAGGGAAATGTAGAACATATTTTAGGATGCCACGTTAGTTGGCTCTTTTACAAAACTTGTGAACCCAAGCTTTCAAACCCTGAAAACCTATGTCATGAAGTTTTTTGTTAAGTATAACAAGTGGTCCCTATGGCTATACACACACGCACATATGTACTCATATATTCATATACACACATACAACTTGAGTAACTATACACATACTTTTTGGAGGTTGTTGGTATTGCAAAATTTTATTGGTCATATCCTTTAAAAAATGCCCTTTTCTCTTGTGCATGTCTTAGTTATATCATTTACTCGGCTAAACTTTTTAATTCACATTCAATGATACCTGTCGTATGACCAAAAAGAACAGAAGTGTCTACTCTCTGAAGAGTACTCCTCTCCATCTCACCGCAGCAACTAGGGATATGTTTACTTGCCACCAAGAAGATAATCTCACAGAAGCAGACTTCGATTCTGTTTAGACACATATTTCCATTGCCTGATAAGAAAACCTGTTCTATAGTAAACGGACTTGAAACTCTTAAAAGTTAAATAAGAATTACCAAGGCATATATACTCATCATGATCCTGTTTCTTCCACTTTTCCTTTATAGAACTAAGATAGTTCAAGAGGGCTCAAGAGAATGAAAGCAAGAACAGAAATGACAACTTTTACAGATATGTGGAAATGGTTTTAATATGTTAAAATATTCTTTAATGAGTTAGTAATTATTTATACAATGGAGAGTTTAGAAAACAGATTTATAATTGTCTTGCTCTTGATTAGAGAGATTTAAAAATTACACAGAAAACATTATTTCCTAGAGTAAGTTACAAAAGGTTGAAGAAGTTGTGAAGGTTGAAGAGCTCCTGCTTTTCTGGCAGCTCTGATCCAATCTCAAGACTTAGTACAAAGATGACTATGCTTTCTCTTTTGAATTTAAATCTTTACAACAGTTCGAATGCTGTAAGAGAATGAAGCAATAAGAAGAGATAATGAATGCACCATTTTATTTACTTTTGAACACCCTCTTATAAATCCCAAAACATTACCACATCCTGTAATACAAAACTTAAAGGAAGCTTACCTCTTTCCGGCATGCAGAAGTTCAAATGCTTCATTAATTTGGTTAAAAGATAGATTGTGAGTCACAAATTCATCAACTTTGATCTTTTTAGACATATATTCAGACACCAGCTTTGGGACACTTTCTACACTCTTCCACCCTAAAAAACATCATTAGATTATTCAATATATTTCTATGATTTGAACTTAATTTTCTTTGGCCACCACAAAGATATTTAAAAGAATGTTTTGTTTTTTCCCCCCACCAGGTGAAGAAATTGCCAAAGAGGATGAAAACATGAAGAGGAAGAAGAAAGACACACATCTTTAGTAAGTAAGTAAATAAATAAATAAATAGTTTTTTAGTATTTTCTTTTTTTGGGGCATTAAACTTTACTAAACTCTCAATGTTTGGAGCCATCAATACTTCTAAAATACTCATTATACATCCCTGAAAGTCTTTAAACAAGTTTAGCTATGTCGACTGCAGTAAAGTTAACCAGAATTATAACATTCAAGAAATAAATTTGATTTGTCACACATAACTTTATATCCTTGGTTTTTCTTTAAAAAAATAGTGTTTCACTCAAGTACATTTCCCCCCACTCTGTGAAGAAGAAATGTGGGATAAGGATCATAGGAAAACTCATCAACAACCTGCATTATTCAGATTATATACAACCTTGCTTGATTTTAGTGAGGACTTTAAACAATTGCTGCAGAAGGTCCAAGACTACAGCTTTCAATATAGACTGGATCTCAATAGCAAGATAAAAATATTCACCACAGGATGAATAAGCAACACCATGATAGAAGACAAAAAAAAAAATTAAGTTGTCAACTATTTCATTTTGCTTGGTTCAACAATCAACACCCTTGGTACCAGCAGTCAAGAGATGTATTACACTGGGCATGTCTACTGTCAGATCTCCAAATTATTGAGGAATAATGTCATCAGTTTGAAGACTAAAGTGTGCCTGCTTCAAACCACAGTCTTTTTCAATCACTTGCTATGCATATGAAAGGTGGAAATGATGTCTGAGCTGTGGTGTTGAAGAGAAATAATGACTATCCCATGGACTGCAAAAAGAATAAATAGGTACGTCTTGGACAAAGTGTAGTCTGAGCGCTCTTTGGAAGCAAAGATGACAAACCTTCACCTGACATACATAAGGCATGCTGCTAGGAGAGGCTATTCCTTAGAGAGACATTATGGTTGGAAAGGTGAAGAGTAAGCAAAAGAGAAGATGACAAGATGGATTTACAGTGACTGCAGCAATCGGTTGAAATATGTCAGAGATTGTGAGGATGGTACAGGATAGGGCAGGGTTCAGATCTGTTGTTCATAAGGTCATTATGAGTTGTACTTGATTTGATGGCCCCTAACTACAACAATGGGACCCTATGAACAACAAAACTGAACCTTGTTTTATCCTATACCATTCTAACCACCTCTGATATGCTTGTGTCCTTTGAGCCCACAGTCACTGTGTCAATCCATCTTGTTGAGGGTCTTGTTATCTTGCTCTGAGTGTTCACCTTTTCCTAGCATGCTTTTTCCAAGGTTGGCCTCTCCTATCAACATGCAAAATATGAGGTTAAGTTTCACAATCATTAACTAAAGGAGCATTCTGATTACACTTATAAGACCGAAATGTTTGTTCTTTGGGGATTTGTGGATTCTATAGTATTCTTCTGCAACACCATAATTCAAACACATTAATTTTCCCTGTTATCCTTATGTGTTGTCCAACTTTCAGATGCATAGAAAGTACTTAACATGACAATGGCCAGGATCAGGGACACCTCAGTCTTTAAACTGACATCCTTGCTCTTAAGCACTTTGGAGAGTTGGCTAGTAGCCTATTTTCCCAATGCAATACATCTATGATTCTTGGTCTATGTGTAGATTTTGCATGAGCATAAATAAGAGTTCTAGGATTCCTAATTTTTTCTTATGGAAATTTATTACTATGACATTTTCATCAAAACTAAAGACATTGGCCATTCCTTCTTGCCTTTGTATAAGGCCAAAAGAGAAATACTGGCCATTTTGACAACCTTAAGGAGGACTCCGACCTTTGCGACCAAGTCCACCAACAAGAACGTCATCATTTTCCTCAATAAAATTCAAGTAACCATTGTTAGGCACAAAGGCTGTGATTTTCTTGCTGTTCTTGATGAGCTGGACTCAGGTACACTTTCTAACGGCAGAAATTGGCTGCTTGGCCTCAACACCCACTTTTTCCAACACAATTCTCTTTGCATGAGAAGTTCGTCCGAAGTGGTTGGCCTTCAGAACTTTGCTCAAGTGAGCTTTTTGTAGTGTTTATCATGCCACTCTGGTCACCTCGGTGGCTGCACAGCTCCCTCATGACATGAGGACCTCAACACTTGCCCACATCGATATGGCCAGGGATCCCAGCTGGGATTCCTATTCTTTTAATTCATAGGGATTCTGTTAGAGAAAAATTGCCCTATAAGGTTTCCAACGCTGTTAAGCCATTTGGAAGCAGAATTACACCTTTTTTT
>NW_006399872.1:2607097-2610932 GCF_000299155.1 Elephantulus edwardii
GTGTATTCAGAAAAAGTGCTGGTTCCCATGTAATGTAAAATGGTCTTTCCTTTGCAAGTAAATCTGCTAGTACCATCTGGCATCAGTCCTTTCCCTTGAGTGACTCTAACGAGGGAAAAACAAGATAGAAACAGGCGTGTTAAAACCTAGACTGTAGTTAGTTGGCACAAAGTTGTCTTCAACTCATGGTGACTCTGTATTTTGGAGAATAAAAACATGGCCTGGTGGCGTGTCTCTTCACAGGTGCTGGTATGCTTAAGCCCACCACTTCCACTACTGTGCTTAAAATCCAGAGGAGAAAAAACTAGCTCTAAAACTACTGACTAAAGAGGTGTATAGTAAAGTAGACTGGGGTTGGGGGGAGGGAAGAAATGATACAACAGTGAATGAATATAGTTTTTTTAAAAAAATATGGGTGGGTGTAGGGAGGAAAATGTGTGGCAATGAATGAATGAAAATCCAACTTTTCTGTAAACGTCTGTTAAAATAACAATAAATTTTTTTTTAAAAAAAATCATGCAATAAATATCACGCTCTTGCCAAAACCCCCCAGACTAGTAAATATTTAAAAATGTGTGCTAATGCATTAATCAGTTAACAGCTTTCAGCAATGCCTTATATGAGATTTAAAATCTGATCTGTATCTTCCAGCACTCAGTATCATCAGGGATCAGATAAAACAGTTTTAAAATTCTTTAATAAAACTCTGTGAGCATTTATAACTTCATAGAGGATAAAATGAAAACTAGCATAATGCAAGTAGAGATTACAAATACATAGACAGCAGATTAAGACAAAAGCCAAACTGGCTAATTTAGAACTTCCTGAAGTTTTTTTTATTTTGTATAAGAAAAATCTATGAATAGTCTTTAAAGTTTCAAGTTATCTTTTTCATTCCCTGCCAGTGCAATTGGTTTCAGAAAGCAAAACAATCCCAAAAGGCCACCAATATGGTAAATGATAACTAAATCTAAAAAATTCTAAACAAATACTATAATGCTTTGCGTAGCAGTTTGGCTTTTAAAATTAGACACATTTGAATCTAAATCCTTTGTGATCCTTAACTTTGTGTTAATTAACTTTGTGACTTAGTTTCCAATATTGAAAATGAGAAACAATAGTATATTCCTTCTAGATCACTATAAAATATAAATGAGAGACAATGTAAAGTATTAGTATGTTTAGTAAATACCTGTTATTTTTTAATTGAGATTTTTATGAAAGTTTATAGAGACACTTTGGATTTCCATTCATTTATTATTGCACCTTTTCCTCCCTGCCCACCCCTTCCCTCCAATTCACTTTTCTCTTCAAAAAGAAAAATTAAAAAACAAAACCAAACAAAAAACCAAACAAAAACCAAAAAAAAAAAAAAACCCACACAAAAAACAAACAACTTTCATTGTTCCACAACACTCCCCCCGGCCCAGTCCACTTTACTATAATACCTAATCATATATTCCTTTTAAACAGTTCTCTCCCTCATCTGTTCAAATGCAGAGTACTTTATTTATTCCCTCTTTTCTTAGTTTCCCCCCAATCCCAATGTCAGTTCCATTTTACAATAGTGGCATTATGCATTATTTGTCTTTTGTGACTGGGATATTTCAATTAGGATAATGTCCTCCAGGGTCACCCATTTTGAATAATATTGCATGAGTTCTGTGTTTTTCAGTGCTGCATAGTATTCCATTGTGTGAATATACCATAGCTTCTCTATCCATTTGTTTGTTGATGGGCACTTGGGTTGTTCCCAACTCTTTGCTATTGTGAACAAAGTAGCAGTAAACATGGGTGTGAATATATCTGCTTGGGTGACAGTTATGGTTTCTTTAGGGTATACTCCAAGTAGTGGAATTACTGGGTCAAATGGTATCTCTATTTGCAACTTTCTGAGAAAGCGCCAGACTGCCTTCCATAGTGGTTGCACCATTTTACACTCCCACCAACAGTGAATAAAGGTTCCAGTTTCTCTGCAACCTCATAAGCATTTGTTGTTTCCTGTTCTGTTAAATTTTGCTATTCTTACTGGGGTGAGATGATGTTTCATAGTTGTTTTGATTTGTATCTCTCTTAGAGCTAGGGATTTTGAGCATTTCTTCAAGTGTCTGTTTGGCCATCTGAATGTCTTCTTTGGTGAAGTGTCTGTTCATATCTTCTGCCCATTTTGCAGTTGGGCCGTTTATCTTGTGGTGAAATATTTGTTGTTATTAATAAAAATAAACATTATTATGTTATAGACATGCTTAGGAAAATCCTTTGGACTGGATATAAACATGTGTAAGTATATTTAAGCAAACACACAACAGAAGAGATAATGGACTGCCTATAGATTCAAAAGTAAATAACAGAAAAGAAAGAAAAAGTAAATACAACTGCCTTAGGGAAGAGAGGAAAAACAAAATACCAGAGGGAAAGATAAGGACAATAAAGTTCCACCAAATGTAACTGTTTTCTTATATTTATGAGAATAATTTAAGTTTGTTTGGCCCGCTTCAGTATGAAAATCATTTCCGTTACAAACGAGTTTCTTAGTGGCGGAAAAATAAAATCAAACAATGTTTCATGCTTTTAAACAACTTCTCTATCACTACTATCTGAGGGACTATGTTTGACATTTTTTTCAGTTTGTTTTTGGTTTTGCCAAAACTAGCTATACTATGAAACAAATGAAATTTTGTTTCCCCCAAATAATCTTGTTAAAAAAAAAATTTGAGTCTTTTCAATGGCATTAAAAAACAAATGGATCTTCTAGGCATAGCCAGTGGGACAGGAAAAAGTGGTGCAATCATACCAGAGCTAGGCCCTCATGTCCTATGACTCAATAATCGAATGATGGCATAGAGCTATGAGAAAGCTGTGTGAGAAAGATATTTAGAAAACTTTTTCTCAACATTATTCATATCTCTGAGCCAGAAGAGCCTAAAGGCCCATCAGTAAGAAAGTCGATAAACTTTAGTTTTTAGAATAGACTATGACACAGCAACAAAAAGAATTAATGGTGTACACAGTAACTTAGACACAAACCACAGACATTACAAAGAATGAGAAATGAGACCAAAAAACAGTATGTATTGTGAGATTACATTTGTAAGAAACTGTATGGTGAAAGAAATAAAAATAGTAGTTACTTTTGAGGAAGAGAGTATCTACTTGGAAAAAAAAAATACGAGATTCTGTGGGATTTTGGAAGGAATATCTTAATCTAAATGATAGTTATAACCATCAGCGAAGTATAGATATAAAAATTCAATGAGGTGTATGCTAAATATTTGCCCACTTTAAGTATTATACGTAATACCACAATAAAAAAGAAACGGAGAAAGATCTTAAAATGCCTCAAAGTTGTTGTTGTTCAGCGTTGATATCTCTGACTTAAAGTGATGAAACATTTACTTTTTTTAAATAAAATTTTTATTTTATACTGGTTTACTTATAAAGTTCGTATACATTGTTTTTCACCCTGGATCTTTCACATTTCCTATAGACCAGAATCATTGATTTCACATGCAAGCAAGATTCTACTGAAGATTATCCAAAAACGACTGGAACAGCACATCAGCAGAGAACTGCTGGAAGTCCAGGCTGGGTTTAGAAGGGGTCGTGGTACTAGGGATATTATAGCTGATGTTAGATGGATCTTAGCTGAAAGCAGAGAATACCAGAGGAACGTATATCTGTGTTTCATTGACGATGCAAAGGCGTTTGACTGTGTGGATCATAACAAACTGTGGCTGACTCTGAGAAGAATGAGAATCGCAGAACACTTGATCGTTCTAATGTGAAACCTATAGTTGGACCAGGAGGCAGTCGTCAGAACAGAGCAAGGGAACAC
>NW_006399872.1:2611617-2617283 GCF_000299155.1 Elephantulus edwardii
ACAGGTCCTTGGAGAGGGACATCATGCTTGGTAGGGCGGAGGGACAGCGCAGAAGGGGAAGGCCCCCTATGAGGTGGACTAATTCAGTGACTGGGGTAATCGGGATGGGTGTGTCGGAGACGGTGCGATTGGCACAGGACAGAGCAGTTTAGGGCTGTTGTACATCGGTTCACGATGAGTCGCAAGCGACTCAACGGCACATAACAACAACCACCACCACCACCACCGCTCCATCCCCCCATCCAATTGTGTAACCCTATCATTATCCACCCCATCCTCACCCCTCTGCTCTCACTCTCCCCTGCCTGGATCTTCATACACGTTTTACTAGTTACCTGGTTCTACAATAACGGTCTTATATAGTATTTGTCCTTATGGGCCTGAGTTAGTTCACTTAGCATCATGTTCTCCAGTCCATTCCAAGTTAGGTAGTAATTTTCAAAATCATTGCTCCTACATGCTGCATAGTATTCCACTGTGTGAATTTACCATAATTTCTCAATCCATTCAATTGTCATTAGATGTTTGGGCTGTTTCCATGTTCTTGCAATGGTGAATAACACTGCTACGAACATTGGTGTACAGAAACATTTATTTTTTATATTAAATGTTTGCCTGAAAGTTTACAGAGCAAGTTAGTTTTCCACTCAACAGTTTATAAACATTTTGTTTAACATGGGTTGCAGTCTTCTCAATGTAATATCTCCCTTTCCACTGTCTTGCTGGGTTCCTCATTTCTCTCTGTCCTACTTCCGAGCTTTGTTTTTGGGCAAATGCTGCCCTTTTGATTTCCTCTTGTTGATTGCACTGAGTACATTCCTCCTTAGTGCTGTTATTTTGTTATGTTGATGTGTGCCATCAAGTAGAACTGACCAATAGCTGACCCTCCAATAGGTTTTCAGTGGCAGGAAACGGCACTGGAAGAGACTGCTTATCCTTCTCCCTTAAGCAGCTGGTGGATTTGAACCGAGGGTCTTTGAGATAGTAGCACAGCTTCTTACCCTAGGCAACAAAAGCTCCTTATTCACTTTATAGGCCTGTCTATTATGCGAATGAAAGAAAGTTGATTCCCTGGGCTGAGCTCAAGAATAGGCTTGAAGGGTGTGTAAAGTTTTAAGGGTTTCACCAGAAAAGCAGCAGTTCTACTACAATAAAATAAGTACTTTTTCTGTGTCAAGAGGTTACGTTATCACTTATATAGTCTTCCTAATACCCTTATGAGTTAAGTTTATTACTTTGATTTAATGGACAATAAAACGGCTCATAAAAGTGATTTAATTTAACCTCACAAACATGGTCCTCTCTGCTCCACATTTAAGCAAATTCAGTCTGATGTTACAGAAAAAAAATGGGTTTTGGAAGCTCTGTTTTATCTTTTAATAGGTGGCTAATACTGGGAAAGTCACTTAATTTTCAAGTCTTATTTTTCTCATTTGTTAAAATGGGCAGAATAATAATGACAATAAAATTGTTACAAAAAGTGAAATAACGAATATAAAAAAGACTTTAAATTCTACACAATTATAATTTTAAATGACCTCCTATTTTAGGAATAAAATACTAACCTTATCTTCTGGCAAAGGTTTGTCTTAGGATTCAGGCAAAATTTGCATTCTCCACACTGTGGGATGTAAAGTGGAATGACAGTATCACCTAGGAAACAAATCAAAAGACATTATCCTGAACAGGCACATCCGCTTCTAAATGCACATATCAGGCCTTTCAGATTCCTGACCCTGTCAACTTGTGCAGCTCTGTATGGTTAACAACTTGAAGGCTTAGAATTTTACCTCTATCACTTCATTCAGACACTCCTTGACCATACAAAAACACAGGTTCCCAAATTTTTATCTGATTAGAATTTTTAAAACACTAACTAGAGAACAAGGTCACTTGCTTCAAAATATTTACTCCAACTAATACATCTCTAAAAGTTTTGATTTAATTGAGCAAAACTGGCTTTGGAAATCTCTTTGTCCAAAAGAAAAATGTCAGGGAGTAGTTACAAAATTGGAGAGAAAACCAGTATTTGTGATTCTCCAATGATCAGTAATATGAAACAATTTGCTTAGGTGATATGTGTTCATAAAGGAATAAGAATGACGTTTATAAAAAGATAATTTTCCTATAGAATTAAACCAAAATCATCAAGTAGGTGACTTAAATACCCAGCCTACCTGCTTTTAGTTTTGTAACTCCTTCACCAACACTCTCTACAATTCCAGCTCCTTCATGTCCCAAGATCACTGGAAAACATCCTTCAGGGTCAGCCCCACTCAAGGTATAGGCATCAGTATGGCAAACTGCAGTGGCAATAATCTGTAAGGATGTTAAAATAGTTCTAAAGTAAGTGTTTTCTAAAGAAGATAACTCAATATTAAACAATGTTGATAAAATTAAAAATTAAAGTGTTTCATTGACTATGTAAAGGGATTTGACTTTGTAGATAACAATTTATGGATTGTACGAAAGAACAAACAAATATATGCTGGAAGAAGGGTAGGCAGAGTGTTCCCTCAGAGGTAAGGATGGTGAAACATCATCTCACCTACTTCAAGCACACGATCAGGAGGGGCCAGTCCTTGGAAAAAAGACAACACGCTTGGAAAAGTGGGTGGTCATGGAAAAGGGGAAAGACCTTCAAGGAGATGGACTGAGGCAATGAATGTAAAGGGCTTGAGCACGGCAGAGACTGTGTGGATGGTGAAGGACACAGAAAAGTTCTGATTTGCTATTTTAAAGGTAACTATGATTTGAATCAACTCTGGATGGCATCTAACAACAAGTTGTTGTTGTTGTTATGTGCCGCTGAGCAGCCTGCAACTCATGGCGACCCTATGTACAATAGGCCAAAACCCTGTTCTATCTCTTGCCAACCTTATTTTCTCTGAAACACCTATCCCCACTACCCCAGTCACTGAATCAATCCATCTCATCAAGGGTCTTCCTCTCCTGTGCTGTCCCTCCACCCTCCCAAGCATGACATCCTCTCCAAGGACTGGTTCCTCCTTGCAATATGTCCAAAGTATGCCAGACAAAGCTTCAGAATCCTTGACTCCAAGAAGCAGCCTGGCTTCACCCTCTTAAGGTCAAACCTGTTTGTTCTCTTAGCAGTCAAAGGTATACTCAAAGGCATCAATTCTCTATCATCCCTAGTCACTTTCTAGCTCTTTGATGTATAGCAAGTGACTGCAAAGACTATGGCCTGTATCAGGTGCACCTTAGTTTTCAGAGTGACACCGTTGCTCTCCAGCACTTTAGAGAGGTCTCGAACTGCAGACTTTACCATTGCAATACTTCTTTTAATTTCCTGGCTGCTGGTGCCTAGAGTGTTGATTATGGAGCCAAGCAAACTAAAACTAAACAGTTGGAGCCAAGCAAACTAAAACTGTAAACAATCTCAATTTCTTCACAATCCATCATGATGCTGCCAATTGGCCCAGTGGTGAGAATCTTTGTATTCTTGATATTGAGCCTCAATCCATATGTAGTATGAAATTCAGAGTAATCATATGAGACATGAATCTTGTCCTATCTTGCACCACCCTCATGGTCTGTGATATGCTTGAGCCATTGTTATAGTCACCGTGTCAATCCATCTCCTCAAGAATTGTCCTCTTACTAGGCAAGGATGCCCACTATCACCTCTCTTATTCAATATTGAATTGGAAATCTTAGCAATAGCAATAAGACAAAAGAAGGAAATAAGAAGTATCCAAATTGGCAAAGAGGAGGTAAAATTGCAGATGATATGATAGTATACTTACAAAACCCTAAAGACTCATTAAGAAAACTACTGGACATAGTTGACCAATTCAGCAAAGTGGCAGGATACAAGATGAACATACAGAAATCAACTGGATTTCTCTACAGTGACAAAGAGAATTTTGAACTGGAGCTAAGAAAAACAATATCCTTCACAACAGCTAATCACAAGATCAAATACTTAGGCGTAAATCTAATCAGAAGCACAAAGGATCTATTCAAAGAAAATTACAAAACATTATTACAAGAAACAAAAAGAGTCCTGGAGAAATGGAAGAATATACCTTGCAAATGGATAGGAAGACTCAATATTGTGAAAATGGCAATACTACCAAAGGCAATTTACATGTTCAATGCAATCCCAATACAAATAGCAATTCCATTCTTCAATGAGATGGAAAAGGCAATCTCCAATTTCATTTGGAAAGGAAAGAGGCCCCAAATAAGCAAAGCACTCCTTAAAAAGAAAAACAAAGTAGGAGGTATCTCACTCCCTGATTTCAAATCCTACTATACTGCTGTGGTGGTCAAGACAGCGTGGTACTGGTACAATGACAAACACATAGATCAATGGAATAGAATTGAGAACTCAGAAATCAGCCCATCTACCTATGGTCAGTTGGTTTTTGACAAGGAGATGAAATCAGTTAAGTGAGGAAACAACAGCCTTTTTAACAAATGGTGTTGGCAAAATTAGAAACCTATCTCTAGAAAAACTCAAGCAAGATCCACACCTCACTCCATACACAAAAAAACAACTCAAAGTAGATCAAGGACCTAGGACTAAAACCAAGGACTGACTATAAACTTTATTAGAGAAAAGCTTGGAGGAACTCTAGAAGCCCTAATCCACGAAATGAACAGTCTTCCAAGCATCCTGAAAAGTAGAGGATAAAAATAGATGAATGGGACCTTCTAGGAATCAAATCCTTAAGCATATCCAAAAACTTCTCCAACAGGGTAAAAAGGGAAGTCAGAGACTGGGAAAAAATATTTGACTATGACATGTTTGATAGGGGACTTATACCTAGAATTTATAGAATATTTGAGCACCATAACAAGAAAAAAGTAAACCAAAAAAATGGGCACAGAATATGAAGAGACATTTCAATAAAAAAAGACATTCAGATGGTGAACAAACACATGAAAATGTGTTAAAAATCCCTAGCTCTAAGAGAGATGCAAATCAAAACAACTCTGAGATATCATCTCAACCCAATAAAAATAGCAAAATTCAATAGAGCACCAAACAAATGCTGGTGAGGTTGTGGAGAAACTGGAACCCTTACTCAGTGATGGTGGAGGGTAAAATGGTGCAACCACTATAGAAAGCGGTAGGTATGGCACTTTCTCAAAAAAGTTGGAAATAGAAATACCACTTGAACCAGCAATTCCACTGCTGGGAATATACCTTAAAGAAACCAGAACTGTCACCCAAGCAGATATATGCACATCCATGTTTATTGCAGCTTTGTTCACAATAGCAAAGAGTTGGGAACAACCCAAGTGCCCATAAACAAACAAATGGATAGAGAAGCTGTGGTATATTCACACAATGGAATACTATGCTGCATTGAAAACCAAGGAACTCATGAAATATTTTTCAAAAAGGTGACCCTGCAGGACATTATCCTGAGTGAAATATCTCAGTCACAAAAAGACAAATAATGCATAAGGTCACTGTTGAAAACAGGACTGATATAGGAGTTGGGGGGAACCTAAGAAAAGAAGAGACACATAATGTATATTGCATTGAAACAGATGAGGGAGAGAACTGTTTCAAAGGAATACAGGATTAGGTATTATTTTCATGACAAGATTCCATAAAAAGAAATGCACAGTAAAGTGGACTGTGGACTTAAGGGGGTGGGGGATTGTAAAACAATCAAAGAATTTTTTTT
>NW_006399872.1:2623003-2626275 GCF_000299155.1 Elephantulus edwardii
ACAGACATTCGGATGGTGGGGGAAGAAGAACAAACTGGGGAGGAGGGTAGAGAGAATGGTGCAGCAATGAAGGAATGAAAACCCAAAATCCCTGTAACTGTTCATTACAACTAATAAAATTTAATAATTAAAAAAAAGAAAAAAATAGAATCCCCCCCCGCAAAAAAAATTAATGGTATTTTCAATTGCTCTTTATGTCTCTGAAAGCTGGACAATGAGAATGACAGAATAAACTGTCACAAGGCACCTAACATAGCGAACCTATGAAAAACAGATCTGAACCTTGCCCTATCCTGCACCATTGTCATCCTCTCTGTCATACTGGAGTGACTGTTATAATGTCACTGTGTGAATCCAAATCATTGAGTATGTCCTCTCTTTCACAGACTCTCTTACTTTCACAACATGATGTCTTTTTCTAAGAACTGGCCCCTCTTGCGATATGCTCAAACTATGTGAGATGAAGTTTCACCATTTTGCCTCTCAAGAGTATTCTGGTTGGAGTTCTCTTAGCACACATTTGTTTGTTCTTTTGGTAGTCCATGGTATATTCAATACTCTTCCGCACACCACAATTCAAAGGCATTGATTCTTCTTCGGTCATTTGTATTCATTGTCCAACTCTCAGAATTATTGAAACAACTGAAATACTATTGCTTGGATCAAGTGCTCGTTGGTTTTTAAACTGAAATCATTGTTCTTTAGCTCTCTGGAGAAGTCCTTGACAGTACATTTTCCCAATGGCCTATGTCTTTTGATTTCTCGACTATTGCTACTTATGGGTGTTGTGAATCCAAGTAAAAGGAAATTGTTAACATCTTTAATCTTTTGTCCATCTATCATGATGTCTATTTTTCCAGTGTGAGCATTTTTGTTTTCTTTATGTTGAGATGTAAACTATATTGAAAGCTGTACTCCTGAACTTCTTCAATAGTAAGTGCTTCAATACTTCTTCACTTTATGCAAGCAAGGCTGAGGCTTCTGCTATATTTGATGTCAAATTCTTCTTCATATAGTCTAGCTTCTTGAATTATGTATTCAGCATAAAGATATAATAGGACTGGAGAAGGGATACAACCCTGATAAACACTTTTCCAGATTTTAAACCATATAGTATTCCATCGTTCTGTTTGAACAACTGTTTCTTGACCAAATATCACAAAAGCACAATTAAGTGTTCTGGGACTTCCAGCACTCTCAGTATTATCTATAATTTATTATAATCTTTATAACTGAATGCCTTTACATAATCTATAAAGAACAAATAAATATCTTTTCACGATTTTCTGTTTAATTTATAGGCTCTGCTAAAAAGCACAACATCTTATAAAGTCATTTAAGCCCAAGATGCTGTTGTTTGGTACTGCTGAGTCAGTTCTAACTCATAATGACTCTTTGTACAGAAGAAAACACCATCCAGACCTGGCCATCCTCATAATTGTCCAGAAGGTAAATGGCAGTAGCTCAGTGATCTGTGTGGATGGCATTGCTTAACCTACGCTCAAAGGATGGAAGGAGGACTGCTGTGATGCTAAGGTTAGATGACTTTTAATACCTTTTCCATGACACTGTCCTTGGGGCTTTATCCTCTACAGACCTCAACTTTACTCATCTACCCAGAGACTTAATTCTAAGTCACCTTCTCTAGTGCCTTATATATATCATTACCTTTATGCGAACTTCATGTGCCTTTGGGGGTGCCACCTCTATCTCCTCAATAGAGAGGGGCTTTCCTGCTTCCCATGCTACCGCAGCTTTACATTTGATAACCTAGAATGAGGAGAGAAAGCAAGCTGTTTAATTCTCTTAAAATAACAAAGTACACAGAAATCAATTTAGATATAGCTGAATGCAAATCTTATAAAATTTATAATAGAACTCCTAAGTAAAGAAGAAAACTGTCAACATGTTTTAAGATTTCACATAAACAATGTCTTACACTGAAAGAAAATTGAGATACCCACATGATCAGAAATAAATGTCACTTTTGGTCAGAAAGCTTTATTCAACAAATATTTGACAGTCAAGGGTGAGTTTTGTTCCAGCCTTGAAGAGTAACTAAGGGCGGCATTCTTGGGAGTTCTGTAGGTCTCTGGGCTCAGGGAAGGTTTTAAAACGACATCTATTCCTTACAGTGAGAGCTCTGGTGGTTTAGTCCATTAGATGTTACACAGCTAACCAAAAAGCTGAGTCTCTGATGGTTCAAACTCACCAGGTGCCCCACAGCGAAACAACAGGCAATCTCCTTTTTTTTTTTAACGATTTATATACCCTTGGAAAGCCAATGGACGGTCACTAGGAATCAGAACCAACTTGATGGCAAGGAGTTTTAGTTTTTTACCTTACAACTGTGCTCTCAAAAAACAGTAGTCACTAGCTATTATTTGTTACTGGGCACAAGAGAAATGGCAAATCTGTCCTGAGAAATCTTGCAAATGTAAAAGACTTTGAAGACTTGGTATTAAAAAAGGGAAAAGATTCATTAATAGTATGAGAAAATTTAACGTATTGGGTCAAATAATATTTCTAAAAAATTACCTTAGAGGTTCTAATCTGTATACCTAGAGGGTCTAGTCAGTTCCCTTTGTTGTTATGAGCCGTTAAGTCACCTGAAACCCAGAGACCTTACGTACAGCAGCTCTGAATCCTGTCCTTGAGCCAGTCTAATTCTGACACACCAACCCCCATAGCCCCAGTTACTCTATCAATCCAAATTTTTGGGGGTCTTCCTCTCCTGTGCTGTCCCTCCACCCTTCTGAGGACGATGTCCTTATCCATCAAAATCCTAGCTTCCAAGGAGAGACCTGGTTTCACCCCCTCCAAGACACAACTATTTGTTTTCTTAGCAGGACATGGTTCCGTTTACAACCAGAGAAAGCAGCATAATGAGGACGGCTTAGATCAATTCATATAATGCTTATGGTATGCATTAACATAAAGTTGCAGACCACTGGATTTATGGCAGACAGATTTGAAAATCAGTGTAATTAAAGAGATTTGCACAAAGTATTGGAAAGCAAAAAGTGGGCTCAGTGTTAACTGTGGTTGCAGGGCTTGGGAAAATATCACTTTTAAATGGAAGAGATGAACAGTTACAAATGGTGATTAAACACCTACAGAGAGTTAACTGTAAGGAGTACGTGAAAAGAAATTTGAAATCCCTACTATAGTCCCTGACACAGTATAGCTTTGTAAACATAAATTAGCAGTTATTAATTTGCTCGGCTCCACAGTCAACACTCTTGGTACCAGCAGTCAGGAAATCAAAAAGC
>NW_006399872.1:2626375-2628177 GCF_000299155.1 Elephantulus edwardii
TTTTTTTTCTTTCCAAAGAGAGAAGTGAACTGGGGGGAGGTGTGGGCAGGGAGGAAAATGCTCAACAATGAATGCCTGGGAAAAAATTAAATGGGAAGAATATGCTATAAAAAATCATTTATGTTGCATTTAAGAAAAAAAAGAGTTGTCCTCTTTTTCTGATCCTCCACCTTTTCCAGCAAGGTAGCTTTTCCAAGGACATATGTCTCCTGACATATGCCCAAAGGAAATAAATATATGTTATTCTAGAACTGTTTTTCACGGATTCGAAGATACATTTCTTTCATGTTCAGAATATACTTATCATCAATGGCATCTTAACAATTTTCCACTGGAAGCAGTATTTCTTAGTAGTACATAAAAGTAATGGCACATCTTATAATTGGTGGTATTTTATCTGCAATAAAACACAGTCATTTCCTTACAATGCATGTTAGTAAGAGAAGGTAAACAAGGTGACTATGGGGCATAGTGCCTTCAAGTGTAAGGAGGAACAGGAGGTTGGGCAAAACAGGTGGAACCATCCCACTGAGGCCTCCTCCTGACTGTCAAGTAATGCAAGTTCTAAAAGTTATTTGTTATTTCTGAAACAGCTTAGCCAGCAAGGGTCTGAGTCAAAACTCATTGATTTCAGTTGTTCCAACCCCCCTTTTAGCAGTCACACACAATTTCTACTTAAATAGGCTCTTCATCTTTTTGATTTTCAAGAATCTCTTATTCAAATCACCAAAAGCACAAAAATGAAAAATTCTGGAGTGTGTTATATTTATGCTTCTCTGTTTCCCAACTACATACCCCTATAAAACACAATATTATTTTGCTTTTGTTAACAGTCTCTCAGAGAAGCCTCGTAAGCTTGGTGTGCCACCCACAGTTCTTCTTTGAACATGCAGGAAAGATAATTTCTTCTTCGGTGACAAAATCACAATCAGCTCAATACCTGGCCTTAAAGGAGAAAACTAAACTGTCTGAGCTTTCAGTTCCTATGAGTCATTCCTGGGAACATGAGTGCACATGTGTTCTGTGTCTGGAGGTGGAATGAAGGGAAGTACACCCAAAGTCACAGTACATAATGATTATTTTCCTAAAATGGTCACAACCATAAAGTATGATTTTTGTAAAAAATTAATTTTAATTAAAGTTTACAGAGACTTTGATTTTTCTTTCATTCACTGTTGTACTTTTCTCCCTGGCCAACCTCCCCAACCAGTTCACTCTTCTCTTGGGGAAAAAAAGTTTTCATTGTTATACAATCCCACCTCCCAAGTCCACTCCACTATGCAGCCTTCATTTTGAAAAGTAAAAGAAAAATTCTTTCATTGTTATAAAATCCCTCCCCCCAAGTCCACTCCACTATGTGGCCTTTGTTCTAGACTCCTGTAATGACAATAATACCTAATCATATATCCCTTTTAAACAGTTCCCTCCCTCATCTGTTTCAATGCAGTATACATAATTTATTCCATTTTTCTGTCTCCCTCCAACCCCGATGTCAGTCCTGTTTTACAACACTGGCACTATGCAGTATTTGTCCTTTGTGACTAAGATATTTTCCTCAGCATAATGTCCTCCAGGGTCACCCATTTTGAAAAAAAATTTCATGAGTTCCTTGTTTTTCAATGCAGCATAGTGTTCCATAGTGTGAATATACCACAGCTTCTCTACCCATTCATTTGTTGATGGACACTTGGGTTGTTCCCAACTCTTTGCTATTGTGAACAAAGCTGTGATAAACATGGGTGTGCATATATCTGCTTGGGTGGCAGTTATGGTTTCTTCAGGGTATATTACCAATAGTGGAA
>NW_006399872.1:2631852-2646479 GCF_000299155.1 Elephantulus edwardii
AAAGTAGAGGAAAAGGAGAGGTGAAATATACATTATTGTCCTGTGTAAACTGGGCAATTAAATTGTTTTTTAAATGTATACTCCCCCCCCCCCCACTTGTGTAAGAGCGGAGACCATAGTGCAGATTCCACATATCTGGAAAGCGCAGGCATGTGGCCCACTACTCCATTACCTACTTTTAATACTTAAATATAGATATTAAGTCTGATGGCACAAAAACTCAGATACTGTATTAGAGTATTTTTTAACCTCAGGATATCATAATTCTCTGAAGGAATTAGTAAGGATCAAGTGGGAATTTGAAAAGACAGTGTAATAATGGGCATAGACCAGTGGTGATTAGTTTTATAAGACATAATGTATGGGAATGGTCATATTAAAAATAGTATGAACAAAAAAAACCCCAAACCAACAAAAAATTTGTATAAAAACCAACTAATTAAAAAGTTCAACTTCTCAAAACAAAATTGCATAGGTCAAATTCAGACTTTAAACAATGAATACAAAAACCCAAGAAAATAAAATGAAAAACAAAACAAAAAAACAATGAAATCATGTAACTCATAGCTACTTGTAAAGCAACAAGAATAAGATTCATCCAGCATCTAAATCTTAGGCCCCCTCTTTTAAACAATTCTTCTAAAGGTGGTTAACTTCCTCTTTTAAATGATAATTCTAAACAAAACAAAGTCCCACTTTGAATCCATAGGCAACAGTTTTACTTCAATATTTAAACCAGCAAAGAAATGATAATTTTCTGCCTTCACTGAATAAAGTTGCTTGATAATTGGGCAAGTTAGGGTTTGTCTTGTCTTTGAAACATCAACATTTAAGGTTATATACACCTTTATAGAAAATGGCTAAAATTTGAAAACTCAGTTTCTGGTGCAAGAAAAGTAGAAATTCCTCTGAGAGTCTAATGTGAGAGTTAAGAGAATAACTATATTCTGTTCTTTGTGGTTTAGTAGGTAGGAGTTGCACTGCCAACTCCAAGACAGGTAGTTCAAATCAACAAGCTGCTCTTTTGGAGAAAGATCTGCAGTTTTTTCCTATGTAAATTACAGAATCTGAAATAGGGCTGGAAGGTCAGCTTTGAGCTAGACTCAACTCCATGGCATGTAACAATAATATCAGTAATGCTGCCAGTGCTTAAAAATAGTCCAAAAAGGGATCTAGGAATCTTTCCCAAACACACTTCATGGTGGCATATAATTCAGACTCATTTATGAAAAGCAAGATAATCTAGGAACATGGACTGTTGCAGCTTTGCCATTTAAAAGCATGAACTTATGTAAGGACCTGAAGAGCTTGCTGCAGAAGGCCAAAGACGTAGTCTTCAATATGGATTGAAGCTCAATATCAAGAAGCCAAATATTTTCACCACTGTGCCAAATGGCAGCACCATGATGGATGGAGAAGAGATTGAGGTTGCTAACAGTTACAGCTTGCTCAGCTCCACAATCAACACTTTTGGCACCAGCAGTCAGGAAATCAAAAGGTGAATTGCATTAGGTAAATCTGCTATCAGAGACCTTTCCAGTGTACTGAGAAGCAATGATGTCAGTCTAGAGATTAAGGTGCACCTGATCCAGTCCATGGTCTTCACAATTACTTGCTATGTGTCAGAGAGATGGATAATGACTAAGGAGAACAGAAGAAGAACTGATGCCTTTGAGCTGGAGAAGAGTCCTGAACATACCATGGATTGCCAAGAAAACAAATATGTCTGTCTTGCAGAGGAGGAAACCAAGTTATCTCCTTGGAGGCTAGGATTTTGAAGCTTCATCTCACAAACTTTGGGCATGTGTCCAGGAGAGAACAATCCTTGGAGAAGGACATCATACTCGGAACGGTAGAGGGACAGCCCAGGAGAGGAAGATCCGGATAAGATGGACTGATAGTGCAATGGGGGTAGGTGTATCAGAGTCAAGGAGACTAGCTCAGGGCAGGGTAGGCTTCAGAGCTATTCTACACAGGGTCACTATGAGTTGCAGGTTGACTTGACGGTACATAACAACACACAAGTTAGTGTTTTCCTCCCTAAATTTTCTTATTGTTGATGAGATAATAATACAACAAAACAATTCAACAGCTTCTACATATATAATGACATTAATTAAAGTTATGCACCCATTGTTGTTATATGCTGTCAAATTGCTTGTGACTCAAAGCAACCCTATGTACAAGAGCCTTGAAACCTGCTCTATCCTGTGACAACTTTATTGTCTCTGACACACTTACCCTCATTACCACAGTCACTGTATCAATCCATTTCATTGATGGTCTCTCTCTCTCTGTGCCCTTTTACACTTCCAAGCATGATGTCCCTCTCTAAGACTGGTCCTGCCCTACAACATGCCCAAAGTATGTCAGACAAAGCCTCAGAATCTCTGCCTCCCAGGGACAGCCTGGCTTCACCCTCTTTAGGATGAACCTGTTTGTTCTCCTGGAACTCCATGGTATATTCAACAGTATTCTCCTGCACCACAGCTCAAAGGCATCAATTATCTATCATCCCTAGTCATTGTCCAGCTCTCTGACACATAGCAAGCAATTATGAAGTCTCAAGACTGATATCATTGTTCTTCAGTACTATACAGAGGTCCCTGACAGCTGACTTTCCCAGTGCTATTTGTCTCTTGATTTCCTGGCTGCTGGTACCAAGAGTGTTGTTTGTGGAGCCAGTCAGACTAAAGCTGTAACAATCTCAATTTCTTCACCATCTATCATGATGCTGCCAATTGGCCTAGTGGTGAGAATCTTTGTTTTCTTGAGGTTGATTTTAATCCATACTGAAGGCTGCAGGCTTTGATCTTCTACAACAAGTGCTTCAGGTCCTCCTTAGCAAGCAGGGTTGTGTCATCTGCATAACACAGGCCACTGATGAATCTTCCTCTAATTCTGATGCCACATTCCTCCTCATACAGCCCAGCCTTCCAGATGAACTGTTCTGCATATAGATTGAAAAGGTATGGAGACAGAATACATCTCTGATGTACATTCACAATTTTGAACCATGCAGTGTCTTCTTGCTCTACTCTGACGACTGCCTCCTGGTCCAAGTATAGGTTTCATGTAAACACAATCCAATGTTCTGGGATTCCCATTCTTCTCAGAGTCAGCCACAATTTGTTGTGATCCACAGTTTATCACCTTTCTTTTCTAAATTCTTCCTGTTCATTAATATAACTCACTGCCTCCATGATAGATAAAGATTGAAGATGTCAATGATTTCATTTTAGTCGAGTCTCCTATCAACTCTATTTTACCAGAAGTCAAGCAATCAGAAAACATGTTGAATTGGGAAAATCTGCTATTTTATTTTATTTTATTATTTTTGTGTGCGTGTACCGTCAAATCAGATGTGACTGGTACAGGAGGAGATTGCTCCTCCTTCCCCGGCAGAGCATCTGGTGGATTCGAACAATGCACCTCTGGGATTGTAGTTGCAGCTTCTTGCCACTAGGCCACCAGAGCTCCCCTGGAAAATCTGCTATTAAGACCCTTTCAAGAGTTTTAGTGAGCAATGATGACAGTTTAAAGACTAAGTATAGTCTTTTCAATTAATTACTGAGAACAAAAAAGTAGGCCTTTGGAAAAAGTACAACCAAGGTGCTCCATAGAGATGAGTATAGCAAAGCTTCATCTCACATACTTTGGGCATGTTGTTACAAGGGCCAGTCCTTGGGAAAGGACATCATGCTAGGAAGGGTGGAGGGTCAGCATAAGATGAAAATCCTCAGGGAAGAGGACTGACACATTGACGGTAACAATGGGCTCAAATATATCAGAGATGGTAAGAAAGGCTCAGGTAGGACAAGGCTCAAATCTGTTCTCATTGTCTCTGAGTTATACTCAACTTGATGGCTCTCAATAACACCAACAGTTCGACAACAATCTTTTTTTGAGTGGCTATTATTGGTATGATTTCATACAAATAATTCTTAAAAGGGTATAATGCTGAAGGCAGATTTTTTTTTTACTAGCTAAGCTAAATTATGGTTTGATATGCAGAAGTCAGAGTATTATTTTTGGTTTAAAGTTTAAAGGGCAATACTTTTGGATCAGAAAGTTCAGAGTGCATGAGAATTTGAAATTCTGTTCTGCATTCTTCTATAGGATCTCTTATAAGTTTTTTTTGTAATGACAACTGGGTACCCTTTTAGTTCTTCTCATGATACAGGAGGCAGTTGTTCATTGAGAGAAAGACCTGACCATTCTATACTGTGCTATATTGAATTTCCTTCCTACGATCCTCCAGATAAACAGAAACTAAATGTACCTTGGATGGCAAGGTTTTTAGACCCCAGGCACTAGGTAATTAACCACAATACCAAAACATTAGGTCAGTTAATTGGGATGGTACATGAAATAATGACCCAAACCTTCAAACCAAACCCTAATTGTGTTTGCATACATGTAAGCTTTGTTGTTATTACCTGCCCTTGTGCTGGAACTGACTCATAGCTGACCCTCCAGGGAGTTTTTGCACAGGTGAACTCTGGTAGTTTAGAGGTAAGGTGCTGTGCTGGTAACCCAAAGGCACACTTGGAATCCACCAGGTGCTACACAGAAGAAATTGCCTGCTTATAAAAATCCACTGAAGATTAGCTATGAGTAGTTTGACTCAGTGGCACATAACAACAATAATACATTGCACGTGAAGAAATTGCCCAGTTATCCTGTGGAGCAGCTGGTAGATTTGAACTGCTAGCTTTTGGGTTCACAGTGCAAATTCTTACCCACTAGACCACCAGAGCAAGCAGCTTTGTCTTTTTGTTGTGTACCATAGAGTCGTAAGTGATCCATAGCTATCCCTCGGGAGGGTTTTCAGAATCAGCACACGGAAGGAGAATTACCTTGCCTTTTCCCTGAGGAGAAGCTGGTGGCCTCGAACTGTGTGCCTTCGCAATTGCAGAGCAGTTTCTTGCCACTAGTCCTCTCTCTTATCTTTTTAGGTGATCATTTTTGTAAATATATGTATCATATAACATTTACCAATTAAGCTTTCTTTTTATTAAAACATAATCTGTTGATGGCAAGAAGTAAACAACATAAAAATCAAAAGTTTATGTAGCATTTCACTGACTTCCTTCTCTACTTGTGGTAAGAACTGCGCTGCACTCCCAAAGGCATGCGGTTCTAGGCCACCAGCTGCCCCGCAGGAGTAGGATGGTCAATTTCCTTTCCTGATTAAATGACTCTGAAAATCAGCGGGAGGGTCCGCTATGGGTCAGTTCTGACTCTGTGGTATACAACAACAACTTTCAAATGGAGGTTAGAGTTTAAATCCTTGAACAGGGGAAGCTGTGGGGCAGTCTCAAACATCTTTTCGAAAGCTCTGGACAGGGTGGGAGTATTTCCTTAATGTGGCCTCCTACTTCCGTCCCTTCTGCTTCACGTGTACTACACAATAGCTGCTGCATGCCATGGTGAGCTCAGCAACCAGCGAAATGAAGCTCTGGAAGCCCACTTGCAGCCTCTGCTAAATCCTCCATTATTTTGTCCAAAACCAGAGGGTATTTTTGGTTTTCCAAAAATCCAGGGAACTCCTTTTCCACGAACACTCTCAGGTCCTCCTTTTCCTTTGTTGGGTAGCGTTTATCTCCTGCAGCTCTGTGAAACGTAAACATAGTTTCCAGGGCATGCTCCCTTTTGAGATGGCACTCTGGTGAGGCCTGCAGGGGAGGCGTGGATTCTCAGAGAGCCGGGATGAAGGGCAGTGAGGCGAGCCAGCAGTGCTGCTAGCCCAAGTGCCCCCGTGACTGGGGCAGGAGGGAGAGGACAGAGGCCTTGCCCGCGAGGAGCAGGAGGAGGCTCAGTGGGTGCAGGGGCGACGCTCTCCCCACCTCCGACTCCTCCCGCCTCTTCCTTCACCCCCCTCTGGACACCTCAGCCCTGCACTGGAGTCCATCCACACACATCCAGCTCTCTTCCTCGCACGAATTTCACTGCTCACTAATTCAACTTTTTACAGGTACTTCCTGGCGGCAATCACAATACCCGGTTGTGCAACATTACCCTTAATCAAGGTGATTTTTCCATCACTGTTAACTTCTCTCCCCCAAGCAGTAATAACCCTCGGCCTCCTTTTGTCTTTTTAAAAGAAAAATGTGGTCATACAGTATTTTTCCCTTTTGTGAGCGGCTTATTCCACTCAGCAAAATGTCTTCAAGTTTTATCCATATCACGTATCAAGACTTATTTCTTGCACTGACTAAATCCTGTGTCACTGTAATGTGTATGTGGGGCATTGTGCTAATCTGGTCCTCTGCTTATGGGCATGCAGGTTGCTTCCACCTTTTGGCTACTGTGAATAATAGCAAGCACGCTAGACTTGCATAAAGAAAAAAGTGTAGTGTTCAATCAAGAGCCGTAAGCCACGGCAGGAGAGGACTCCTTCCCTTCCCCGAAAAGAGCTCTGTTTCTCCCCAGCCCCACTCTCTCAGGCAGCTCCAGAAACGGCAAAACCCTTGCAAGCGCAGAACAAAACAAGGTTTTCTTTTCTCTTCAACCTCTTGCCTGAGGCCTCCTTACAGCTCCAGAAATCAAAGCCCGTTTGCTCCAAAAATCAAAGCCCATTTCAGAGACTGGCCTACCGCGATCCTCAAGGCCAGTGGCCCAGTTCTACCCAAGCACGAAGTACCTGGTTCGCCATGTCCACCAGCTCAGGTCAGAGAATAGGTCAGCGTGCTGCAGGCGCTCTAGGTGGGCCGCAAGGGGGCGGGGCATGGGCGGGGAGGGTGGGTGGAGGGTGAGGAGTGCGTCCAACACCACTCCTCCACTCAGCAGAAGGGGCGGGGCGTCGTTAGGGCATGCGCGCAGCGCGGCTCCTCCTCCACTTGACGCAGGGGGCGTGGCGTGGGTGGGGCATGCGCACAGCCAGGCTTCTTCTCCACCTTGCGCAGGAGGCGGGGCGTCGTTTAAACTTGTGCCTTGCGCGGTTTCTCCAGCTTCGGTACCGGGCATCAGTCTTGCCTGGGTTTGGCGCACAATGTGGGTTTTCCACCACCTGGCGCAGAGAGGCGGGTATAGATCGCTTGTTGTGATCCCTCCTTCTTTAGGCGTTGAGGTCAGGGTGAGTGGGTGGGGCTCTTTTGGCTTTTAAACTGGAGAGGGGCAAAATATGCCAAGTTTCAGGCCATTAGGGCAGCTCCTCGAGTGTGGATTGGATGGCCTGCCCCTAGGAAGTGTTTAGGTGGCTGCTCCTGCAGTGTTCCGTGTCTGCTTTAATCAGTTAACTTGACAGACAAACATCTTTCTGAGTGCCTTCATATAGTTTTGGTCCAGGGAGGGTAAATAAGGCGTGCAAGAAAGGGATATGGAAAGTGAAGAAATGGAAATCTCACAGGACGCAATTAAGAAGTAGGAGGTTTGGTTTCCTTCCTTCCTTGCCATACACTTTTTTGCGCACCATGTCCAGAGGCACTCAGGATGACAAAAATACAGCCCCCCTTAAGTGATTTTTTTTTCTCAGCGTTTCCTTAAAAAGAGAAGTGAGAGAATAATAACGCACAAAGGAAGCAAACACTTTAAGGAGGTTTACCACTTTCTCATTCCAGCAGTTTATAAAGGTTGCATAAAATTTTGGCAAGTGACAGCACGTGAGAGAGAACTTGCAAACTGTAGGCTGGAGCGAAAGTCTGCAAAAACAGACATACGTGTATTGAGAGTGGTCAGAGTTTCGAGAGAAGGAGGATGGATTTGCTGCTTGGTGGTGGTAGATGCTGAATTTTACTAAAGTAGCGCCAGGAGATAAGTCACATTTGCTTTGAAGTCTTTTGTGTGCCTCCTTTACACATTATATAACTGCAGGAGATCTCTAAGTTTACCCCACACTCTCTAGTAATCCTATTCATACCAGGACTTTTAAACTACACTTGTGCAAAAAAGGATTTTCAGATTCTCTCCAGTTAGAATGTTGTTGTTAGTATGTCTCTGACTCATAGCGACCTCATGTACAATAGAACGAAACTTTGCTGGATCCTGCACCATCCTCACAATCTCCTCTGTATTTAATCTCATCGTTGGAATTATTGTATCAATCCTCTTTTGTTGATAATCTTTCTGTTTCTCTCTTTGCTTTTATAAACACGATGTCCCTCTTCAAGGACTGGCCCTTTCTGATGTTGTTTTGGTTACGTGCCATCGAGTTGCCTGCGACCTATAGCCACCCTATGTACAGCACCTCTGAACCCTGCCCTGTTCCAAGTCAGTCTCACTAATTCCAACACACCAACTCCTATTGCCCCAGTCACTGTATGAGTCTAATCCAGGGTCTTCCTCTTCTGTGCTGTCCTTCCACTGTTCCAAGCATGATGGCCTTCTCCAAGGATTGGTCTGAGTCCAGGTGCCCAAAATACTTGTTGTTGTTGTTATTGCTGTGTGTTGTCGAGTCACCTGCAACTCATAATGACCCTATGTACAACAGCCCTAAACCCTGCTCTATCCTTTGCCAATCTTACTGTCTCTGACACGCCTATCCTCATTACCCCAGTGACTGACTCAATCCATCTTATCAAAGGTCTTCATCTCCTGCACTGTCCCATCACCCTCCCAAGCATGACATCCCTCTCCAGGGACTGATCCTTCCTTGCAACATGTCCGAAGTATGTCAGACGAAGCTTCAGAATCCTTGCATCCAAGGAGCATCCTGGCTTCACCCTCTCCAGGATGAACTTGTTTGTTCTCCTAGCAGTCCATGGTGTATTCAGTACTCTTCTCCAGATCACAGCTCAAAGGCATCAGCTCTCCTTTATTCCTAGTCATTGTCCAGCTCTCTGATGCATAACAAGTAATTGCAATGACCATGGCCTATATCAGGTGCACCTCAGTCTCCAGACTGACATCATTGCTCTTCAGTACTTTGGAGAGATCTCTGACAGCAGACTTTCCCAATGCAGTTCGTCTTTTAATTTCCTGGCCGCTGGTACCGAGAGTGTTGATTATAGACCCAAGCAAACTGAAGCTGTTAACAGTCTCAATCCCTCACCATCTATCATGTTGCTGCCAGTCAGCCCAGTGGTGAGAATCTTTGTTTTCTTGATGTTGAGCTTCAATCCATATTGAAGGCTGCAGTCCTTGACCTTCTGCAGCAAGCACTTCAGGTCCTTCTCAGTTTCAGCAAGCAGGGTTGTGCCATTGGCATAACACAGATTGTTGATGAATCTTCCACCAATCCTGATGCCACACTTCTCCTCACTGAGCCCAGCCTCCTGGATAATCTGTTCTGCATATAAATTGAAAAGATGTGGAGATGTGACACATCCTTAACACACAGCACACCCTTCCCAATTTTGAACCATGCAGTGTTTCCTTGCTCTATTCTGATGACTGTCTTCTGGTCCAAGTATAGGTTTCGCATAAGCACAATCAACTGTTCTGGGATTCCCATTCTTCACAAATGCCTTTGCATAGTCAATGAAACACAGATAGACATTCTTCTGGTACTCTTTCCATTCAGTCAAGACCCATCTGACATTAGCTATAATATCCCTAGTGCCATGCCTCTTCTAAATCCAGCCTGCACTTCAGACAGTTCTCTGTTAATGTGCTGTTTTAGTAGTTTTGGGATAATCTTCAGCAGTATCTTGCATGCATGTGATATCAACGATGCTGTTTGATAATTTTCACATTCTGTCGGATCATCTTTCTTTGGAATGGGAATGAACATAGATCTCTTCCAGTCAGTTGGCCAGGTGGTTATCCTCTAGATTTCTTGGCACAACGTGGTGAGCACATCCAGGGCAGCATCTGTTTATTGAAATATGGCAATAAGTAGGCATCAATTCCCGGGGCCTTGTTTTTTGCCAGTTCTTTCAGAGCAGCTTGAACTTCTTTCATTATCACAGGCTCTTGCTCATACGTTGTTTCATGAAATTATTCTGTGTCCACCAATTCCTTTTGGTCCAATGACTCTGTATTTGGAAACAACCTAAGTGCCCATCAATAAACAAATGGCTAGAGAAGCTGTGGTATATTCGCACAATGGAATACTATGCTGCATTGAAAAACAAGGAACTCACCCAATATTATTCAAAATGGTTGACTCTGGAGAGAACATTATGCTGAGTGAAATATCCCAGTCACAAAAGGACAAATATTACATGATGCCACTGTTGTAGAATGGGACTAACCTCGGGGTTGGGGTGAGACTGAGTAAGATGGGTTCAATAATGTATATTGCACTGAAACAGAGGAGGGAGAAAACTGTTTAAAAGAGATATGTGACTAGGTATTTCTGTCATCACAGGAGTCTAGAGCGATGGCTCCATGGTGGAGGGGACCTGCGGGAGGGTTTGTAAAACAAAGAAAGAATCTTTTATCTTACTTTTCCATAATTTTTGACTCTTGTACTTATAACTTGTTAGTTAAATTTGTGTCTTCTAGGTTGTAACCCCCCCACGATACATCTTCAAGGATATGAACATGTACGGCTAAGCACAATTAATAACAGTGCATCTAAACTCCAAAATCAATCTCCATAATAGTCTATGTGTTTCCTACTGCCAAAGGGGCCCTTTAGAGTAGTGAGAGAAGATCTTCACCCTGAAACCCACAGCGTCCCTTTTCAGCAGGAAGTAGCTAAGAGAATACGCCATCCCCTTTTCCTTATGAATCAGGGTGAAGTCTCTCTCAGGGAGGAGTGATAGGGAATGGCAAAGGACACACTGACAAAGGAGATTAATCAGAACTGACTTTGACAAGCACTGTGGCAATTGGACAATTAAAACAGGCATTCGGATCGCGGGGGAAGAAGAACAAACTGGGGAGGAGGGTAGAGAGAATGGTGCAGCAATGAAGGAATGAAAACCCCAAATCCCTGTAAATGTTCATTAAAACTAATAAAATTTAATAATGAAAAAAAGCGAAAGTGGCATGGGAAAGTGGGGGACATGTCTGACCACATGGGAATTAGTTTTGTGTTATTTAAGCTGATGACTGAGATAGTTTCCCTCTGTGAAGCTGATAAAGGTCAGAAATACTGCTTTCCATGTAGCCCTTGCTCTTTTTACAATGTGTTTGGTTCTTTTGGCAGTCCATGGTCTTTTCAATGTTATTCACCAACACCACAATTTGTATTTCAATTCTTTTCCTTATTGATTGTCTAATTTTTACAGGTATATAAAGCACCTGGAAATCCTGTGACTTTAATCAGGTGTATTTTAGTCTTTAAAGTGGCATCATTTTACCTCAAAGGAATCCTTCGTAGTAGATTTGTCCATCACAATATTAATCTGATTTATTTTATTTACATTTTTAAAGTGGAATCTAGTTTTTTTGTTGTTGTGTACCATCCAGTTGGATCTGACTGGCACAGGAGGAGATTGCCCCTCCTTCTCCAGCAGAGCATCTTGTGGATTTGAACTGTGCACCTTTGGGATTGCAACATTTGATTTCTTGACTGCTCCTTCTGTGAGTGTTGATGGTGATCCATGTGTAAAGAAATCCTTGAGAAATGGAATGTATTCTCCATTTATCATGATGTTACTGGTCCATTTGGATGGATTAGGGTATTACAAAATTATATCAGAAAATATTAAAGCATGAATCACTCAAAAGCTGTAAAGTGGGGAGGTAATTCTAAAAGTAGTAGTTTAAAGAAAGAGAATGACAAACTTGAAGTTTCAAATTCTTGATGTAAGGCATTACAAAAAAAGATAGGTGTGGCGTGGGAACAGACAGATTTTATCTCTTTTATCTTCATAAAGGGAAACAGTCCCCATCAGGGACATTCACAAAACAAAACTAGTTTTTCATAAGGTCAGACATGATCTCCACGTTCCTGTACCCATTTCTGCTAATTCAGAAACGAATTGTACTGCTCTTCTACTGGATCCAAAAATCCATTACAATGGTCAGAAAGTACTCAATGAACCATACTCACAGTTATGGATTAGTGAAGTTAACAGGTTACAATTCAGATTGGCAGCAGAATACAGTTCCTCAGCTTAAATATCTCCTCAAGCAGTAGACGTTTTAATCTTCAGCTTCATGGTTTAGGTTAATGTTACAAAGTTCTTTTATTCCTACCATTTATAGCATCTCTCCACAGTCCTCCAAGAAGTTAAATGAAGACCCCTGGCTCTAGCTCAGTGGAGCAGCAGCGCCAAATCAGTTCTGTCTCATGTAGGCCTCTGGTTCTCCGCTGCAGCTACTGATGCTCTTGTATAAGTCCCAGTCTGACAGGCACAAGAATCTCTGGCCCCAAAGGATGTACACAGCATTTCCTGCTTCTTCTTCCTTGCTGGTAGTGAGATTTCCATCTTCTGCTGCATGGGTTAAACCTAGTGGGATGGAAAAACTGACCAGTGTCATCATGAGTCTTTTATACACATCTTATTTAACATTCCTGCCCAGCCATATGGTGAAAGTCAAAGCTGATGACTAGGAAAGCCATTTCAAACAAAACCCTCAGGAGTGAACTGACACCTAAAGTTTTTCTATGGCAGTATTGTTAAGGTTTCAGTGGCTGACTTTTTTTTTCTCCAGACAGAGATCACCAGACCTTGCTTCTGAGGTGCCTCTGGGTGAACTGCAACTGCCTTTCAGCAGCTGATAATTAATAGTTTGTGCCAACATTGGTGGGATGATAAGAATTTTGAAGGACCAAGATTTTTTTAAGATGATTAATAAGGAAATATAAAGGTGAGTTTTGTGAATAAGCGTTAAGCTTTTAATTTGAGCATTGGGCATGAGATGTTTTATGTTTCATGTGAATCTCACCAAAAGGTCTAATATTGGAAGAGATTGTTAGTGAACATCCTGCCTGAAGATGTTCTTTAGCAAGCTACTCAGTTGTTTCCTAAGTGGATTTATAAATATAATGGCCATGGAGACTAACATGGGACCAATAGCAAAGATATCCCCTACTCACTGGTTTACAGTTGCTGGATGTCTATAGTAGCACCTACCGATCCTGGGTCTCCAAAATGGCAAAATTGTTGAAATAACAACAACAACAACATTCAAGACTTTGCAATTGTTAAATGTCTAGATTGATAGCTGCACTCAACAACTCTGGTTCCCCAATATGATTAGTTATGTAGGACCCTAGCATCATGGTTGCTGTTGTTAGGTGATGTTGAATTGACTATGACTCATAGGGACCCTATGAACAATGAATCTGAACCCTGCCCTATCCTGTGCCATCTTCACTGTACCTAATATACTCAATTCCATTGTGTCACTCTGTTGAATCATCTTGTGAAGGTCTTCCTCTCTTTCATTGACATTCCACCCTTCCATGCCTGATGTCTTTTCCAAAGATTGGCCCCTCCAAAACAGCATTTTAAAAGTATGCAAGATGCTTTGCCTGGTTCCACTTTCTCTAAGACTTATTTGTTTGTTCTTTTGGAATTTCATAGGATATTCAGTTTTCTTGTCCAATACCACAACTCGAAGGCATTGATTTTTCTTCTGTCATCTTTTATCATTGTCCAGCTTTCAGAAGAAGGGAGCAGACATTTGTTTTCCTTGACAATAACACTTGCTCTGAAATGAGAATAGAAATTTTATTGTTTGCCTTTAGTCAGAACTAACCCATAGCTGATTCTCCAAATTCTTCAGAGGCAGTAAATGACACAGGACTCAATGTCATACAACAGCAACAACAATATAAAGAAATATTCAGGGCCTGGTGTGTGGGCCTTATTATTTAAAAGTCTGTTGAGCCCTGAATAAGTCTCTAATTTGGAGGCTCATGTGTAAAACAGTTGGATTCTGGTGGATAGACTCTCTTGTTTTAATTGAAAGTCAGGTTTAAACTATTCAGTGTTTTTTTAAATTTCATTCACAATCATGTGTGAACTGATTGGATTTATCTAACAAGCAGCTCTGGACTGGAAGCCTCTTGGTTAAGTCAATCAGGACCTGGTGGGCAGGACTTTGTATTTAAAAGTTGATTGGACCCTCAATAAAGCCCTAAACTATAAGGTTCGTAAGTCTGGTATCAGACTTAGAAGTTGCAGCCTACAGTTCTTAAGTGCCATTTAGTTGTAGATGACTCATAGTGACCATATGAATGAAAAGACCTGAACACTTGTATAACTTTCATTGTTTCTCCATGTTCATAGAGTTTTCCAGAGGCAAGCTATTTCGGAAGTGGATGCCACTCCTGCTTCCAAGCTTGTTTTAATCAGGGAGTTCCACCCATCACTGTCTATCATGGTAACCATTATCGCATTTGACACATTAGTGTCACAGTGTTTTAGCATCACAGCAACCACGAGTTACCTCTGTACCGCAATTGGACAGACCAGTGTTATGCCACTTAGAAGAATGTTTGACCAAAACCAATTAAAACCAGGCCTGAGGGCCGCAGATAAAAATCACCCACCTTTGGACAGCACAAATAGGCTTGCAAATATAGCCAGAAAAGCACAACTAGGAGAGGATAAAATTGGGAATGGGACTTTATAAAAATAAGTCCTTCCATTCATCAAAACTTGTTTCTAGTAGGGTGAAAAAGAAACCCACAGACTGGGGAAAAACATTGACAATGACATCTCATGTAAAGGTCTCATTATGATAGTTTACAGAATATTACAGGGCCTACAACTCTCTCAGCATATCTTAAGCTGAACTGAAGAACAAATTCAAACCTCGAGTTGCTATAATCAAGGATG
>NW_006399872.1:2648159-2653364 GCF_000299155.1 Elephantulus edwardii
ACACACACACACACACACACACACACACGACCAATAACCCAATAACAAAATGTACAAAAGACACAAAAAAACTTTTCACAAAGGAAGATATCTGAATGGCCAACAGACACATAAAGAGATGCCCTAAATCACTGGAAATCAGAGAGATGCAGATCAAAACAGTGAGATCTCACCCCTGTAGCAGTAGCAAAGTTCAAAAAGACAACAAACAATAAATATTGGAGAGGATTTGGAGAGGTTGGAACTCTCATTCCCTTCTAATGGGATTGATTTTAAATGGTACAACCACTCTGGAAGGCAGTTTGACATTTTCTCAAAAAGCTGAACATAGAAATCACATATGACCCAGCTATTCATACCCTAAGGAAATTAGAGCTGAGACAGGGATGGAGATATGTACACTTATTTTTATAGCAATGTTCTTCATAATAGCAAGAAAATGGAAACAGTTCAAATGCCCTCAACAAACTAAAGGATTGAGAAATTGTGGTATATTAATACAATAGAATGCTAAGCAGCACTAAGGAACAATGATTTCATAAAATACTGTCTAGCATAGGAGAGTCTAGAGAGCATTTTTCTGAGGGAACTCAGTCTCATAAGGACAAATACAGCATAATAACACTATTGTAAAAATAGAAGGATAATTAGTATGATGTGTATAAGTGTCCAGAAGGGGAAGGGGAAAAATAAAAGGGTGGAAATCCCTAGGATAGCAGATTGTAGTGGCATATGCAGGTATGAAGGAATAGGAAATAGGAAAGATTCAAGGGAGACTTGAAAAGACAGGGTAATAATAGGCATAGATCAGGCATAATTAATGATATAAAATGCAATGTATACGGATTATTGTATGAAACACACTATAATTGAAAGATTATTAAGAACACAATGTACATGAAAGAACCATGATATAAATGAATTTTATGAAAACCAATACAAAGAAAAAAAAGATAATTCTTGATTTGGGGGCTACTTATGTGCCATTTTTCTGTGTTCACTCAACTTTGTGTTTTGAAAAGTTTCATAACTTTCAGTTTTGAAAAAATGTTCTTTATCTAGATGAAAGTTAATTTCTTAAAACTATACGTGCAAAAAAAAAGAAAAAAACCACAAAACCCCCCATATATATGCAAATATGCCTTTTCTTTTTCTCTCTCTTTCTGATATCAAATGCTCTGGTGTCTCCTAAAAACAAGAACATTCTGCTTGTTAAGGTTGAGATTACAGATAAGTTCCATTTTGCTGGTATGTAAGACATGAATGATTTATTCACTGCAAATACCTTTTATAAAAAAGACATATGTTGATTACACATGGACCTCACCACGGACTACACAGGAATCAGATTGATTACATTTGTGGAAAGAATCATTAGAGAAACTTGGTATCAGCTGTAAAAACTAAGCTGAGTGCTGACTATGGAACAGACCATCAACTACTCATGTGCAAGTTCAAACTGAAGCTAAAGACAATGAAAACAAATCCCCAGGAACCAAAATATGACCTTGAGTCTATCCCACTTGAATTTAAAAACTATCCAGATTTGAGGCCTTGAACACTTAAATAAAGAACAGATGAACTGTGGGATAATATAAAGAATACCATCCACAAAGAATAAAAAGGTCATTACTGAGACAGAGGAAGAAGAAAAGACTGAGGTGAATGTCAGAAAAGAATCTGAATATTGCGTTAGAACACCAAGAAGCCAACGCAAAGGGGAGAAATTGGGAAGTAAAGAAGCTGAACAGAAGATTTCAAAAGGCAGCTCAGGAATACAAAGCAAAATATAATGAAATGTGCAAAGAGCTGGAGTTAGAAAATCTAAAGCGACCAACTTACTTGACGTTTCCTAAGCTGAAGGAACTGAAGAACAAATTCAAGCCTCGAGTTGCAATGCTTAAAGATGCATGAGTAGAGTGTTGATGATCCAGGAAACATCAAAAGGAGATGGAAGGAGTACACAGTCACTGTAACAAAAAGAATTGGCCAATAGAGAAGAAGTTCATGAAAAAAACCCCCATATAATCAAGAAGCAATAGTGATTCTTGATTAGGAGGAAATTTAAGCTGCTCTGAAGGAATTGGGGGGGGGGGGAAAGGCCCCAGAAATTGATAGAATACAAATTGACTTATTTCAACAAAGAGATGCAGCCCTGGATGTGTTCACCATGTTGTGCCAAGAAATATGGAGGACAAGAAACCTCGTCAACTGTTTGGACAAGATTCATATTGATTCCCATTCCCCAAAAAATTGGTCCAACAGAGTGTGGAAATTATTGAACAATATCACTAATATCACATTCAAGCAAAATCTTGCTGAGGATTATTCAAAATCAGGACAGAACTGCCTGTAATATGTTTAAATGGGTTTAGAAGTGGCTGTATTACTAAGGATATCCTTGCGAATGTCAGATAAGTCTTAGCTGAAAGCAAAGCAAAGAATACCAGAAAAATGCTTTTTTTTTTGACTGTGAAAAGACATTTGACTTTATGGATCACAAGAAATTGTGACTGACATTGAGAAGGATGGGAATCCCAGAACACTTGATTGTGCTCATGTGAAACCTATACTTAGTCCTTGAAGCAATCATATAAACAGAGCAAGGCAACACTGCATAGTTCAAATCAAGAAAGGAGTGCATTGGGGATGTATCCTTTCTCCATGTCTTTTTAATCTATATGTGAAACAGATCATTCGAGCGGCTGAACTTGATAAAGAAGAACGTAGCATCAGGATTGGAGGCAAGACTCACTAACAACCTGGATTATGCAGATAATACAACCTTGCTCAGTGATACAAAAGAGGATTTGAAGCATTTGCTGCAGAAAGTCTAGGACTTAAGTCTTCAATATGAACTGTCTCTCAATAACAAGAAAACAAAGATTCTCACCATTGGGCCAATTGGCAGCATCATGATGGATCAAGAAGAAACTGAGATTGTTAACAATTTTATCGTGCTTAGGTCCACAATTGACTTTCTTGGCATCAAAAGACAGGAAATCACAAGATTAATTGCTTTGGGAAAGTCTACTGTCAGGGACGTCTCCAGATTACTGCAAAAGAAGGATGTCAATATAGAGACTAAGGTGCACCTGAGCCAAGACATAGTCTGCATTTGAGACCTGGACAGTGACTAAGGATGACAGAAGAAGAATTGATCCCTTTGAGTGTTGTGTTAGAGAAGAGTATTGAACAAGAATTTTGTAGCTCCATCTCACATACTTTCGACATGTTGCCAGGAGGGATCAACCCTTGAAGAAAGATATCACACTTTGAAGTGTCACACAGGAAAGGAAGACCCTTGAGATAGATTGACCCAGTAGCTGCAGCAAGTGTGTCAGAGAAAGTGAGGTTCTCAAGACAGAGCAAAGCTATTGATCATAGGGTCGTTATGCGTTCTTGTTGTGTGCAGTCAACAGCACACAACAAGAAGAACGCATAAAAGAACATATAACACAATGACACATAACACATAATGGCACGTGGCAACAACACACACACACACACACACAGACAGGCACAATTTCTCGTATGCAAGTCAGGAAAAAATATAATATCTGTTTTCACTGTAGTTCAGAATTCATTCAATGAGGTTAAAACACTTTGCCTTGTAGTATTATTGTAGGTCTCCTATATGTAGCACATTAAAAGTACAGAGAAATAGCTTTCCCTATGAGAAAATTATGATACATTAGGGAATAAAGATTAACTAGTGTATGTGAAAATAAATTTTAAAATGTAGATTATGGTATAAATGAAAGTTGTAATACTTCTGCCTGCATTTTATTTCTCAAAGAAAATAGGAGCTAAGAGAAAGAAAAAATGTAAATGAACACCAGAGAGCACTGCAGTTACATCTGGAAAACATTGATAGCTATTTGTAGGGATTTAAAAATGAAATCTTAAAACTACATCTTTTTTCCTCCTCAGAATGACATACTGTAGTACCTTATGAATTAAAGCATTATAAATTATATTACCTTATAAATTAAAGCACTGTTCACTATTAACTAGAACTTAAAAAAATTGTGATCATTTCAGATTTAAAATGTGTAAATATAAAAGACTTTATTTTAATTTTAAGCAAAAGTTTATAGAAAAGTTGAATTTTCTTTCATTCATTGTTGCAAATTTTCATCCCTCCAAAATGTACAATTAATGAATTGAAATCCAAGTTCTCTATAAACTTTCATAAAAATCTAAAAAAAAAGAAAGTGAACGAAAATAAATTTTTTTTCTATAATTATATTTTATTAATTTTCATAAACATTTAGTAGATTAATATATAACTTACTAAATTTAATGAACTACTCTGTTCTCTTCTGGTGGCCAAGGAATTGCACTGCCAACCCAAAGATAAACAGTTCAAATCCACTAGCTTCTCCTTGGGAGAAAGATGAGCAATCTCTTCTGTGCCTCTGAAAACCCTCTGGAAGATCAGCTGTGGGTTGGTTGCAACTTGGCAATACAATAACATACTATGCTGCAGAAACCAAATTTTCAAAAGAAATTTTATTTTACTTTGTTTTTTGTATTTAAACTTCCCTTACAGTCTTGTTTTCGTGGCCTGCCTTCCTAGAAATATTTTATGTTGCTTCTGTAGTTGTTGTTGTTGTAGTGTACCATAGAGTCTGAACCAACCCATAGCTGACCCTCCAGCAGGGTTTCAGAAGCAGTTAATCGCGTGGGAGGAGATTGCCCATCCTTCTTCCACGGAGCAGCTGGTGGCCTTGAACCGCGTGCCTTTGGGATTGGAGGGCAGCTTCTTGCTACTAGTACTTTTAAAGAAATCCCATAAAACCACACTACTCCAAACAATCTTTAAGTAAACATTGAATGTGAGACCAACCAGGAAAAGCAGACAATCACCAGTATTTTAAAATTTCTTTATTCTGCTGCTCTGCGCGGCGCCGCAGGCCACCATGATACATTTATCCTGCTCTTCAGTCGACACGGAAAGTTACGGCTGCAGAAGTGGTACACCACCCTCCAGGACAAGGAACGGAAGAAGATCTCCCGGGAAATTGTCCAGATTATTCTCTCTCGTAATCAGAAGATGAGCAGCTTCATTGACTGGAAGGACCTCAAACTTGTTTATAAAAGGTACGCTGAGAAAAACTGGATGAAATATGTTTACGGCATTGAAGTCTATGGGGGAGAGAATAGTCTAAAAGTATTATATTTTAGGGCATTATTTTTATC
>NW_006399872.1:2655029-2655791 GCF_000299155.1 Elephantulus edwardii
GCACAAGAAGAGAGGGCAATCTGGATCGACGAGGAGCAGAGAGCCGACAATGAGTTCTTGAAAACTAGAGATTGTCCACCGTTACGTGGAGTTGGTGTACAACTACTTTGGAAATGTCTGCGAGCTGGATATCATCTTTAACTTTGAAAAGGCTTATTTTATCCTGACGAGTTTATAATAGGCGGTGAAGTTCAAACATCGAAGAAAACGGCTTTAACAGCCATGCAGGAGTATGACATGCCCCAGGAGACAATGGAAGAATACATGAACAAGCCTACTTTTTTAACTTTACACCTACTTGAAGACCGTGAGTGCTACACATTGTGACTCTGTAAATAAATGATGTCTTTGCATTGATCTCCCGATGGTGCCCTTATATGTATCATGCCAATAAGAATGTAAAGGGATTATTTGTTATCTAGCAAAATTTGAAGTTGTTTAACATATTTATAATTATTCCATATCTGTATTATATTGTACATGAAGAACACTTATTGTAACTATGAATATTAAAATAGCTCAGTGGACAGAAAAAAAATTCTTTATTCCTTTAAATGATTTCTCAAATTGAAGATTGCTACTATGCAAAATGCTTTATGGATGCACACTCTTTGTTGTTTCTTTAGTATCACCTAGGATTCAGCATTCATTCTTCATTTTGAGAGTTTTGTTGTTGTTGTTATTATGTGCCGTTGAGTCACCTGCGACTCATAGCGACCCTGTGTACAACAGCCCTAAACTCCGCTCTGTCCTGTGCCAATT
>NW_006399872.1:2657151-2670936 GCF_000299155.1 Elephantulus edwardii
GTCTCTCTGGAGACTAAGGTGTGTCTGATACAGGCTTTGGTCTTCCCAATCACTTGTTATGCATCAGAGAGTTGGATAATGACCAAGGAGGATAGAAGGAGATTGATGCTTGAGAGTTATATATTTGGATAATTTAGACATTGGTGTACATTTTGAAGAGTTGCACTATAATAACACACATCTACTAATAGATTAAACTGGATCCATCAGTTAGGTCCACGGGTAAGAAAAAAGACCTCTGTTTGAGAGAGAATGACCAAATTCAAGCTTTCAACACTGTGCACTCTGGGTTTTAGAAATAGTTTAATAGCCTTATTTTTTTAAACCTATTTTTAAAATTGTATTATTTTTACGTGTACCGTCAAATCAGATCTGACTGGTACCAGAGGAGATTGTCCCCTCCTTCTCTAGCAGAGCATCTGGTGAATTTGAACCACGTACTTCTGAGATTGCAGTGCAGCGTCTTGACACTAGGCCACCAGAGCTCCCATAGTAGCCTTATTAAGAACATCAAGTTTTCAAATAACGGAACTAGACTTGGAAAATTAAGATGCTGGGAGAGGAAGGGAGATAGAGTACAGGAGTGAATGCTGAGAGAGAGAGAGAAAGAAAAAGGAGAAAAAGATGAGGGATTGGAATATAATTTAGTGTTAATATTGTATTAGTAATTACTATTTAAAGTTATTGAAATTAGAATTGGAATTCTTTATTAAAAAGATGTTTAAGATGTGTACAAAACATTTTAGAAAAACTCCATCCAAAAAGGTTAAAATAAACTATCTGGACTCTTAGGATGATAAACTTTATAATAACACACACACACACACACACACACACACACACGATAGAAGGATGGATTAATTGTTCTATCTTCAACAATCTCACCATCCTATATATGAAAAACTGATGATGGAAGCTGTATGGGTTAAAATTTTGATAAATTTGCTAAAAGAAATCTAAGGTGGATCAGGGAAGCAAAGCAACTTTGTGGCTGTAGAGCTCTAGGAAGGGGATGAGTCTTAATCAGAAAGCTATCAATGAGACGGATTGGCATAACAGGCACAACAATGGATTTCAATATACCAAGGATTTTGAAGATGGCACAGGAGTTGACCACATTTTCTTCTATTATGTATATAGTTCCATGAGTCAGATACAACTTGATAGAAACAACAATTTAAACTGGACCTGGGAATCAGACTTAGAGGCAAAGGAGAGGAGGGGAGGGCATGAGACCAGTAAATGCAGATGATATGAAAAGTAGCAAGATTAGAACATCAACAACCTTTTGTTAGGTGGAAGACGAATTGATGTTTTTGATTGAACATATTGCACTTGTTACATATTGTAAAGTGCAACTTTTAGTGACTCTATGAAGAGCAGATCTGAACTCGATCTTATCCTGTGTCATTCTCATCATCTCTGACACACTTGAGCCCATTGCTGCAGTAACTATATTATCCATCCTATTGAGAATCTTCCTCTCTTTGGCTAACCCTCTACCTTTCCATGCATGATAATCTTTTCCTAGGAATAACCTCTCCTAACAACATGCCCAGAATATGTGAGATGAAGTTTTGCCATTCTTGCCTGCAAGGAACACTCTGGCTGCACTCTGGAACACTTTTTCCAAGACATATTTGTTTTTTGCAGTCCATGGGGTATTTGTGATGCTGGATGGGATGGGTTGACACCATAACTGGGATAATGAGGAGGTGTGTCAGGGACAGTGAGATTGGCTCAGGATAGATCAGGATTCAGAGCTATTGTGTATAGGGTTACTATGAATTGTAATTGACTCAATAGCACACAACAACAACAAAATTTTTCATGAGTTTTCAGACTTCATCTTCCATTTGGTTTTTCTTCATATGAAGAATTATACAACCATGCTGAAAGTGAGGAGGACTTGAAGCACTTGCTGCAGAAAGAGAAACACTGCGGCCTTCAATATGGATTGCATCCCAACATTAAGAAAACAAAAATTCTTGCCACTGGACTCACAGACATCATGAGGGATGAAGAAAGGATGGAGACTGTCAACTCTTTCATCTTACTTGGATTGGATTTGGAAAGTCTGCAGTCAGGGGCCTCTCCAAGAATTAACTTCTGCTAGCAACATGCCCAAAGTATGTGTGATGAAGCTTTGCTTATAGCATGCACTCTGGATGCACTTTCTCCAAGCCAAACCTGTTATTTTTTTTTGTCTGTCCATGAGGTGTAGGTATTTAGCACTTTTCTCAAAAGGTGTCAAAGATTCAAAGGTGTCAATTCTTCTTTTGTCATCCTTTGTCATTGTCTTGTTATCAAAAGCATGGCAAATGACTGAAGAGACCATTACCTTTCCAAATTATTGAGGATTAATGATGTCAGTTTCAGGACTATGTTGCACTTGATTCAGATATGTCTTGGGAAAGGTGTAGCCAACTTGCTTCTTGGAGGCAAAGATTAATTGGAGAAGGAAATGATATTTATGAATGTGGAGGGATGGTGAAAGAGAGGAAGCCCTCTACCAGGTGGGTTAACATGGTGACTGTGGCAATGACCTTGAGTGTATCAAAGATTGTGAGGATGTCACAGGATAGGACAGGGTTCAAATCAGTTGTTCATAGGATCACTCTGAGTCATACTTGGCTCAATGGCACACAACAACAACAACATGGAATATTCAATGTTGTTCTCCACCACCACAACTAAAACGAAAGATTTCTTCTTCTTCTGTCATTCTTATTCATTATCCAGCTCTCAGATACATAGCAAGTGATTGAAAAGACCATAGTCTGAATCAAATGCACTGAATCTTCAAACTAACATTATTGTTCCTTAGTAATTTGGAGAGACCCCTGACAGCAAGCTTGCCCAATTCAATATGTCTCCTAATCTCCTGGCTACTTCTACCAAGGGTGCCAATTGTGGATCCAAGTAAGATGAAATTGTTAAAAATGTCAACCTTTTCACCATCTATTATGATGTTCCTTGTTGGTCTAGTGGTGAGGATTTTTGTCTTCTTGATGTTGAGCTGCAATCCATACTGAAGGTCTTTGATCTTCTTTAGTAAATGCTTAAAGTTCTTCTCGTTTACAGGGAGCATGGTTGTGTCATCTGCATAGTACAGTTATTGATGAGAGTTCCTCTGATCCTGACACCATATTCTTTATAGAATCCAGCTTCTCAAATAATTTGTCCAGTGTGCAGATTGAAAAGATATGGAGTAAGGCTAAAACCTTTGATTTTAAACCATGCAGTGTTCCTTTGCTCTGGGCAATGGCTTCTCAGTCTAGGTTTAGGTTTCACATAAGCAGAATAAAGTGGTCTGGGATTTCCATTCTTCTCAGTGCTATCCATCATTTATTATGATGTACATAGCTAAATATCTTTTGATAGTCAAAACAATAGATATTTTCTGGAGAATCTGAAGATAGAAACTTGTAAGGCTGCTTAGTTAGTAATCTCTTTCAATACAAATAGGAAATGGAGAGTGGAGATTCTAACCTCTTAAGGGAAGATGGTGGTCTCAAAGTTTGAGGGCAGAGATTCTAATTTCTTAAGTGAACATGCTTAAGAGGTTGTTGTTAGGTGCCATGAAATTGACTATGACCCTATGACTCATGGTGACGCTATGAAAAACAGATTGGAATCTTTCCCTATCCTGCACCATCCTCACAATCTCTTCCTTGCTCAAGCCCCTTGTTGCAGTCACTGTGTCAGTTCGTCGGACTGAGAGTTTTCTTCTGTCACTGGTCTACTTTTCTTAGCATGATGTCTTTTTCCAAAGATCAGCCCTTCCAAATGTATGAGATGAAGTTTTACCATCCTTGCCTCTAAGGAGCAAGCACCCTGGTTGAACTTCCACCAGAACACATTTGCTTGTTTTTTTTTGATTCAAAACAAAACTATGACTCATTCTCATGACTTTGGACTAATAGTGGACCCTCCAGTGGGATTTGGGAAGCTGTAAAGCATGAGAGGAGATTACTCATCTTTCTTCCCCAGGGCTGATTCAAACCACAAGAGAGATGCCACCTTTGGGTTAGCAGTGCAACTCTCTATGGGCTATGTTACCAGAGTCCATAGTATTTTCAATACTCTTCATAAACACCATAATTAAAATGCATTATTTATCCTCTGTCTTCTTTATACATTGTCTGACTTCCATATGCATACAAAGCAATTGAAAATACCATGTCTTGCACCAGATGCACCTTAGTCTTTAAACTGATAGGCTTACTCATTAGCAATTTAAAGAAGTTTCTGACAGCAGATTTTTCCAATGAAACACATCTTTTGATATTTCCTATTTTTAAAAGAAAATCTTGTTGATTGTGGCCAGGAGGGACAAACATCAGAGGACATCATGCTCAGAAGGGTGGAAAGATAGTTCAAGAGAGAAAAACCCCAGAGGAGATGGATTGATACAGTAACTATGACAGTGGGGGTGAGTGTGTCAGAGTCAGTGAAACTGGTTCGGTGTCAGAGTCAGTGAGACTGGTTCAGAAGAGGACAGGCTTCAGAGCTGTTGTACATAGGGTTGCTATGATTTGAAGGTAACTTGATGGCATACAACAACAACAATAACAACATTGTTGGAGGTTGTTGTTGTTCTTATGTGCCGTCAAGTCGTTTCCGACTCATAGCGACCCTATGCACAACAGCCCTAAACCCTGCTCTGTCCTGCGCCAAATGCACCGCCTCTGACACACCCATCCCTATTACCCGAGTCACCGAATCAATCCATCTCATAGAGGGTCTTCCCCTCCTGCGTTGTCCCTCAACCCTCCCAAGCATGATGTCCCTCTCCAAGGACCCGTCCCTCCTGGCAACATGTCCAAAGTATGTCAGACAAAGCCCCAGAATCCTTGCCTCCAGGGAGTAGCTTGGTTTAATCCTCTCCAAGATAAATCTGTTTGTTTTCCTGGCAGTCCAGGGTACATTCAGTACCCTTCTCCAGCACCATAGCTCAAAAGCATCCACTCTCCTTCTGTCCTCCCTAGTCATTGTCCAACTCTCTGATGCATAACAAGCGATTGCAAATACCATGGCCTATATTGGAGGACAGTAATATTTAATTATTTGTTACCAATGACTATGAGAGTACGTGATCCCTAACTCACTATTACACACTCCTTGACCTTCATTCTGGAAGGTCAAACACAAAAGATCAACGGAATGAATGGAAGGTAGAACAAGAAGCCCCATGTGGGTATGTATAAATCTCTAGGAAAAACTTGTCCAACTCTACAAAGAAGACAATGGAATTCAAGCTTAGGAAGCACTTGAAAAATACCATGGCTTGCATCAGTTGCACTTTAGTCTCTAAAATGATGTCTTTGTTCTTTGGAATTTTGGAGAGGTCCTTGACAGCAGATTTAGCCCAGTGTAATACATATTTTGATTTATTGACTGCTATGATTATGAAACACTGTGTTAATACACCTAAACTGGGTAGACTGGCACAGTGACTACCACAATGGGCTTGAGTGTGTTAAAGATTCTGAGATTGGTACAGGGTAAGATAAGTTTCAGATTTGATAATAGTGTCACTATGAGTTGTACTCATCTGGATGACACATATCAACAACAACAACACAAGTATTATGAAATGTCACTTACAGATACAAGTAAAATCCTCAACAAATTCAATCTTATCTATATATCATGATATTCAAGTCCCTATCTTGCTTGGAGGACTTGAAGCACTTACTGCACAAGGTTAAACACTGCAGCCTTCTATGTTGTTTGCATCTCAACATCAAGTGAACAGAAATCCTTGCCACTGGACTCATAGGCAGCATCATGATTGACAGAGAAAGGATTAAGACTGTCAACGACTTTATCTTACTTGTATCCACAATGAACACACTTGGTACAGCAGTCAGGAGATCAGGAGACAAATTGCGCTGGGAAAGTGTAGCCAAGGACTTCTCCAAATTATTGAGGAGTAATGTCAGTTTGAGGACTAAGATGCACCTGATTCAGGCCTTGATATTTTAGTCACTTGCTGTGCATCTGAGAGCTAGGGAATGACTAAGGATGATAGAAGAAGAATTGATGCCTTTAAGTATGGTGCTAGAAAAAAAGTACTAGAGAGCACATGAATTGCCATAAGAACAGATAGATATGTCTTGGAGAAGGTATAGTCCTAGCACTCCTTGGAGGCAAATATGGGGAAGTGTCTTCTCACATACTTTGGGTATATTAAGTTGTTTTTATTGTGTGCCATCGAGTCTCCTATGACTCAAAGCACTACACTCAAAGGCATCAGTTCTTCTTCTGTCGTTCTTATTCATTGTTCAGATCAGGCACACCTTAGTCTATGTACTGATATCATTGCTTCTCAGTACTCTGGAGAGGTCTGTAACAGTAGATTTACCTAATGCAATTCATCTTTTGAATTCTTGGCTGCTGATGCCAAGAGTGTTGATTGTGGAGCTGAGCCACCTGTAACTGTTAGCAACCTCAATCTCGTCTCCATCATCATGGTGCTGCCAACTGGCCCAGTGGTGAAGATCTTTGTCTTCTTAATGTTGAACTTCAATCCATATTGATAACTACAGTGCTTGACATTTTGCAGGAAGCACTTAATGTTATATGAGAGGTTATTTCTTGGAGAGGGACATCATGCTTGGGAAGGTCAAGGGGCTGTGAAAGAGAGGAAGACTTTTAACAAGATGAGTTGACACCATAAGTGTGGCAATGGGTTTGAGTGTGTTGGAGATTGTGAGGATACTACCAGAAAAGAAAGTGGTCAGAGGGTTTCTAAGAGTTGTATTTGACTCTACAGCACCTAACAATTATAATATCAAGATGCTGTCTATTGGTCAAAGGGTGAGGGATTTTCTTTTCTTTTTTTCCAGTGACAGACTTTATGGAAGACCTAAGGCCATAGACCTCAGAAGGAGGCCACCTCCAAGAGACAAGGTAGCCAGTGACAATGGGGCTTTTATTTGACCTTCTTGGGGCCCAGGTTGTTGGGGTTCACACACTTCTTCTTGAAACAATTACCAGCACAGGAGTGCAGTTGAGCATAACACTTGCAGCAGAACATCTTGTCGCAGTTGTACTTCTGGGTGAGCTGGTGCATTGAAGGTTCCATAGTGCCACCACACAGATCAGCACCAGATGCAGGGTGGACTCTTTCCGGATATTGTAATCAGAGAGTGTACGGGAATCTTCTAGCTGTTTGCCAGCAAATATCAGATGCTGCTCGTTAGAGGGATGCCCTCCTTTTCTTGGATTTTTAGTTTGCTCCTCTCAATGGTGTCACTGGACTAGCGATTCAGCAAGGGTCTTCACAAACATCAGCATCTCTCTGACTGCTGCTCAGCAGCCTTGCTAAAGAGAAAGAGCAGGGTTTGAATTCTTCTTGATGTTGATGTGAGTACATATTTAAGGTTGTAAACTTTAACTTTCTTCAGTAAATGCTTCAAGTCTCCCTCACTGTCAGGAAGCCATGCATTTGACTGTGTAGACATGACAAATTACAACTAATATTGAGAATAATGGGAATCCCAGAACACTTAATTGTTATCCAAGACACTGGGCTGTACGAGGAGGAATGTGGCATCAGGATTGGTGGAAGAATAATCAACAACCTGTGTTATGCAGATGACACAACCCTGCTTGCTGAAACTGAGGAGGACCTGAAGCGCTTGCTGCAAGGTCAAGGACTGCAGGCTTCAACATGGATTGATGCTCAACATCAAGAAAACAAAGATTCTCACCACTGGGCCAATTGACAGCATCAGTATGGATGGTGAAGAGATTGAGATAGCAGTTTTTGAATACTTGGTTCCACAGTCAACACTCTTGGTAACAGCAGCCAGGAAATCAGGAGACGAATTGCATTGGGAAAGTCAGCTGTGAGGGACCTCTCAAGAGTACCGAAGAGCAACAACATCAGGCTGGAGACTAAGGTGCTCCTGATCCGAGCTATAGTCTTCACAATTACATGCTATGCATCAGAGAGTTGGACAGTGAATAGGGGTGATAGAAAGAGAATTGATACCTTTGAGTTGTGGTGCTGGAGAAGAGTGTTGAATATACCATGGACTGCTAGGAGAACAAACAGGTTTGTCCTGGAGAAGGTGAAGCCAGAATGCTCCTTGGAGTCAAGGATTCTGAAGCTTCATCTGACATACTTTGGGCATGTTGCAAGGAAGGACTGATCCTTGGAGAGGGACATCATGTTTGGAAGAGTAGAGGGACAGTGCAGGAGAGGGGAGAGGAAGACCCTTGATGAGATGGATCAATTCTGTGAGTGGAGTGGTGGGAATGAGTGTGTTTGAGACGGCGAGGTTGGCACAGGATAGAATGGCATTTAGGGCTCTTGTACATAGGGTCGCTATGAGTCGCAAGTGACTCGATGGCACATAACAACAAACAAAAACCATGAACTGCTAAGAAAACTAACAGGTTTGTCCTGGAAAGGGTGAAGCCTGGCTGCTCCTTGGAGGCAAGGATTCTGAAGACATCTGACATACTTTGTATGTGTTGCAAGGAGAGACTAGTCCTTGGAGAGGGACGTCATGCTTCGGAGGGTGGAGGGACAGCACAGGAGAGGAAGACCCTTGATGAGATGGATTGATTCAGTGACTGGGGTAATGGAGGTAGGTTTGTCAGAGATATTGAGATTGGCACAGGATACAGCAGAGTTTAGAACTGTTGTACATAGGGTCGCTATGAGTCAGAGGTGGCTCGATGGCGCATAACAACTACAACAACAACAACAACATACATAGATCAAGAATCAGTTGCCAAAAAAGGACAAGGGAACACTATAAGTTTAAAATCAGAAAAGATGTGTGTCAAGTTTGTATCTTTTCTTCAAAGCTATTCAATATGTATGCTGAGCAATAAATTTCAGAAGCTGGACTAACGTGAAGATGAATCTTGCATCAGAATTGGAGGAGGACTCATCAACTTATGTTATGCAGGTGACACATGCTGCATTCAGAAAATGAAGAAGACTCTTGGACAAAGTAAACACCAATATTTTTCTCTCTTTTAATTTTTTTACTACCTTTTAAAATAATCACCCTGGACTTCGTATTTGCATTTGTTCATTTTTCCTGTTGGTCCCTGCCTTCTAGATTTTCTTTTTAAGAAAATAATAGTCTTTGGTTTTGTATAGTTTATTGTTCTGAAGGACATGCTCCTTATCGATGTTATTGTTTACTTTATTGATCTGTCTATTGTTTGACTGAAATGTAATCTTTGAGAGTAGATTTGGTTTTAGCTTTGAAGGATATAAAAGAACCATAATAATCTTGGAGTACAAGCAGCTTTTAGTCTGGTCTTTTTTGTGATTTTGAATTTTGTTCTACATTTCCCCTCCCAACTCTGTCTAGAACCTTCTATTGTGATCCTGATGAGAGTGGTTGGTAAAAGATGCCAGACATCATCTTTTTCTTCTCGTCTCAGTTTAAAGGAGGCTGTGGTTTGGTTCATTAATTGTTTTGATGAATTGTTTCCTGAGAGTCTTTGATTTTCTTTCCTCTTTTTTTTTTCTCCAGAGGAGAAAAAGATGAATGGTTGTGTTAGATGGTTTCTTATGAGCTTTTTTTTTTCCTTTTTTTTTCTTTTTTTTTTTTTCTTATGAGCTTTTAAGACTCCAGACACTACTCATCAAAGCAGAATGTAGAACTTTGTGTTTAAGGACTATGCTATGCCAGCTGATGTACATGTCTCCAAACTACAGTCCTTTTCCCTCAAGCCCACTAAGAAACTTGAATAATTTTGTCCCCATGTCTTTAGTGTATACTTATATCTTCCTACCGTTTTACAAGACCCCCAGGAATTGATGGCATACCAACTGACATATTTTAACAAACAGATATTGCCCTAGATGTGCTCAGAATGTTATGCCAAGAAATCTTCAGGACAACCACCTGGCCAATTTACTGAAAGAGATTTATATTCAAACATTATCATTAATAAAGCAAAATCCTGCTGCAAATTTTCCAAAAATTACTGGAACATCAGATCCACAGAGACCAGCCAGATGTACAGGTTGGGTTTAGAAAAGGGTCTGACACTAGGAATATTATAGCTAATGTTAGATAATTGCTAACTGAAAGCAGAGAGTACCAGAAGAATATCTGTCTGTGTTTCATTGACTATGCAAAGACATTTTGACAACAAACTGTACCTAATTCTGAAAAGAATGGTAATCCCAGAACATTTGGTTGTGCTTTTGCAAAACCTATACTTGGATCAGGCGGCAGTTGCCAGAACAGAGCAAGGAAACACTGCATGGTTCAAAATCAGGAAAGGTGTATGCCAGGGATGCATCCAATATCCATACCTCTTCAATCTTTATGTGAAACAGATCTTCCGGGAGGCTGAGCTTTGTGAGGAGTAATGTGGCATCAGGATTGGAGACACGACCTTGCTTGCCTAAACTGAGAAGGACCTAATACATTTGCTGCAAAATCTCAAGGACTGTAGCATTTAATATGGATTAAATCTCAACATCAAGAAAACAAAGATTCTCACCACTGGGCTGATTGGCAGCATCATGGTAGACGGTGAAGAGATTGAAATTGTTAAGAGCTTCAGCTTGCTTGGCTCTACAATCAACACTCTTGGTACCAGCAGACAGGAAATTTAAAAAGGAATTGTGTCTCTGTTGTCAGAGACCCTTCCAAGGGACTGAGGAGCAACGACGTCAGTCTGGAGACTAAAAGTGCGCCCGACACAGGCCATGGTCTTTGCCATGACTTGCTATACGTCAGAGAGCTGGGAAATGACTAGCAATGGTAGAAGGAGAGTTGATGTCTTTGAGATTTGATGCTGGAGAAGAGTTTTGAATATACCATGGACTGCTAGAAGAACAAACAAGTTTGTCCTGGAGAGGGTGAAGCCAGGCTGCTCCTTGGAGGCAAGGATTCTGAAGCTTCATCTGGCATACTTTGGACATGGTGTAAGGAGAGACCAGTCCTTGGAGAGGGATGTCATGCTTGGGAGGGTGGAGGCACAGCGCAGGAGAGGAAGACCCTTGATGAGATGGATTGATTCCTTTACTGGGGTAATGGGGATAAGCGTGTCAGAGACAATAAGATTGGCAAAGGATAGAGCAGGGTTTGGGGCTGTTGTACATAGGGTTGCTATGAGTTGCAAGTGACTCGATGGCACATAACAACACAACAAGGTAGTTTGTGATTAGCTGCTAATCTGAAGGCTTATAATTAGAACCCACCCAATGATTCCACAGAAGGAGGGTGTGGTGATCTGCTTTCATAAAGCTCACAGCCAAGTAAACACTGATCAGTTCTGCTTCTGTACTTGGATTCACCTTGAATTGGGGTGACAGCAGCTAAAAACAGTTGTGAGTTTGTGGCAGGAATAAATAAATGAGAGCCTGCCAGTTATAATATTATACAGTATAATCAGTGTGGAGGGGAGAATCTGCCAATATGAAAATGGACAAGTCACTCTGGCTAAATTGGAACAATCATTTAAGGGTCATTGGAGTTACAGTTCATAAGGAACAGAATCAAGTGGAAATAATTTTCCTCTTTTCTTTCCCCTTTCATGTTATTAGAACAAAAATCTGAAAGACCGTACATTCTAAAGGGTTTATTATTTTCTTTCTTTAAGTAGATCTCAAGTAAGTAACTTAACATCTATCTTTCTAAAAACATATTTGATTGTATTCATGTAATAGTTGATTTTGAAGGGTCATTATTATTTCTCAACATGAAGTGAAAGGAAGATTCTCCATGAGATAGATTGACATAGTGATTGCAGCAATGGTATGAGTGAGTCAGATGATGATGATTGCACAGGATAAGACAAGGCTCAGATCTGTTGTTCAAAGGGTCACCATGACATGTACCTGATGGCATGTAACAAGAAATTAAATGGCATTAAGTAAAATTTTTTAAGGTAGTATTTACAGTTTTCTATTCTCTGACATTTGTTTATCTTTTAATGTAATCTATCATATTCACATTACTACAGTTACAACAGGTCTGCTGTCAAGGACCTCTCCAAAGTGCTAAAGATCAATGATATCCATCTAGAGACAAAGGTGTGCCTGATCCAAGCTATGGTCTTCGCAAGTACCAGTTATGCACCAGAGAGCTGGACAATGACAAAGAAGACAGAAGAATTGATACTTTTGAGTTGTGGTGCTAGAGAAGAGCATTGAACATACTGCATGGACTGCCGAGAGAATAAAAAAAATCTATTCCGGATAGCGTGAAGCCAAGCAGTTCCTTGGAGGCAAGGATTTTGAGGCTCTGTCTTACATACTTTGGGTATGTTGCCAGAGGGATGAGTCCTTGGAGAAGGACATCATACTTGGAAGAGTGGAGGGACATAGGAGAGTAAGATCCCTGTATGAGATGGATTGACACAGCCACTGGGTGAGGTGTGTCAGAGACCTTGAGATTGGCCCAGGATAGAGCCGGGTTCAGAGCTGTTGTGCAGAGGGTCACTATGAGTCATGGTCAACTTGACAGCACATAACAACAACAACAACAAACAATTACAACAAATTATTACACCTCCCTCTCTTCATAAATGAGTTCATGTTGTTCCTCAACCTAATGTGCTTTTCATCTTATTTCTTTCATTAAAATATAAAGTATGCTTTTAAGCCTGATTTGAATTTTATTCTTATTCTTCAATCTGAAACCACTCATTCTTTTTTGGTTTTTCTATATCTTATAATTTATAATCTGCCTTTAGTGATCACAGGGATCCTTGGGTGGTACACTAGGTTAAGTTTGAAAGACTGATTAAAAATTTGCTATGAAATTTGCCAGAAGTACCTTAGAAGAAAGACCTGGTCATTTTCTTCTGAGAGGTTACATCATAGAACATCTATGGAATGCAGTTCTGCTCTGGGTCAAAATCAACTTGGTTGCAATGAGTTTGGTTTCTCAACGTCTGTGTGTGCATCTGCATGTGTCTGTATGTTTCTTATTTCTTTTTAAAGGAACAATACAAACGCCTTCACCCACTGTGGCAAATTAAGCAGTTGAGTTTCCCAAGTTTGGGGAAATCGCAGAGATCAGCACATCCAGAATGCAATAGATGAACCTCTTCCTGGAAAAACCACTCATGTAATCTCTCCTGCCAGATGAGTATTATCTGTTTCTTTAATCCCCTCCCCCAACCCAAACACTGCTAGTTGACTCTGCCTCATGACAACCTTTTACTGGGCTTCCAAAGCTGTAAACCTTTACTTGGGAAGACTTCCTTTAGTTGCTTCCACAGAGTAGTTGGTGAATTCAAAACTATGGAACTTTTGGTTTGTTGCAACTCACTACACTACAAGTATAGTAGTAGACTATTTGGAGGCAAGAATAATGATGCTTCACCTCATATACTCTGGAAATGTTGCTATATGGTGTCAGAAAATTACCACAGAGAAGCCTGCTTCATTAATATTTTCTAATAAAGATAGGAAACCATTAATATTAGAACATAAAGATAAGGGTAAGAAAATCTTCTGAAGAGAAGCATCAGTTCATATTTTGAATTGGAAATAAAAATACTAAAGGAAAAAAAAGAGAATTTACACCTCATACTTGAGTTTATACATGCTATTATGCATGCATTCACTGACTTGCTACTTAGGGGAAATAAATGATCTATTTGGGAAAAATTGAGAATACTGTTTGTGTAGAAATCAAACACACTGCAGTATCATACAAACTAGATTTTGTATGTAAAAATGCTTTTAGATGTACTACTTAAACCCCTCTGCTTTTTTAAAAATAATTTTTTAATTAATTTATTTTTTTTTACAGAGGTTTTGGGTTTCCATTCATTCAT
>NW_006399872.1:2671601-2679762 GCF_000299155.1 Elephantulus edwardii
TTCTCCACATCCTCGCCAGCATTTGTTGCTTGCTGTTCTGTTATATTTTGCTATTTTTACTGGGGTGAGATGATATCTCATAGTTGTTTTCCCTCTGCTTTTTCTTGGTGACCTTCCACTGGGTTTGCAAGGCTGTTAGTCTTAATGGTAAGAGACAGCTTCATCTTTTCCCTTGGTGAAGCTGGTGGATTTGAACAGGTGACTGTTCTCCTTATGTAGTCGAGAGGGATGGATGATAAACTATCTTCAGAAGCTCTGATGGTAGATAAACAGCTGCAAGAGGAAAGGTTGGCAGTTTGAAACCATCATCAGTTGCTTAGTGTATACACACACACACACACACACACACACACACACACACGCTTGCATGTGTGAAAGATGACGACACCACAGTCTACTTACTTAAAGATTTATGACTTTGGAAACCCTATAGAGCAGTTCAACGCTGATGTATAGAGTCACAGTGGGTTGGAAACACTCAGTGACAAGAGGATAAAATAATTCCAGAATTTGCAAATAGGATGTTCTGAAGTGAATTATGTTTCCCATACAAAACATGCTCAGGTCCTAGACTCTACTACTTGTGAATGTGACTTTATTTGGAAGTAACATTTGCAGATTTAGTTAACCTCGAGAGCCCATTCTTTTCATACGTGACTGTAAAAAGAGAAGGAACATGCTTTAGTCTTCTTTGCAGATTTGTATTATCTACTAGTTTAGCTGTGATATCAGGGATATCATTACTTTCATCAAATGGAGCCTAGCTGAAAGCAGAGAATACTAGAAGAATATCTATTTATGCTTTACTGACTATACAAATACATTTGAACAGAACACCTCTAAAAATAGTAAGCAAGTGACAAGAACAATAATGAGGTCACATATTTATGTTCTATTGTGATAAAGTGAAAATATAAAAATTAAAGTAAAATATCTATAAATGGTTAGATGCCATGTAAAAGACTATGTATATCTCATATTGTAAGAAAACAAAAATGATTTTGAAATACAGAGACAACAATAGGTATAATAGCTTGAAATGAACTTGATTTTCAAGCATAGGTATTTGAGGAACACTGCATTGAGAAATGTCCTGTGTAAAAGAGTTACTGCGTTAAAATAAATCTAAGAGGAGAAACTTGAATAAAAAAAATCCAACAAAACCCAAAACCGTTTTTGTTAAAAAAAAATTATTCAGATGTGTTGATGTTGGCAGATTTTGCAAAATGGCTTTCCTAGCCTTTGCTCTCCCCCCATGATTGTGTGGGAGTATGCAAATAGGGTGTTAGTGGATTGGTCAGGTTTTAATTGAGTAGATTTACAGGTAGAGGGTGAGAATCTACTACTAGCAAGAGATAAACAGAGAATGCAGCTCATGATCTCTGAGAATTCACACAGAGATTCCTGTGAGAGACTGAGATGGACTGAGATTGAGACAACACAGCAGCACTGGAGAACCATAAATAGAAGTGAGACAGAACTGACCTGGGACTGCTGCCCCACGAAGCCAAAGTCAGGGGCCTTTGCCCAAGGTTTCTGGAGGACTTTAGGGAAATGTCACAACTGGTAGAACTAAGAAAACTTTCTAACACTGGCTTACAGTCAAAAGGCTGAAGGTCAAAGAGCCTACAAGTACACCAGATAAGCTGTCCTAACTTAAGAATTATATCCAGTTTCCAACCTGAAATATAACCTCTTGATTGCCCTAAAAAACCTCATAAACATGAAAAAAAAAACAAAAAAACAGAGAGAAGTGACATGCCCAGAGCCATAGTTGAAAGATGATCATGTGAGGACGACAGCATAGATGTGAGTTATGCTGCTATAGCCAAGGAGTGGCCAGATCTGTCAGAGGTTTTAGTGGCATAATTTGTAACATATCTGGCTGCTAACTGAAAGATCAGCTGTTCAAATCCACCAACTCCTTGAGAAAAAGTATTTGCAACCTCCAAAACCTTCTGGAAGATTGCTGCCAATTGGAACAGATTTAACAGTACTGTGTACCAGAAGCTGGAGGAAATAAGAAAAGACTTTTGGTGTATCAGAATTAGTGAGACTGGCTCAGGTCCGGGAAGGATTCAGAGCTGCTGAACATAGGGTCTCTATAGGTCACAGGTGTCTCGTTGGCACCTAACAACATCATATTATATTGGTTCTTTTTTTAACTTAAGCCTCTTTTTAAAATCAAAGAAACCTCGTGGAGGGCCTTTGTATTTAAAAGGCAGTGGTTTTTATACTTTGGAGGAACATTTTAAGTGGTACAGCATTTTTTTTAATCCCCCCCTTTTTATTAATTGAAATGAAAGTTTACAGAGACTTAGGGTTTCCAGTCATTCATTGATGTACTATTCTCCCTGCCCCCCCCAATTCACTCTTTTCCTTGAAAAGAAAAAGAAAAACTCTTTCATTGTTATGCAATCCCTCCCCCCAAGTCCACCAACCAATTTCTGCAGCTCTGCAACTGCATCCCTGCCCATCCTCACCCTTCTGCCCCCAACCCTCACCTCCTTGTACCCCCAATTTGTTTTTTCCCAATTAAAAAAAAAAAAAAGAAATGCTGAGCAAGTTTGGCCCTTTTAATTTTCTGACTCCAGTTCCTTGCACATTTCATTGTAATACTTTACTTTGTTTTCCCATGCTGCCTTCTGGAATCTTCTGTTCAACTCCTTAATATCTTGATTTCTCCCATTTGCTTTGGTTTCTTGGCACTCCAGTGCCTAACAAGTTTCTTGTTAGGTGTATCATTGCTAATTTTTTTGAGAACTCTTTTGATATATGTAAGGATTTAATAAATATTTTTGATAAGTTCTTCGATGTAAAAACAAACAAAACAAAACAAATACTTTTGAAAGAAAAGAGTAGCATGTTAAATGCTTTATAATTTTGACCCTCTGTCTTTATTATATGTACACTTCTAAGCATATTATTGAGGGCGGCTGCATAACCTCCTAGCAGGAAGGTGAAAGTCCCAGTTAAAAAAAAAATATTTTGGACTCTGGAATCAGATTGCTTAGCTTACAACCTGGTTCTAAGACTTAAAACTGTAAGGTTTTGGAGTAAATTACTTTATTAGTTGTTCCTCATTGCACCATTCTCTCTTCCCTGATGGAAGTAGCTGCTATTCTGAATTTTATATTTATAATTCCATTGATGAATTTATATTTGTATTATACTGAATATACAAGTAAGAAAAAAAATAGTATATAGTATTACTTATAGTAAATAGTATGAGTGAGCTCTGATGGCCTAATGGCAAGAAGCTGCACTGCAGTCCCAAAAACACGTGGTTTGAGGCCACCAGCTGCTTCTCGGGAGTGCAACTAATGCCTCTTGAAATTCACCGGAGGATGTGCTATGGGTCGTTCCGACTCGATGGTACACAACAACAACAACAACAACAACAACAACAACAAAAACAGTATTACTATAGAAATATCATAAGTGAGTGGCTTTAATAAGCAGAAAAAAATGGATTGATAGTGACTGCACCAATGAGCTTGAGAACAGCAGAATTTTAAGGCTGATTTCAATCATGAGGCAAGGTTTCAAGCTATTGTACATAGGGCTGCTATGAGTCATGACTGTCTCAACAGCATCTAACAACAACAATAAATAGGAAATATTCTAATTAAAGGAGGAAAGGTTGATATTGTTCATCTTGCTTGATAAAGGAATATTACAAGTAATATATTTCAATATTTGACGAATCTATTATAAAATGACAAGTGAATAATGTCAACCAGTGGTATTCCTTATATTGACAAACTGACCATATTTCCCAGATTGTATTAGTTTTCATTTCAAGTATATATCCTATTGTTAAGCTATTATAAATTGTGTTCCTCAATTTTGCACTAGAAAAGATAGTCTTCTTATGGTTTGTAAGAGATCAGGTACAGCATACAAAACCAGGACTGCATCAGGAATAACTCTATCAGAAGTAGAAGATATTGATATGTGGTTTGAAGTTGGCCACTTTGTGCTTGATACTTTACAGAATACCTGCACCTTCATGGCCAAAGATAACTATGAAAAACCCTCCTTCAATTAAAGATTCAGAGGATAGAAATCAGCATAGTGCAGGTCAGCAGTGATTATCTGCAAAGCAATCACAGACTTATATCGTATTTCTATAATTATAGATAGCATCAGGGCTTGCTAGAAGAAATTTTAGCCCAATTTTTGTTGTCAAGGATTTCTTTAAAATGTTGAAGAGTAAGGATGTCAGTTTGAAGACTAATATATGTTTGACCCAAACCACAGTATTGCCAGTTGCTTCACACATATGTGAAAGGTGTACAATGAATAAGGAAGAGCAAGAAAAACTGTTGTCTTTGAGTCGTGGTGTTGGTGAAGAGTATTGAATACTCCATGAACTACCAAAAGAACAAACACACCTATCTTGGAGGAAGGGCAAACAGGGTGCTACTTGGAGGCAAGAATAATGAGACTTTGTCACACATATTTTGGGCATGATGTCAGGATAAGCCAGTCCTTGAAAAAAGACATCACGCTGGGAAAAGCAGAGAGTCAGTGTAAGAGAGGAAGACCCTCAACGAGGTGAATTCACACAGTGACTACAACAATAGGCTTGAGCATGACAGATATGCTGAGGACAGGACAAGGTTTCAGTCTGTTGTTTAGAGGATTACTGTGAGTCTTAGTCAACTGACCATCACTTAACAACAAAAACAATGTGGTGGTGTTAGGAAAACCAAAGAAGTGTGTAATTGGCAATTATTTTCTTCAGTTGTGGAAAAACAAAGGCAATAGGGGAAATTTGTGAAGAAGAAGGAATCAAGAGACTTAACCAAATTTTGTCAAAACTATGTGAAATGAAATAGAGATAAAAGATTATTTATAGTTAAAAGAGATGTCAAATAAAGACTTATCTAAATTAATTATTATTGTGACCCTGTATTCTTCAAGGCCTGATTCATGAAGTTGTCTCATTCATGAACATGATGGTGCTGTGGGAAAATTATAAGCTGGCTTGTTGTTGTTGTTGTTGTTAAGTGCCATCGAGTCATAGACAACTCATAGGGACCCTGTGAATGAAAGACCTGAACACTTGCATACTTTTCATTGTTTCTCCACGTTCATAGAGTTTCCAGAGGCAAGCTATTTTGGAAGTAGATGCTACTCCTGCTTTCAAACCTCTTTAATCTGGGAGCTCCACCAAACACTGTCTGCCATGCGTAACCATTATTGCATTTGACACATCAATAACACAGTGTTTAGTATCACAGCAGCTAAGAGTTACCTCTGTACAGCAATGCCTAGACCAGGGCTATACCACTTAGAAGAATGTTTGACAAAAGAGAAAATTAAAACCAGGCATGAGGACTGAAAAGGTCCAAATTTGCCATCTAGGATTTCTCATCACAGCACAGTCTCTTTCCAGATGACTTACTTTTTCCCATTCTACAGGCACCAGGACCTTTATGGGCAGCACTTCAGGTTTTCTTTCTCTTTTGTTTTGAACCAAGTTATTTTTTTTTAAGTAATATTTTTCAATAACTTCTACTTTGGAAAAAAAAATCCCAATTCTAATCCAAAGAAAACCTCTTTTTTGATTCTTAGATTTAATAATCGATATTAAAAGAGTTGCATTAAATATTAAACCTACTATTGATCATTACTGAGAAATAATTAATAATTTATCCTTCCTGAGGTAATGCTCATTTTTATCCAAACATATGTCAAGTAATTTCATCATAGTAGAATTCAAGACCACTTGGTCACATCATATAGGCAGGCATCATCTGATGGAAGTCAAGGTTAGGTTGAGTATTTTTTCTACCCTTGACCAGAGAAAAGTCTCCACACTCTGGGAGGTAAATGTCATGAGCATTTGTAGGGCACTATTTCAACCTCTCCTGTGCAACAGTGCTTACCAAGTTACCAAGAAGGGCTTCTTTGTATTTCAGCCACATCTCATTTTATTGTATTTTGATTTCTTGTGTTGTGAAGATATTGTGGTTTTTCACAAATTAATTATGAGGATCTTGGATTGAGTAAGTCTGTTCAAGCCATTTTCCCAAAAGCATGTGGATACTATGTGTCTCTGGGCCCATTTTTGTAATTCTTAAAATATTTCAAACTTTCTCATAGCATGATTATTGCATACATAGTATAGTATAGTATAGTATAGTATAGTATAGTATAGTATAGTATAGTATAGCATAGTAGATTATAAAAAACTTTTATATGCATGGGAAAACCAAACGTTTGTGTGACTCACTTCATTGTGATATTTGCTTTAGTTTGGTGTTCTGAAATTAAAACCATAATATCTTAAGAGAGAGAGAAGAAAAGAGAGAAGTGTAGGGGTAATGAAATAAGAGGGGAAGAAGAAGTGGGAGAAGAAACTATATCATGGAAAAAATGAAAAATCATATTGTTAGAGAATTTTATTACAGTAGACTAGCAGATACAACATCTGAGGCTGAGCTCTCAAATATGGATACACAAAGGAGGAGGAAGAGTTGTAAGCAGACCCTAGTCATTGGAACATGGAATGTGAGAAGCATGAATGTAGGAAAATTGGACATTGTTATGAAAGAAATGGAGCACATAAATATTGATAAACTAGGTATTGGTGAAATGAGATGGACTGACACAGGGTATTTTGAATCAGATGATCATATGATCTACTATGCCAGATATGAAAAGGCGACGAAAGATGGAGTTGCTTTCATAGTTAAGAAAGTCATCTCTAGATGCATATTGAAATACAGCACCATGAGTGACAAGATAACATCCATACGCATACAAGGAAGTCCAGTGAATACCACTGTCATTCAAATATACAACTAGAGCCATAAAAGAGAAATAGACAACTTTTACTAACTTTTGCAGCTGGAAGTCGATGAAACATGCAATCAAGATGCAAAAATTGGAAACCAGGATGAAGTATTAGTAGTTGGAAAACATGGACTTTGTGACAGACATGATGCTGGAGACAGAATGATAGAATTCTGTACTATCAGTGACCTATTCATTGCAAATACTTAAAAGAAACATAAACTCAGACTATACACATGGATTTCACCTGATGGTATGCATATGAATTAAATCGACTATATCTGTGGGAAGAATTGCTGGAGAAGCTCGATATTAGCCATAAAAACTAGACCAGGCACTGATTGTGGAACAGACCACCACTCATATGCAAGTTCATGCTGAAGTTGAAGAAAATTAAATCAAATCCACCAAAATTTGGCCTAGAGTTTATCCCACTAGAATTTCAAAATCATCTCAGGAACAGGTTTGAGGCCTTTAATAACAATGTGCAAAGACCAGGTGAACCGTGGGATGATACTAATAATATCATCTATTAAGAAAGCAAAAGACCATTACAAAGGCAGAGGAGGAAGAAAGACCAAAATGTTTGTCAGAAGAGACTCAGAATATTACTCTAGAGCACCAAAAAGCCAAAGCAAAGGGTAGAAATAAAAAAATTGAGGAGCTGAACAGAAGATTTCAAAGGGCAGCTTACGAAGACAAAGCAAAGTATTATAATGAAATGTGCAAAGAGCTGGAGTCAGAAAATCAAAAGGGCCAAACTTGCTCAGCATTTCTGAATTGAAGAACTAATTCAGGCCTCAAGTTGCAATGCTTAAGAATGTTAGGGTAGAATACTGAATGATTTAAAAAGCATTAAGAGAAGATGGAAGGGGGGGGGGAAGAAGATGGAAGGAGTATACAGAATCACTGTAGCAAAAGGAATTGGATGACACAGAAGAATTTCATGAAACAGCATATGAGCAAGAGCCTGTCTGTGGTGATGAAGGAAGTTCAAGCTGCTCTAAAAGAATTGGCAAACAAGGCCCCAGGAAATGATGGCATGCCAAATTGATATACTTCAACAAACAGTTACTCCCTAGATGTGTTGTGCCGAGAAGTCTGGAGGGCAGCCACCTGGCCAGACTGATGTCTGGACACTAAAGTATGCCTGATCCAGACCATGGTCTTCATAATTATGTGCTATGCTATTCATCAGAGACCTAGACAATGACTCGGGATGATAGAAGGAGAATTGATGCTTTTGAGCTGTGGTGCTGGAGAGGTTGTTTGTTGTTGTTGTTATGTGCCGTCGAGTCGTTTGCGACTCATAGCGACCCTATGTACAACAGCCCTAAACCCTGCTCTATCCTGT
>NW_006399872.1:2681267-2691194 GCF_000299155.1 Elephantulus edwardii
TCTATTTTTGCTTTATTGACTATACAAAAGCATTTGACTGTGTGGATCATAATTAGTTGGGGCTGACATTGAGAGGAGTGGGAGTCCCAAAGCAGTTACTTGTGCTCATTTGGAACCTGGACCTGGACCAGGAGGCTGTTGTGCAAATGAAGCAGGGGAATGCTGCATGGTTTTAAATCAAGAAGAGAGGGCTTCAGGGTTGTATTCTATCTCCATATCTATTTATTCTGAATGCTGAGTAAATTATCCAAGAAGCTGGACTGTGTGAAAAGGAATGTGGCGTCAAGATTGGAGGTAGAGTCATCAGTAAACGGCATTACGCAGATGACACAACTTTGCTTGCTGAAAGTGAGGAGGACTTGAAGCACCTGCTGCAGAAGATCAAGGAAAGTAGTCTTCAGTATAGATTGCATCTCAATATCAAGAAAACAAAGATTCTTACCACTGGACCAATAGACAACATCATGATGGATGGAGAGAAAATAGAAGTTGTCAACAGCTTCATCTTGGTTGTATCCCTAGTTAACACTGTTGGTACCAGTAGTCAGGAAATCAGGAGACACATTACACTGGGAAAATCTGCAGATAGGGACCTCTCTAAATTATTGATGAGTAATGATGTTGGTTTGAGGACGAAGGTGCATATGATTCAGGCCATAGTCTTTCTGATCACTTGTCATGCTGCTATGCATCTGAGAGCTGCACAATGAATAAAGATGACAGAAGAAAAAGTGATGCCTTTGACCTGTGGTGTTGTAGAAGAGCACTGAACATCCCATAGACAGCCAAGAGAATAAACACATATGTCTCAGAGAGAGTTCAGACAGAGTGCTCTTTGGAGGCAAGAATGATGAGAATTTGCCGCACATACTTTGGACATGTTGCCAGGAGTGGCTATTCCTTGGACAGGGACATGATGCTGGGAAGGATGGAGCATCAGCGAAGGAGAGGAAGATCCTCAACTAGATGGATTGACATGGTGACTGCTGCAATGGGCTCTTGTGTGTCGAGAAGTGTGAATATGGCACAGGATAGAACAGGGTTCAGATCTTCTGTTCGTAGATGGCAATGAGTCGTACTCGACTCAAAAGCACCTAACACCAATAATTTTAAACACCCGCTGAGGGAAAAATCATACGGTTTTTGGAATATTAGTGAAGATATTAGAGGAAAATTCAGTAAATTGTAAGCTTTATTACTACAATAATTTCATTACTAAAGTAAATTTTAGTAAAATAGAGGGAAATCATAATACTGGCTTTAAATTTATCTTATAAATCTAATAAATTCAGTGACTCACATTAATTAAAAGTTTGGCAATATCTTATTAATTGATTTAATTTTATTCACTGGCATTTCTTCAATATAATTTGATCATTAATACACTTGATGAAATGACTTATCAAGAACACTTTTATGCCAGTGAATTTAGATAGCAAAGTATTGGTAACCAAGTCACAGAGCTTTTGCTAGTAAATTAGTAACCTTACCTGAGGGCAGTGACATGGCTCACAAGATATGTCTGCTGGACAGCTGTTTCTATGTTTCTCCTCCAACAGAAGACAGGGAGAGATTTGTATTTGTTCTTATAGTATCAGACCAATGTTGCTCTGTACATTTATAGTTACTTTCATAGTGTTCCACTACTTACTTGTCAATTTGTGCTATTGTGGTAGCTTGCATTTTGCTGTGATGTGGGAAGCTATGCTACTTTTATTTAAAAGAGCAACAAGGTGTTCAATTTCGGTTTGTGTCAGTTTAGGTAGGTTGTGCATTTCTAAGTATTTGTCCATTTCCTCTATGTTTTAATATTTGAGTATAGCTTTTCACAATATTCTAATGTTAGCTTTTTAATTTTAGTTGGTTCTGTTGTGATGTTGTCCGATTCATCTCTTATTTGGATTTTTTGTGTCTTTTCCTTCTATTCTTTTGTTAGTTTTGCTAGTGGTTTGTTGATTGTATTGACCTTTTCAAAGAACCAACTCCTAGTTTTGTTGATAGTTTCAATTGTTTTTCAGTTTTCTAGTTCATTTTTTTGCTCTAATTTTTATAATTTCAGTTTTTTTAAAGGGTGTCGGGTTTTCTTGCTGTTCTTTTAATTTATTGGAGATGTTGGGTTAGAGAGTAAATGGTCATTTTTTTCCTGTAAGACAGATTTTTAAAATAATTTTTTTAAGACAGGTTTTAAGAAAATCATAACTCAAATAAGTTTTAGCAAGATTATTATCACTTTACTAGATTAGGATGTATGTGTGCCCTGCATATTGATTCTTCAGGGTGATGTTTCTACTTAGGTTAAGTGACAACCTCTTGCTAGTTATGAGACAGTTACAGTGCCCTCTCTGCCTCTCTGTAATATATTTTAACAGCATTCATTTTTACCCTTGGGATACAGTGTGTGTGTGTGTGTGTGTGTGTGTGTGTGTGTGTATTCTATAAATATAATCAACAAAAAAATATAAAAAAGAAACAAGTACCTTGTTTCTAAGATACCTGATTCCAGAAAGACATGGTTCCTGGTTTAGAAGTGCAACTCTTCACAGACTACAACACTATAGCTCCCTTGGTTTTATTTAATGAATGGAAATTAATTTCTGCTTAGTGCTTAATGAAGAATCCCTAGTCGTGTACTACTACATGTACTGTATTACACGTCGGGCTTATAGCCAATCACAGTTACCCTTCAAGAGAAAGACTTACAGCCTTGAATTTATTTTAGTGAATATCGCACAGTATATGCACATTCAAGAAGTTGAACTATATGACAAAAAATGTGGCATCAGGATCAGAGGAAAACTTATAAACAATGTGTATTATGCAGATGACACAACTTTGCTTGTAAAAAATTAAAAAAGAAGACTAGAAACACTTGGATAAATTGAAAATTGAAGCACTGCATCCTTCAAAATGGATTGAATCTCAACATTGAGAAAACAAAAATTCTCACCACTGGACCATCAGGGAACATCTTGATAGATGGAGAAAAGAGAGACGATGTCAACAATTTCATTTGACTTGAATCCACAATCAACATCCATGGTAACAGCAGTCAGGAAATAAAAAGATGTGCTATATTGGAAAAATCTGCTCTCCCTCTCCAAGACCTCTCCACAGTGCTAAAGAGCAACAAAGCAATGTCCGTTTAAAGACTAAAGTGCGCCTGACTCAAGTAATCTTTTAGTTGATTCCTATGCGTCTGAAGGTTGGACAAGAAACAAGAGATACCAAAGAAAATCAATGCCTTCTAATTGTGGTGTTGGAGAAGAGAATAAAATATATCCCTAACTGACAAGAGAACAAACAAATTTGTCTTGGAGGAAGTGCCACAAGGTGCTTATTAGAGGCAAGAATGGTGAAACATTGTCTCACTTTGCATATGTTGTGTGGAGGGGCTAGTCTTTGGAAAAAGCCTTCATGCTGGAAAAAGTGGAGAGTGAAAGAAAGGACGATGCTCAATGAACTGGACTGCCACAGATCATAAAGACGGTCCAGGATAGGGTGAGGTTCAGACCTGTAGTTCATAAGATCACTAGGAGTCATACTGGACTAGTAGCATCTAACAACAATGACAACATTTGTGCATAATCTTTATCACTACCCTGGGAGGTAGGTTTACAATCCCTCTTACAGATAATAGAGTTAACCTCTTGTTACTGTTTGGTTATTCATTAAAGAAGTGAAGATTTGATTTGGTGTCTGTTTGCTTACAAAGTTCATGTTTTACCTTGTCACATTATTGCTTGTGGAGAGTTTAGTTTGTCTGATAACATTTTGATTTTGTGATTTCCTTCCCTAGTTATACTTGGAAATTTGTCCTTGAGAATATCGTTCATTTTACTTTTACTGACATGATGTTAATAATGTATTAAGTTATAAATCCATGTTATATAATGTATATAATGTAATTTAAATTGACTATAATACATCATGTGCTCAGGCCTTTCATTCATAAGGTCGCTATGAGTCATCTACGACTCAACGATACCTAACAACAGTAACAACATAATACATCATAGCTAAAATGCTGAAAGGATTAAAAAAAGAATTTTTCCCCCCATGTTTAAGTGAGTTTCTATAAGATAACAAATCATACTAATTTTAGAATTGGGAGACCAGGCAAATAGAATCTTTCTTATTCTGGCCATAGCATTCTTAAGTATTGCAACTCGAGGCCTGAATTTGAGCTTATTGTATTATTTGAAACCATCAAGTAACATTAACTAACAGGTTATAAACAGGTATCTTTGTATATATTAACTATTTATAGAGGAGTTCTGTATTGACTGAATACGGAGTTCACATGGCTCACAGGGAGTCACACTGCCGATCCAAAGGCTCCATGGGAGAAAGATGAACAATGTCTTCTTCTGTGGTTTACATGGGGCAAACCCAAAGGACGGTACCCTATGTATTGGTTCTGACTAGGTAGCAGTGAGAGTTCTATTTACTGAGAGCTCTGGTGACACACTGGCTACAGTGCTCAGCTGCTGACCTAGAGGTTAGCAGTTTGAACTGGTTGTTGCTTAATGTTTAATGGGAGAATGATGAACTTGTTTGCTTTCTTGATGACTACAGCCTTGGAAACCCTGTAGGGCACTTCTAATATTTCCTATATGTTTGCTATGAATCTGAATCTATATGACAGTGATGGATTTGTTTTTTTGTATGCCAGATGAACATACTTCATTTTACTATTGTTTGAGTCACCACTGGTTTTGAATGTGATACTCTTGTTTTCAGGTAAAAAACATCTGAAAATATGTAAAGCTTCTTACAGGAAGAACTGTGAAAAATTCTCATTCTGTGGAGGTCAAACTTCTACTGTGATCCTGGGCAGGAGGAAAGCTTTCATAGAAGCCATAAACTGTCCCATACTAGTTGCTAGGCAAGGAGTGCAGTTCCTGGCAATGCAAAGGAGGGTTGGAACAGGCCACATAAATGTGACTGAAAATGGTGGAGCTTAAAGGTTGACTACAAAGTCAATAGGAAGCTCACCGGAAGTGTATAAGACATGATGCTGGGAATCAAATAGGACCCTAATGTAGGTAACAACTATTAATGGGTATACAGTAATGTAGATAGTCCTCAGACTTCTGTACTATATTTGATTGCATACCAGGAGGAGAGAGGAAACGAATCTACATTTGTGATTAGACTGAAGACACTTAGAACGAACTACAACATAGTCACTCACTCAGTGGAACTCAAAGAGTCGAACTTTTTTCGGCAAAGAATATTTGTGCTATTTAAGCAAAATATTCCTGGAAAAGCTCAGACTTCCCAAGACCTGAAGCTTCCTCCAAGCTGTAACGGTTTTGTTAATTTGGAGGCAGAGCACAAAGATGCTTTAGTTGCTTTGAGGGAACAAAAGAGGAGAGTTGTGAATGGAAATTCAGATTTGGAAAGAAGGAGCCATCATCCTAAATAGAGGGTGAATAAATTTGACAGAACCAATTCCTTCATGTGCAGCAATCAAGACACTCTGAAAGGATGGACAAGCTGCTTCCTTTGTACTGCTTCTTCTAAATTTGGAAATCTGAGTCTCAGAGAGAGTATTTTGACATCATGTGATAGCCATAATGAGAGAGAGAGAGAGAGATATACTGGGGAAGCAGCCCATGTTCCTGGCTTATATTAAGTCATAAATGTCTTTCTTGGCAAGTGCAAATGGGTAACATACTTAGCAGTTAACTGAACATTTTAAGTTTCAATTTCTTTTAAAGGTGTCTTGGATGAAAGACTTCGCTATCTGAAAAATCAGCTACTGAAAACCATATATAGAGTACAGTTCTACCCTGATGTGCGTGGGGCTTTCATGAGTCAATCAACTAAACAGCAACTGATTTGGCTTTTTGATTTACTTGTTTTAGGTGGAAAATGGGATTCCTTTTCTTAGTTTCGCTAGGAATATTTTTCTGATCCAGTGGGAAGAATAACTAACTAGGAAGGAATTTCCTGTTGTGCCTATCATTGTGAAGACATTGATTCAAGATTTTATGTGTTTCTAGAGAACGAAGCTATATCTGGAGATTTAACTGTAGCCCTAGTTTCAAGAATGTCGGAAGGACTTGGGCAGAGTGACACATTAAAGGGTTATATGCTGCAATACAAATAACAAGTGAGTTTTGTCATTTATTTACACACTTCTTGGAGAGGAAAAATAAATCTAGGTGACACAATAGTAAGAGATTAATTACACTTTTCCTCCCTTGATTAAGGAATGGAATTTAAAACCCATTTTGTTATTTAATCTCAGAAATTTCTCATAGGGAGTGTGGACCTTGATGAATTACAAGATTCTTTGCTGTATTTTCTGTTGGTCAGATAGCTTAATTATGAAACCATGAAATGAGAACTACTGATGGTTTGAGATTCGATTATATAAAATGAAATACCAGTAGAAATGTTTCTGGATTAATTTCCCTTATATTTGATGTTCATTTGGCTTTATTTGGATTCATGTGTTTATTTGAATTAACATTGTCAAGCTTCAGCCTCAGCCTTTAAATTTTTAAATACGCCCACAGGAGGAATTCTGTTTCTTGGTGTGAAATGGATTTCATGTACAGGCTTACATGGTATGAGAGGGACATTGTGCAAGGCCCAGAGGAAACCATGAAAATGAAAGCATCTTGAGGTGCTTTCTTTTGAAGGGTTTGGTAATTGATTGAATCAAGCCAACCTTAATCCAGCTTTAAAATGGAGGATAATTCTTGATCACACTGGACAAGATAGAATTCCTTAGAAGAAGTGCTGATGGAAGAAGCCAGGTCCCAGTTCACTGCTGAGTAAATCAAAGACAAGGTTGGGGAGAAATAGGTTTGTGTGATAATTCTTCCAAAATTAGCCAGAAGGTATTTCAGTTGGTGAGATATGCTTCAGATCTTGCTTAAATTATATTGTACTTAAAGCTTCAGCATACAGCGAACACTAAAAAAAGAAAAAGTTCAAACTTTTTTTTTACAGAAACATTGATATTTTGTCATTTCACACTCATACTTCGTACACCATTAGGTTAGCTTTTCGTCCCTTTAGAAATGATGTGAAAAATAAGCCTATGAAACCCATTGCCGGACAATGGGGTAAGGGATAAGGAACAAGGCCCATAGGCTTATATACCTCTGTGGAAATGACAATGATGGTTTCTCTTCGATGAGCCAGACATAGGCCTTAGAATTTTGAATTCTGGGGTTAGTTTCCCCTTAAAATAGAACAACAAAACCCCCAGTACAATTATCAGTTTTTAAGTATGTACTCAAATGTGAGCAAAAATTTTATCAGCGGATTTTATTACTCCTTGGACTACTTGGAAAAATGCCAAAACTGGGCAGACTAGTCACGTGGGTGGAGGTGGCATATGTGCAACGGCTGGTGCAGGGAGATGAGCGGCAAGGCCGCTGCTGTGAGTGCGTCACAGGCCCAGCAGAGCCCGTGCTGCCTGTGTGCGGTGTGACCCCCACTGCCAGCTGTGGAATCAATGAGTTGGAGGTTGACCCTGGCGACCGCGGGATGCTCCGTATTAAACTCTTCTGACAGTCAAAGGGCAAGCACAATTTTTGTGAGCAAATCTCAGACAGATGTGCGAGAGAAGAGGAAGAGCAATCATTCAAACCACATATCTCCAGGGCGGCTTACTAAAAAAGTATAGCTCACACTCAACAGTGTTTCTGGATGACAGCACAGTCAGCCAGCCTAATCTTAGAACCATGATAAAATGTGTGCTCTTAGCAATATACCACCACATGAAGAACAGGGACGCAAATAGGTCTTGGCTAGTTTTGATGAGAGATCACATCCACTCACACGAGACAAGTTTCCAGAGGAGTACTTTAAGCATGATCCTGAACATTATTTAGAGATTTGTTCATCTTCTCTTTTCAGTGCTGCACAACAAACAGCTGAATGTGCAAATAGTAACTATGGTTTACTTAGAAAGACTTTTAACTTGAGTTGAGATCTACAGTTTTTCCCCACGGGAAAAGACTTGCTTGGGGAGTTATTTTTCTTCCCTCCAAGGTGTGGGACGATCAGGCTGTATGAAACGTAGATTACTGCCAGATTCTTAAGAACATTGCAGTAGAGGACATGCATGAGATGGAAAGGCTTTTTTTTTTTTTTTTAGCTACTTCAGTTTTAAAATTAAGTGGTTATGCCAAATGCTACTTTGATCTTCGATCCTTAGCAGGTGACAACAACTTGAATTTTCTGTTTTCTCCTCTTAGCAAAGAAAGGGCACAGAATTTAGAGACCATTTCTAGATGGTGAGAAAACAAATACAAAGACTTGTGCAGAGCTGCTACGAGGAGATTTTTCAGTGCTGTTAATTGTATTGGTAGTCAGCGCTCTCAGAGGGAGACAGAGAAGCTGTCACATCATGAACCCTTACAAAGACTGGAGAAATAGCACCTCTCCTGCTCAAAACCCAGCAAACTCTGTATTTTCATTTAAAGGAAAGACCGCAAATCAAGATACTCAGCGGACCACGAGACTTACACACCAGAGGAAAGAATGGGATCATGTCAGTTAACACTGTTTTCTTTTTTTAAAAATGTAAACAGACTTACAAAAACCACTCCAAAGTGAAAGCTCCTGACCTACACACAGATATTTGCTTACTGTATAGATTGATAGCTGTGAACTGTGAGGTTTTTAACAGTTAAATTTTTTTAGACTTTAAAGACTCTAATGATATAACTTATGTTTTCATGTTTTTCTTGTCCCCGTCACACCTCCTAAATATTGCTACATATATCTTTAGACTCAATGCACTATTACTATGGTAACATAGAACTCTTTTAGCAACTCAAAAAGTCACTTCAAAAGCATCGTTGTTTTGTATTTAAGGGTTCTTCCTCCATACTGTATCATTGATGCTGCCAGGCATTATCGGCCATCAAGTTAACTCAAAAAGCTGCTGGATAACATTGTCAGCCAAATTCTTTGGAAGCACTGCTTATTAACATTGCAGCACGTTTAGATCATAAACAAGGAAAGTATTAATGACTCATCTATCTACTTCTGTTGGGTCTGTGCTGCATTTCTTGTGCACTAGAAATGGTGCTTCTTATATTCTGATAATTTTACTCTTGTATAAATATATTTAAAAATATTTCAATAATTCCAATCAATATGGTGGTCTAGTGATAACAAGCAGGTAATATAATAAAAAAGAGTCCAGAAAGTTTTAGTACAATTTTATGCTTCAGTGGAAACACTGAGGACACTACAGCAGAAGCATTCTATGTTCACACAGATAGCACTGACCCGCTATGGTTCTTTCCCTTGCTGACCCCTACCCCCTAGGTGTTTTTGTAAATGCCATGTTAACTTTTTAAAACAGCAATGTATGGAGAAAATTGACATATTAGGCATTTATGAAACTATCTCTTGGAGGCAGAGAGCAGTGCACAAACAAATTTGGAAGGCACATGTTATTTGTGTAAAAATACAGTGCTACTGTTGTCACCATTAAAAAAAAAATTTGAAAGGATTTTTTTACACTTAACTGTGAAGTTTAAATATACTTTTAATTTTTTGTTTTAATCCCTCTTTGAGAAGGCAGATATTAACCAGAACAAAAATTTCAGATGTTTAAATGGGTAAGTAATTAAGCTTTAAATGAGTAATTAAGCTGTAAATTAGTAGCATTTACACTTGCACAGATACCAAAGCTGAAAATAGTACTAAGACCTTTGGAACACCTGCCATATCTATTGAAATGCCCTCCTCATTTTTCCTTTCTTTTTTGAAAATTTATTATTAATTTCAGTGAAAATTTACAGAGACTTTGGATTTCCATTCATTCATTGTTGCACATTTCTCCGCTCCCATCCCTCCCTCCCCAGAACACTACCCTCTTAGAAAAGTAAAAGACCCATCAACAAACGAATGGATAGAGAAGCTGTGGTATATTCGCACAATGGAATA
>NW_006399872.1:2693294-2705445 GCF_000299155.1 Elephantulus edwardii
AAAAATATCGTAGTTGGAAAAAAAATTGGATCCTAATATAAGATGAAATGAAACAACTTATATCCTTTTTTAAAACCTTATTTAGAATACTATTATTTAAAGAGAGAACTTGCAAAAATTTTAAGTATTCAAACGTCAGGTTTTAAAAGATAAAGAAATAAGTAATTTTAGGAGATTGGTAACATTGTCACCTAAATTTGAAATATTTAGAAGGTAAATATATTCTCACCTCTGTAATTTTGCCAGTATACACAGCATTTATTGGCCAGAGACACTTTCATAATGAAACTTCACATTATGCTAAGTACTGCAAGTTCTATCATTTTAAAGGACTGATGCTTAAGTGATAAATACTGATATTTAAAATATTGAAATCTACCACCTCAAAAACCCTCAACTCTGTTTATGGATTTGGAGCTTGGCGACTCAAGTATTAATTGCAGTTTTATTTTAAAAAAGAATGCTACATCTTAATGTGGTTTTTCTCATGCTTCTGTTAAAAAAAAAGCTAATAAAACTCTTTTACCTTAAAAAAAAAATCCAAAGTGAAAAGAAACCGTTTATGCATGTGTGTAAGCCATGAGGTTGTAAATGACTCATAGCTAATCCTCCAGTGGATTTTTGGAGGCTGTAAATCACATGAAGTTGGGAGGAGGATTGCTCATCTTTCTCCCAAGGAATACCTAATAGATACAAACTCCCTGCCTTTGAATTGGCTGCATGACTCCTTACCCACTTGGCCACCAGAGCTTACAGACATTAATAGTAAGGAGAGATCAACTCTTTACCCTCCTCAGGACTGTATAGTTTAAGAGCTTGGCATAAAATAAAATAAGAGGATATGCTTTAAAAACTTTCTGAAACCTTCATTTGTCACATGATTCCCCCACATCTGCCACACCCACACATTCTTTCTCTTGATTCCAAACACATAGACATAAAAATGTGAGACACATACCATTTCCCGGATTTCATTAATTCAACTGCTTCATTGATTTTAGAAAAAGCCATAGTATGGCTAATTAGAGGATCTAGATTAATCTTCTTTGCCATATAATCAGAAACTAGTTTGGGAATATGATCTCTGCTCTTCCATCCTGGAAATATAGAATAATGACAGATTTTATACACAAGACGTCACATAGAAAAGGCATTCAGAGTTGTTATTGGTGTGTTGGCTTCCAAAGGAAATAAAAAAGTATTCCATTTATTTGAGTCAGTCATCAGAATACCTGATCTAACCACATACCTAGCATTGCAGTGAGTAGCAAAGTTATTCTTTGCTACACCATAATTGAAAGATAACAATTCTTTCTCAGTCTTCCTTATTCATTGTCCAACTTTCACAGGCCTATGAAGTATATGAACTACTAAAATTTGAGGAAGGTGTATCTTAGTCTTTAAACTGACATCCTTGCTTATTAAGAAGTCTCTGAAAGCAAACTTATCTGATGTTAGTATGTCTTGATTTCTTGACTGTTTTTTCCCATAGGTCTTGATTGTGAAAGTAAAATGAAATAATATTTTCTCCATTTCCTATGATTTTTTTTCCATAGGTCTTGATTGTGAAAGTAAAATGAAATAATATTTTCTCCATTTCCTATGATGTTTTTTTCCATAGGTCTTGATTGTGAAAGTAAAATGAAATAATATTTTCTCCATTTCCTATGATGGTGCTTATTAGTTCAATTGTAAGAATTTTTGTGTTCTGTATGTTTAGATGATCCAGGCCATGGTTTGCAGTTAATTGCTATGCATCAGAAAGCTGGATAAATAAATAAGAATGGCAAAAGAAGAATCAATGCCTTTGAGTTGTGGTGCTGGAGAAGAGTATTGAATATACCATGGACTGCCAAAAGGACAAGCAGATCTGTCCTGGAAAGGGTGAAACCAAATTGCTCGTTGGAGGCAAGTATTTTGAAGCTCTGTATGATATACTCTGGGCATGTTGTTAGTAGGGTCCAATCGTCCTTGGAGAAGGACATCATGCTTGAAAGGGTGGAGGGACAGAGCAAGAGAGGAAGACCCAGGATGAGATGGATTGACACGGTTACTGGGTTAATAGGGGTAGATGTGTCAGAGACAGTGAGACTGGTTCAGGACAGGGCAGGGTTCACAGCTATTGTGCGTAGGGTCACTATGAGTTACAGTTTGACTTGACGGCATGTAAAAACACCACCAAAAAGGTTAAGATATTCTTTGTATTCTTTGCATATTATTTTGATGCTTTGTTGGTCACTCAAGATTTTGTCAGAAGGCAGAGACGAGGAAGATAGAGGCCATGTCACAAGATCACTAAGGAGACAAAGAAAAGAGATAAGATCCTCACTCACAGAGACCCCCAAGAAAGACAGAATGCCTTCCCCTAAAGCCTGTGCTCTAAATGTAGACTTCTAAATTGTGAGAAGAGAAATTTCTGTTTGCCATCTACTTGTGGTGTTTCTAGCATAGCAGCACTGGACGACTAATACAGCAACCAAAATGTCTAATATTATTGCTTTCAGTCCCTTCTTAACATTTATGATACACCTCTTCCTGTATCCTACCTTCATACCCTTGTGCATTCCCATCTATCCCTGCTTCATCCATACCTCCAAAAACAGATCCCTTCAAGGAACGTCCAGAGAAGAACAACTGGTTGCTGAGCTGGATATCGGCAGCCAACAACCCCACAATGACACAGACACCATGACTCTCATGGCAGGACATAAAGGCAGTTACCTGTTACAAGGCAATACAATGGTTAAAAGATGTACTTAGAAGTTGGACCTAACTTTCAATCAGAACTTCACTACTGTATGATATGTGACTGTTTTTTTCCTTCCCACCCCCATCCACATTTGGAACAACATTTGCTTTATAAAGGTGCTGTAAAACAGTTAAGACTTTGCCTGCTATGTTGCCTGTCATTATTATTTGTTGAAGAGCCATTTCTGCCTTATAGTGACCCTAGAAGACTATTGAACTTAGAAACCATCAGGTTTCCAAGGCTGTAAATTCTTATGGAAGCAAATTGCCACATTATTCTTCTGAGGAGTAGATGGTAGGTTAGAACCACTGGTCTTTTTGTTAGTAGTTGTTATCATATGTTAGGGATCCTCAAGAAACAAATGTAACAAAATATGAAAGGAATAGTATCTGTAAAAATAACAGCACCTATAGGGGTAAGGGGTTTTATGCTGGAAGTTGCCATGGCCTCTTGCATCTTGAGGAGGGACACGTATGGAACACTTGGGCTCTTATGGTTTTCTTTTCATCCCAAGTGGGTGTCAGCAGATGGGACTTGCCAGGTGAACTTGGGGTCTCTTTCTAATAGTCCACCAGCATGTGGGTGTGCTGGAATTTTTAAATGCTGAAATGCTTGGCCTCACCTGCAGAAATGATGAAAGTTATACTAGTGTTCAAATCTTCCGTTCATAGGGTCACTATGAGTCACCTATGACTCGATGACACTTAATAACAACTACAACTATATAAGGGTAAATACAGGTCTCTGACTGCAGACTTTCCCAGTGCGCTATGTCTACTTATTTCCTGACTGCTGGACAGGGACTTCTCCAAATTATTGAAGAGCAATGCTGTCGGTTTGAGGACAAAAATGTACCTGATTTAGGCAGGATTTTTTCAATTACTTGCTATGTATCTGAGAACTGGACAATGAATAAAGATGATGGCAGAAGAATTTAAGTCTTTGAATGTGTGGGAGAAGAGTACTGAATATCCCATGGGCTGTCAAAAGAGCAAACAGATATGTCCTGGACAAAGTGCAGCCAAAGTGCTCGCTCCTTGGAGGCAAAGATGGCAAAGCTCTGTCTCACACACTTTAGGCATGTTACTAGGAAAGGCTGTTCCTTGGAGTGGGACGTCATGCTTGGAAGGGTGGAGGAACAGCAAAGGAGAAGAAGACTCTCAAAGAGGTAGATTGATTCAGTGACTGCTACAATGGGCTCAAGTGTGTCAGAAATTGTGACTATGGTACAGGATAGGGCAGGGTTCAGATCTGTTGTTCATAGAATCACTATGGGCCATACTCGACTCAATCACACCCTACAATAGCAACAACATGGGGGTGAGGACGGAGATATTTTGTTTCATATACTTTGGGCATGATGGCGGGAGGAGCCAACCCTTGAGGAAGGATATCATTTTTTTCAAAAGTAGAGAGGCAGAGTCAGAGAAAAAAGGAAGACTTTCAGTACGATGAATTGGCACAGTAACTACTGGATTGTGAGGATGGCACAAGTTCAGGCAGAGTTTCATTGTGTTGTCTGAACATAGGGTTGCTATGAGTCAGAGCCAACTTGATGGCACCAAACAGCATAGTGATGATAATAACTTTCCCTAAGGCCATTAATTTTGAAAGTGGTTGGTTATTGCTGACTATTTTTAATTAAGACATTAAAGTTTGATATTTATAAAGCAGTTTGATATTTATAAAGTAGAGACTTATGCTGCTAGTTCAAAGGCTGTATCACTTTGCAGTTCACATCCAGCAATGAATGAGAGAGAAAGATGGGCAGTCTCCTCTTCTGCAATTTACAGCTTCCCAAAGGAGTTTGATGTTAGCTATGAGTCAGTTCTAACTCAATAGCAATGAGGCTTTTTTTAAAAAACAAATTTTAGCAAGTGACAAGAACAGACAGTCATGTTTCCACTTGTTATTTTTCAAATCTGGTTATAAGAGCAAGACAGTGTAAAAGATTTTTCTATGTTCTTTTTACAGACCAGGGAACTCAGATACACTGAGGAATGAAAATATTTTATATGCTGAAAAAAATCTCTCTTGGAATAGTTCCTTAATTTCCTATCAACTTATTAGAAGCCTTAATCATGTAACCCAATAATACATTATTTTTTCAAATTACTAAAGAAAACAAATATCAGATGTTAAAAATAACTTCCTCTTAATTCATATACTTTTATATAAACCATGTTCTCCTTGGGTAAAAGCCAATTGCTTCAACAATTTCAAATCCTTTTATTTTTAAATGAGCCATTTAATCAAGATTAAGAGATAATATTCATGGAAGATTATCTCAACTCTAACACTAACGACATTGTTGAAAGTGCAAAGTTTACTAATTTGACAGGGTCTTGTATTCATTTTTACCTTTTCAAGTTAAAACGTCTTGGTTCAGAAATTATAGTTAGCAAAGTGTATCTTGTTATGAAATAATTTAGCGAGTTCCTTATGACAGTAAGACGAAGTTTTACTGTCTATGCCTTCTGGAGTGTAACTGCTCGTGGTGAACTAGTATGGTAGAACACAGAGAGGGAAACCTGGCACGGAAATTCTAGATTCTTTGTCTAGGACTGTAACCAATTTATTTGATCAGACAAAGGGTACCAGCTGGAATGCAAGCAGAGCACAAGAAAAGTTGGAGAAATGTGTAGAGAGTTTAAGAATTTTCGTACATTACAATCTAAAATGGTCACTCTTAGAGATACTGGTGATTTTCATTTTAGAGGAATACATACCGCTATTTCTGGATTTCCAATGACCTCAAAACAAAAATCTGCACCGGTGCCAATCATCTCAACTAAAACTTCATGGACAGGCTTATTGAAGTCCTGTGGGTTGATGCACTGAGTGGCACCTATTTCCTTTGCTTTTTCAAATTTGTCTTTGTTGATGTCAACTCCGATGATCCTGGCTGCCCCTGCTGCCTTACAGCCCATGATGACAGACAGACCGACTCCTCCAAGGCCAAACACGACACACGTGGAACCTGCGGTTACCTGTGCATGTAAAGATAGAGAGCACAGAAAATGAAAGCACTGATCTTAAAATGTGCATTTATTTAGTTAGGAAGACCAAGGGCATCCTTTATTTGAAACATAAACAAACAACATTTAAAAAGAAAATGCTTCCTGAGTAGAGATTTTCAGTTTCTCAAGATGTTTCCAGATATGGACCAGAGAAGCAAAAAGCTACCTCAGATGGTTTCAGGGTCCCAAGAAATAATGGGAATGGCAGTAATTTAATCAACAGTAATTGAACATTAAGACTTAATTGACAAAATATTGCTTTAACTTCAGTTACTTTTAAATCCCTTTAAACTTTCTCTACCATTCTCCAACCATTTCTTTCTGTAAACTTTTTATGACAGTACCAGCTGTCAGGAGATAAGGAGACATTGCTTTAGGCAAAGTTACTGACAGAAACTCCTCAAAAACACTGAAGAGCAAGGATGTCAGTTTGAAGACTAAGTTGTGCCAGATACTGGCCATGGTCTTTTCAGTCACTTACTATGCATCTGAGAGCTGGACAATGAACAAAGAAGACAGAGGAAGAATTGATTCCTTTGAATTGTGTTGTTGGAGAATAGTACTGCCAGAAGAATGAATCTATAATGTCTTGGAAAATGTTCAGCCAGAATGCTCCGTGGAGGCAAAGATGGCAAAGTTTCCTCTCTCCTACCTCTTACATGTTGCTCAGAGAGACTATTCCTTGTAAAGGGATGTCATGCTTGGAAAGGTGGAACATCAGCAAAAGAGAGGAAGACCTCCAAGGAGATAGATGCATACAGTGATTGGAGCAAAGGGTTCAAGAGTATCAGAGATGGTAAGGATGGCACAGGATAGGACAGGATTCAGGTCTGTTCAGAGGGTTACTAAGAGTTGTACTCAACTTGATGGCATCTAAAACCAACAAACTTTTTATTACTTACAATGTCACTGCCTTATCAAGGCAATCAATGACATATAATGTAGTCCAACATTGAATTAAATTGAGCTTTTCTGTAATATCATTGTGATTGTCATGTTCTGCTGGGTTAGAATTCACTCAGCTGAACCTTCTGTAGGTTTTCAGAAGCTGTAAATATCAAAGGTGGAGATTATCTTTCTCCCATGTAGCAGTTGGCAGCACAACTCTTTATCATAAGCCACCACTATTCTATATAGTAGACAATGGAAAAAGCAAAGTCAGTAAAAATATTTAGATGTAGAAATTTGACAGTAGCCCAATCAACTCTTGTGGGTTTCCTTGACCAATGTATTTAATATAGCAACTCTCCTTTTGGGATCTTGGATTCTTTACCCTTTACCTCTGTCTATTGACCTTTATTTCTAGACAGCCCCTGTTTTGTAATACATTTCCTTTTGCTAACTGCTGAGTCCCAGAAACTGCAACATTGCCTGGAATGTTATTGAATGAAAGAAAGAATGCATTGGATTGTGAAAAAAAACATACAGTCACTGACATTGTAAATGTTATTCTTAATTCCCAGGGATTCCATTTGCCTTTCTTTGTGAATGGCATAGAGCGTTGAGGATGGATTTACAATTTATCTCAGTAAAGAAAGACATTGAAAGAAGCAAAGGAAGATATTCATCAAGGTGTAGAGGCAGACTTGTGATTCTTGTTCATGCTTTATGATCACACATGACCCAGAGGCGTGAAGACCTTCAACTCCATATCTCAAGGATTCTATTCATGATAGATATAAATTTACTTTACCTTAGCAGTGTTGATTGCAGCACCATATCCAGTAGAAAAACCACAGCTCATTAAGCATACTTTCTCAAGAGGTGCACCTGCATCAATCTTGGCAAGGGAATTTTCGTTTATCACTGTGTATTCAGAGAAAGTGCTCGTATTACCAAAGTGATATATTGGTATTCCCCTGCAGGTAAACCTAACGGTGCCATCCGACATCCGGCCAGTGTATGATTCTCTTACAGAAAAATAAACAAACAAAACAAACACAAAAAAATTCTTTTTAATTAGAAAACTTTGATGTTTTTCAATGAAATTAATTTTTTCCAAAAGAAAACAGCTAAGACTTACTTGAATTTTATGCAAAAATTGCCCTTAGGATTCAGGCAAGCGTCACATTCTCTACACTGTGGCAGAAAGAGCATGATGACTTTGTCACCTAGGAGAGCACAATAATGCCTTATGAATTTATTTAAAAAATATATGTGAAATTGAATAAATAGATTCTTTCTGAAGACATACAGATAAGGAACCGAGACTTTGGGTTATGGAACCCTAAGCAAGTAACCTAGGTAAGTCTATCCAGATTACTAAACTACTGAAGCTGAGAAAGTAATTTTATGACATTTTAAACTGCTAAATTTGTGGTAACTTCTTATCGCAAAAATAGAAAACTAATAGACAATGTTTTTGGAATACTTTTACAGATAAAATTATTTTTCTGTTGTACTAGAAATTGTGTTTACTTATTTTAAATGTCTGAGTTTTAACATATTTTCATATGTTGAAATATATTTCTATTTTTCCTCCAAATAGATGTTTATTTCCTTTGCCTATTTTCTACAAAATAGTGTATGTACTTTATTACATTTTGGAATCTTTGATTGACATAAACTATTAATCCCCAAGCTACCTTTTATTTATTTTTTGAGTCTTCATGTGACACAAACTATTTTTCCTCAAGCTACCAGCGGAAAGGTTGGTTGGAGTCTATGTAGAAACTCCTGGGAAAAGGTGGAACAATCTACTTTCCAAATTACAATCAGCCATTGAAAACCCTGTGACCTTCATGGGAATCAATTTGGAGTTAACTAAATAACAACTGCTTAGATTTGTTAGCCGCATTATTATTATTGGTTTGTTTTATATAACTTAAAAAAACCTTATATTGGTTTGTATACAAAGTTCATATATATTGAATTCCACTCATATACATTGTGTTTCACCCACTCCTTTGTTCACATTGTGTTTCATATGATCATCCCCATACAACCTGTTTTATAAAACCAATCACCATGATTATTGCTTTTTAAAGAGCAGAGTGGTGAAGTGTGTGTTGGTCACATACCTATCTAATCTATCAGTCAACAGTTTGGATCCACCATTTACTCCAAAGGAGAAGATGGATAGTCTCCTTCTGTAAAGATCTAGAATCTCAGAAACCCAGTGGAAGATTGCCATAAATCAGAATTGACTTGGTGGCACTCGGTTTTTTGAGTTTTGGTGTATGCGTTAAGGAGCTGTAGAAGTATGGTGTGCTACATGTTTCACTATTAATTGAAAGGTTATTGGTTCATATCTACCACTTCAGAGAGAGAGCGAGAGAGGTATGCAATCTCCTTCCAAAGGTTATAGTGAGTGGAACTTGACTTGTTCCTAGCAGATTAGGTTTTATGGGTGTCATATGTAGATTAGCTCATTATTGTAACAACTGAAAAGACTTAATAGTTTTCCAGTTTGTTGTTGTTTCTTGACTTTTGTGTATTTTCACATATGCACTTAAAGTTATTTTGTTTTTTCTTGTTGTTGTTACGTGCCATTGAGTCAAGTCTCTTGCAACTCATAGCGACCCTATGTACAAGAGCCCTAAACACCGTTCTACCCTGTGCCAACCTCTCCATCTCAAATGTACTCATTCCCACCACTACAGTCACAGAATTGATCCATCTCATTGAAGGTCTTCCTCTCCTGTGCAGCCCCTCCACTCTGCCAAACATTATGTCCCTCTCCAAGGACTAATCCCTCCTTGCAACAACCCCAAAGTATGTCAAACAAGCTTCAGAATCCTTGACTCCAAGGAGCATTCTGGCTTCACCTTCTCCAGAACAAATCTTTTGTTCTCCTAGCAGTCCATGTATAATCAACACTCTTCTGGAGTACCACAGCTCAAAGGTATCAATTCTCTTTCTATCACTGTCCAACTCTCTGAAGCATAGTATGTAATTGCCTGGATCAGGTACACCTTAGTCTCCAGCCTGACGTTATTGCTCTTCAGTACTCTTGAGAGGTCCTTCACAGCTGCCTTTCCCAATGCAATTCTTCTCCTGGTTTCCTGGCTGCTGTTACCAAGGGTGTTGACTGTGGAACCAAGTAAACTAAAATTCTTAACTATCTCAATCTCTTCACCATCCATATTGATGCTGCCAATTGGCCCAGTGGTGAGAATCTTTGTTTTCTTGATGTTGAGTTTCAATCCATATAGAAGGCTGCTGTCCTTGACCTTGCAACAAGCACTTCAGGTCCTCCTCAGTTTCAGCAAGCAGGGCTGTGCCATCTGCGTAACGCTGGTTGTTGATGACTCTTCTACCAATCGTGATGCCACATTCCTCCTCATACAGCCCAGCATCTCAGATGATCTGTTCTGCATACAGATTGAAAAGTTATAGAGGCAGAATACATCCCTGACGGACCCCCTTTTTGACTTTGAACCACATGGTGTCTCCTTTTTTTTTTTTTTTAACATGGTGTCTCCTTGCTCTGTTCTGACAACTGCCTCTTGGTCCAAAACGTTTTGCATTAGCACAATCAAATATTCTGGGATTCTCCAGTCAGTCACATCTTGTAATCCACACAGTCAAAAGCCTCTGCATAGTCAATGCAGCACAGAGAGACATTTTTCTGATATTCTTTGTTTTCTGCCAAGATTTATCTAACATTAGCTATAATATCCCTAGTGTCATGGCCTCTTCTAAATCCAACCTGCACATCTGACAGTTCTCTGTTGACATATTGTTCAAACGTTTTTGGATAATTTTCAGCAGGATCTTGCTTTCATGTGATATTAATGATATTGTTCGATAATTTCTGCACTCTGTTGGGTCACCTTTCTTTGTAATGGGAACAAATATCGATCTTTTCCAGTCAATTGGCCAGCTGGCTGACCTCCAGATTTCTTGGCACAACTTAGTGAGCATCTCCAGGGCAGTGTCTGTTGAAATATGTCAATTGGTATGCTGTCAACTCCTGGAGCCTTGTTTTTTACTAATTCCTTCAGAGCAATTTGAACTTCCTCCTTCATCACCATAGGCTCTTGCTCATATGTTACTTCATGAAATTCTTCTATGTCAGCCAATTCCTGCTGATACGGTGACTCTGTTTGTCAGTATACTATTTTGTATATTCTGGATTTATTTGTATTGTTTTAAATCTCTTCCTATTCTGAGATAATAACTTTCTTTTGTGTTGTCTAACAATATCTTTTTCATGATTCCATTATTCATTAAATTTTGTGTTCACATACAATATTTTTTTGCATTTGGAGAGCAACTCCACTACTTCTCCCCTCCTCACTGCAAATGATTACGTAATTGTTCTAACACCGTACATATGTTGTTGTTGTTAAGTGCCATCTAGTAGTAGACAACTCATAGCACTATGAATGAAAGACTTGAACACTTGCTTAACTTTCATCGTTTTTGCCTCAAATATGAAAAGCAAATCTAATTCTGCATTTAATTTCTCTCTCTATATTTGGATTCAATTCTGAACTCCATTCCAACTTAGCACCATGTGTTTGACTATTTATCATATACTTCTTTTACATGATTGTTCAACAGTTTTCAACTTCTTTTTTGTAAGTTTTTGTCTGGTTTGTGCTTACTTTCAGAACTAGTTTCAATGCATTCAGATTAATCTTGTTATTTTCTTTTTAAAATATGGATGCAAAAAATATAGTACATTTTGTGTTTTGAGGTAGTGAATATTTTCTTTTCTTTTTCTAGGAAGTGTTTCATCTTGTGTTTCACTTGACTTCAATGTATGCAATGAATGCCTTTTTTAATTATCATATAAATTCTAAGGTATGCCTATTTCCAGGCCCGAGGTCTCAATTCTTACCTGTTTTCACTGTGCTTACTCCTTCTCCCACACTCTCAACTATTCCAGCTCCTTCATGGCCCAAAATACTGGGGAAAATGTGATGACTGGTTATCATTTTCATCTCTGTACCACAGAGCCCTGTGACCACAACCTGAATGGAAAGCAAAGAGAACTATAGTTTTCTCACTCCTAACCACACATGTTTTGGAGTTGTTAGTGTTCTGAAACTTTTGGCCAATTTAACATGCTTCATTAAGACCCAGGATGAGATGGATTGACATTGTAACTGGGGTAATGAGGGCAGGTGTGTCAGAGGCAGTGAAATTAGCTGAGAATAGAGCAGGATTCAGAAGTATTGTGCGTATGAGTTGGAGCTGACCTGACAGCACATAACAACAATCATCATTAGTACAGTGCATTTACGTATCAGTTTTGCTTCTAGACAAGGGTCAATAATATATGTTTTAAAAGAAATGGTATGTTTTTCATTAGCAAAAATGGGCCCAAGTATATCAGAGATAATGAGGATTACACAGGACAGGGCGAGGTTCAGCGCCATTGTTCACAGCATCTCTGAGAGTCATAGGTGATTGAATAGCACCTAACACAACA
>NW_006399872.1:2706435-2707745 GCF_000299155.1 Elephantulus edwardii
TGCAGATCAAAACAACTATGAGATATCATCTCACCCCAGTACAAATAGCAAAATTCAACAGAGCAGCAAACAACAAATGCTGACAAGGTTGTGGAGAAACTAGAACCCTTATTCACTGCTAGTGGGAGTATAAAATGGTGTAACCACTATGGAAGGCAGTATGGTTCTTTTTCAAAAAAGTTGGAAATAGAAATACCATTTGAACCAGTAATTCCATTACAAGGAATATACCCTAGAGAAATCAGAACTGCCACCCAAACAGGTGTATGCATACCCATGTTTATTGCTGCTTTGTTCACAATAGCAAAAAGATGAAAACAACTCAAGTGCCAATCAACAAATGGATGGATAGAGAAGCTGTTGTATATTCACAAATGGAATATTATGCAGTATTGAAAAACAAGGAACTCATGAAATATACAAAATGACTTACCCTGGAGGACATTATGCCAAGTGAAATATCTCAGGAACAAAAGGACAAATACAGCATAATGCTACTGGTATAAAACAGGACTGACATGGGATTGGGGGGAACTAAGAAAAGAGGATAAAATCATACACTGCATTGAAATAGATGAGAGAAAAAAACTGTTTAAAATTAATATATGATTAGACAGTATTTGCATAACAATAGTCCAGAATAAGAGTTGCCTAGTAAAGTGGACTTGAGGAGGGAGGATTGTACAACAACGAAAGAACTTTGTTTTTTCAAAGAGAAAAGTGAACTGGAGGGGGTGGACAGGGAGAAAAAAAATGGAGTTTGTTGAATTTATATCATAAAATTGCTTGTAAGCCAATTTTGATTCTACAAAAACATGGCTACAGTTCCTATTATTCTCCACTGACAGCCTTTTTCTGTTTCCTTGTTATGAGCATGCAGTTAAAGACACTGATCAACTGTGAGTACAATGTCACATATCATTTACTTTGTCTATCATGCCTTGCTACAGTTTCTGTAACTTGTGCAGATTCACCAGTGAGATATTCAGATTTGTAGAGGTTTAGATGTCTTTGAATTATTGTCCATCTCTAAGTTGTGACTCTGTGAAGGGAGTGAATAGAACAGTCAAATGGACTTAGAAGAGGACATTGACTGTGTAAATAGCTTATCTTATAAAATCACTATCTTTTTGCAACACATTGCTAAACAGTGTGTATTATCATTAAAATAACAATGAACCCTAAAGTGTACATTAGTTGAACTGTAAAACTATCCATGTTCAAGCTGTCTCCTACAAGGCCAATTAAATAAAAATATCTTGCAGCTGTTGTTATATGCTGTGGAGTCTCCTTCGACTCATAACGACCCT
>NW_006399872.1:2708470-2714719 GCF_000299155.1 Elephantulus edwardii
AATCCATATTGAAGGCTGTAGCCCTTGACCTTCTGCAGCAAATTCTTTAGGTCCTCTTCAGTTTTGGCAAGCAAGGTTGTGTCATCTGCATAATGCAGGTTGTTGATAAGTCTTCCTCTAAACCTGATGTCACGTTCTTCCTCACAGAGCCCAGCCTCCCTGATGATCTCTTCCACTTACATATTGAAAAAGTATGTAGATAGGATGCATCCCTGGTGTACACCTTTCCTGATTTTGAACCATGTAGTGCTTCCTTGCTCTGTTCTAACGACTGCTTCTTGGTCTGAGTATAGGTTTCGCATAAGCACAATCAAGTGTTCTGGGATTCCTGTTCTTCTCAGAGTTAGCCACTTGTGTGTGTGTGTGTGTGTGTGTGTGTGTTCCACACAGAAACTCTTGCAGTAGGATCCAGTTATTAGCATTTTTTACAGTTCAAAGATAATTCCAAATATGAAGCCAACTTTGGGGAAACCCACTAAAATCTCAGTTCTTTTTCTTAAACTAGCCATATGAAGGGGGAAGTTACTAAACTGCAAAGAACTTTAAATTTCCTCAGAAAAATTAAATTGAAAGAACAGACATCTCTGGTCCCTTTCAAGGAACTCTGGTAGTACAGTGATTCAGCTCTCAAATGTTAATTGAAATACTGGTTTTTCCAAGCCAGTTATTGACTCTGTGGGAGAAAGATATGGTGATCTACTTCTTAAAGAATATAGCCAAGACAACTCTGAAGAAATAGTTATACTCTATCACATGGGGTTACCATGAATAGGTATTCACAAAATCCATTAGATGGTCCAGCCTCCCAAAAGATCTGTTCTACATATAGATTGAAAAGGTATGGAAGCTGGAGCTCTTGTGGCCTAGTAACAAGAAGCTGTGCTGCAATCCCGAAGGCATGCAGTTCAAATCCACCCGATGCTCCGCTGGAGAAGGAGAGGCAATAACTTCCTGTTCTAGTGAGATCCGATTCAACAGTACACAGCAACAACAACAAAAATGTGTGGAGATAGGATGCATCCCAGATGCATTCCTTTCCTGATCTTGAACCATGCAGTGTTTCCTTGCTTTGCTCTAAACAGTTGTTCCTGGCCCAAGTATAGGTTTTGCATGAGGACAATCAAATGTTCTGGGATTCCCATTCTTCTCTAGGTTAGCCACGATTTATTGTGTTCCACACGGTCAAATGTCTTTGCATAGTCAATGAGACACAGATAGACATTCTTCTGGCACTCGCTGCTTTCAGCTAAGATCCATCTGGTATTTGCCATAATGTTTCTCATGTGATGACCTCTTCTGGTAGTCTCTGTCAATGTACTGTTCCAGTCATTTCTGGATAATTTTCAGCAGGATTTCGCTTGCTTGTGATATTAGTGGTACTGTTCAATAATTTCCACACTCTGTTGGGTCAGCTGTTTTTGTAATGGGAATAACTATGGATCTCTTCCAGATTTCTTGGCACAACCTGGTGAACGGATCCAGAGCAGCATCTGCCTGTTAAAATGTGTCAGTCAGTATTCCATCTATTGCTAAAAACTTGTTCTTCACCAACTATTTTAGACCAGCTTAAACTTCCTCTTTCATCACCACTGCCTCTTGATCATATGCTGTTTCACAAAATTCTTCTTTCTTAGCCAATTCTTTTTGGTACAGTAACTTTATGTATTCCATCTTTTTTTAAAATTAATTTTAATTAAAGTTTATAGAGACTTAGGGTTTCCAGTCATTCATTGTTGCCGTTTTCTCCCTTCCTATCCCCTTCCCCCAAATTCACTCTTCTCTTTGAAAAGAAAGAGAAAAACTCTTTCATTATTATGCAATCCCTCCCCCCAAGTCCACTCCACTGTGCAGCCTTCATTTTGAACTCCTGTCATGTTTATAATACCCAATCATATATTAGTTTTAAAACGTCCTCTCCTTCATCTGTTTCAATGCAGTATACATCATTCCTCCTCTCCTTCTCGGTCTTCCCTCAACCCCAATGTCTGTCCCATTTTACAACAGTTGCCCTATGCCATATTTGTCCTTTTGTGCCAGAGATAGTTCACTTAGCATAATGTCCTCCAGAGTCATCCATTTTGCATAATATTTCATGAGTTCCTTGTTTTCAGTGCTGCATAGTATTCCATTGTGTGAACATACCAGAGCTTCTCTATTCATAAGATAAAGGTGAATAATCCAGTTGAAAAATGGGCACAAGATATGAACAGACACTTCACCGAAGAAGACATTCAGATGGCAAACAAGCACATGAAGAAATGTTCAAAATCCCTAGCTCTAAGAGAGGTGCAAATCAAAACAAATATGATATATCATCTCACGCCAGTAAGAATAACAAAATTTAACACAGCAGCAAACATCAAATGCTGGTGAGGTTGTGGAGAAACTGGAACCCTTATTTACTGTTGATGGGAGGGTAAAATGGTGCAACCACTATGGAAGTCTGTTTGGTGCAAATAGAAATGCCACTTGACCTAGCAACTCTACTATTTGGTCAATTTTGAATTGGTTCTGATTTGAAGGTATACAACAACAACAACAACAGTAACAGGTTGTCTCTGATTAGGTTTAAAGACAGACGGAAAGAGTTAATGGAAAATAAATTAAAGAATATGTAGTTTCTTCGTAAATTGAATATTATGAAAAGCATGTACGACTTATAGTAAACAATCCTGGTTTTGTGTATGTGTAAAAAGGATGGTTCCCCCCCATTTGTTTGCTTTTTTACCTTTATGCGAACTTCCTTTGCTTTTGGTGGGGCCACATCTACCTCTTCAATAGAAAATGGTGTTCCAGCCTTCCAGAGTATGGCTGCTTTGCACTTGATAACCTGGAAAATAAAACATGAGGACAGAAGGGGAAATTGCTTAGGCGTGAGCATTTGCTCTGGTGGCCTAGTGATAAGAAGTTGTGCTGTGGCAAGAAGCTGTACTGCAATCCCACAGGTACACGGTTCGAATCCACCAGATGCTCTGCTGGAGAAGGAGGGACAATTTCCTCCTGTACCAGTCAGATCTGATTTGACGGTACATGCACAAAAAATAATAATAATAATAAAAAAAGAAGTTGTGCCGCAATCCCAAAGGCAAATGGTTAAATCCACCAGCTGCTCCTCTTGACTGATGAAAGTGCCTCTGAAAACTTGGTGGAGGGTTAGCTATGGGTTGGATTTGATGCATCAGACACACAGCAACACAACAATCCTAATGATAAGGATATTATGGTGGTCTAGTAGTAAGAATTTGCCCTGCAATCCCACAGACATGCATTTGAATCCACCAGCTACTCTGTGAGAGAACGATTTACTGCCTCTGAAAATCCACTGGAGTGTCAGGTATGGTTTAGCTCTGACTCCATGACACAAAGCAACAGCAACAATTTTTAATGATTATTAACAGGTTTAAGCTAGTTCTTTTGTATTCTAGTAGAAAAACAATTGGATAAATACAGGCTGTATGTAACATCTTCAGCCTCAAACTAACTTTTCCTGTACTATCAACATTTATATTAAAATTAGTTTTGCAAATACCGACAACCAAGAGCATATATGTCATACTTCTGACGTAGAATAAATGAAGTTGTTTAATGGCAGATGTTTCAAGGTAAGAATAGATTAGTGGCATGGGAGATATTTGGAGCAGTTTTAGGATGAGAACTAAGGTATGGAACAAGGAATGGAGATCATTTAGTGCCTGAAAAATGATGGTGATGATTGAGAGATGTTGGAGACATTGTTGATGGCAACATTGTTCTTAGGCATTCTGATTTCAATCCATCACTGTTCTCACTCTAAAATCTCTTCCTGTGTGGTCTCACTTTTGTAAATTCAGCTACCAACTTTGGGTAGATGATTTTCAAAAGAATATTTTACACAAATAGACTCTTATGTATCTATCTGATATCCTACAGATATCTCAACATATAAAAAACTGAACACACACTTAACATTCTTTCTTTCTCCCATCCCTGCTATCTTTCCATCCCCCAGCAAAAAAAAATATCACAAAATCGTTCCATTTTCTGTATTTTGTACTTCAGTTTGTCACCTTGAAAGCTATCTACTTATTTAAGATGAAAATCTGAGATTTAGTTCTCCATTCTTTTCTCTCCTTTATCTCTTCTGATCTAGATTTTTCTGGAATCTGTACCTTCTTTTCCATTCTTGTAATCATTACTTTTCTCTTAGACTATTAAAAACTTACTTTCTTGCTGACTCTATCTCCTTACCTTCTGATACACCTCCTTTATCAGTGCTGGCAGAAATATCCCTGAAAAGATTATCCCCAACTTAAAAATATTATTACTATCAACTGCCCAAGAGACTCCACTGACGTGACAAAGCTCTCCATGATCTTATTAGTCTCTCCGACTTATTTCATACCACTGACTGCATCAGACTTTATTCTTCATCCACAAAATTATGCTGGAGATCATTTTATAAGATATTCTTCTAAATTTCTTCTCATACTGTTTCATCTACTTGCATATCCTGCTCTTCAGCTGGTGAATTCTTTTGTCTCCTTTATGTTTTCCCCATGGGCATCAATACTCTCTGGCAAGGCAAGCTGAGTTAAGATTCTTCTTTAGACTTATGTTCTCTATAACTACCCACGCAAATGACTATATCATCTATAATGATTCTTGCTGTTGCTGAGAAGATATACAACAAAACAGACGCCAATTCAACAAATTCTACATGTACAATTTACTGACCTTGAATGCATTATTTTAGTATGTAGCCTTCCTTACCTTCCTTTTTAAAATTGTTCTTATTTCAATGAATATAACTCACTACCACAAGTGCCTGTCTGATCTAATTTTGAATTCCTGTTGTCAATGATTCCATATAGATAGTTATTAAAAAAATACAGTGCTCAAGGCAGACCTTTTTTTTTAACTAATTAAGCGAAAATACAGTTATATTTTAAGAAGGTGTCAGAAGACATTTTTGTTTAAAGTTTAAAGATTCCCTCAAGCCAATAGTTTTAGGGATTCACCTAATCTGTACGGCTCCAGAAAGACTGGAGTCCAATGTTCTGTATCCTTCCCCTTTTTAAAATCAGGATTCTTTTATGAAATCTTTAACCAAAATATTTAGCCGTGATAACCTAACCTCATCTAGTTGTTTGGTCTCATGACAAGAGGGGCAGTTGTTCACCGAGGCAGTTAGCAACTCATTGCATGTTATCTTCCTATTCTTGACTCTCCTTCTGCTTCTGTTAGTCTATGTGAAAAGAGATCAGTTGTGCTCTGGGTGGCCACTTCTCTCACATACTATTTTTCTATTTTTTCAATATACTTTTGTTTTTCTGTGAAGTCCTTGAAGGAGGCAGTTAATTTTTCATCTTTGTCTTTGAAAAATACTACAGGGGCTCGGTAATTATTTATTTGAAGAATGAAAACAAAACCAAACCGAACTGGTGAAAGCAAGCAAGTGGAGTGGGTGTGAGAAAAGGGAAAGGAAGAGGTATAATACTGAGATTAAGATATTCTTTCACCCTAAGACCCCAGAGACTATCTAAACAATGAGACAGGGGTAAAGAGAAAAGCACCAAATAATGCTATACATACTTTTCCTGCAGTGCTCATGCTATCTTCCTCTTCTTTGCCACTGACGAAAGAGATTCCTGTCAGTATGGAAAGTCCAACTGTATGAAGTTTTCTGTTAGACAGCAAGACTTTGTCCTGAGCAAACACTTGTTGGTGGTGGGAGGTTCTCAACTTTTACCTGAAACGGATGTAGCTTAGTGAAAACATACAAAGGTCATATTGCTTAGTTTATATTTCTATTAGCATGTTATTCTTTTCTTCTTATTATCATTCAATAACTAGTTCTGTAATTCAGTAACAATGCAATCAGTACTAGCTGATCTAGTGAGTTTAGAAATTTGGGCTTTATAATGTCCAAGTATAACAGAATGTATAAATATATATATTTTTGCTATTTTTCAAATGCAGAGATGATAATCTTTGAGGGTTTTTTTTGTTTGTTTTTTCTAACATATGAGGACTAGGTGTTGCTAGATAGTTTTCTCTAGTAACACTGTCTTTGTATGCATATCTGGTTACTCAGTAGAAATAAAACACATTTGACTAATAAGCCTGACAAGTTGGATTTGGAGTTAGGAGAATCTTTAAATGAAGACTAAAAGAATCTTGATTAAGATCCTATAACCTTGAAGATGCATGGAAGCAAAGAAATATATTTTTTTAAAAACCCGTTATTATTAATTTCAATGAAAATGTACA
>NW_006399872.1:2715819-2716793 GCF_000299155.1 Elephantulus edwardii
AGTTTGTATAATGTTGTGTTTCACATTACCCTTCATTCACATTGTGTTTGATAAAATCATTCCAATTCATTATGTTTTACAAAATTAATCACAATGAACTATACCCACCATTACATGTCAGATCTTTCCCTTGTCTTTTACCCCCGTCTCTCCACCCACCAAATTGTGCAAGGGATATTATAGCCAATGTTAGATGGATCTTGGCAGAAAACAGAGAATACCAGAAAACCGTCTATCTGTGCTTCATTGAGTATACAAAGGCTTTTGACTGTGTGGATCACAATAAGCTATGGCTGCCTCTGAGAAGAATGGGAACCTCAGAACATTTGATTGTGCTAATATGAAACCTATACTTGGACCAAGAGGAAATCATTAGGACAGAGCAGGGAGACAGTGGATGGTTCAAAATCAGGAACGGGGTCCGTCAGGGATGCATTTTGTCTCTATACCTTTTCAATCTGTAATCAGAAAAGATCATCTGAGATGCTGGGCTGTACGAAGAGGAATGTGGCATCAGGATTGGTGTAAGAATCACCAACAACCTGCGTTATGTGGATAACACAGCCCTGCTTGCTGAAACTGAGGAGGAGCTGAAGTGCTTGTTGCTGAAGGTCAAGGACTGCAGTCTTCAATATGGATTGAAGCTCAATATCAAGAAAACAAAGATCTCACCATTGGGCCAATTGACAGCATCAGTATCGATGGTGAAGAGATTGAGATAACTAACAGTTTTAGTTTACTTGGTTCCACAGTCAACACTCTTGGTAACAGTAGCCAGAAAATCAGGAGATGAATTGCATTGGGAAAGTCAGCTGCGAGGGACCTCTCAAGAGTACTGAAAAGCAACGACATCAGGATGGAGAGTAAGGTGTGCCTGATCCAGACTATAGTCTTTGCAATTATGTGCTATACATCGGAGAGTTGGACAATGAATAGGGATGATAGAAAGAGAACTGATGCTGTGGTGCTGGAGA
>NW_006399872.1:2718290-2719317 GCF_000299155.1 Elephantulus edwardii
TTTTAATTTCCTGGCTGCTGGTACCAAGAGTTATTGTGGAACCAAGCAAATTGAAACTGTGTGCCTTTGGTATTGCAGCACAACCTCTTGTCTCTAGGCCACCATTACTCTAAAGAAGTAGATGGTGAGGATGGGGTGGGGGGAAGCAGAAGACCTTCATTCAGATATAGTGACAGAGAGGCTACAACAATGAGTTCAAGCATAGCAACAATTTTTTTCTTTTTCTTCTGTTTATCACTTTATTAGTGAAATTTGTGCCAACTGGGAGGGGAGGCTGGAACAGGCAGGACCAGCACCCATTTTAGGTGACTTTCTTAGGCATTTCTCCGTTCAAGTTTAGAGCAAATACCCTCATTAATGAAACCCCTGCAGAAGGGAGCATAGTGCCTGCCAGGCTGCCTGGGATGGGGAGCGCCTTAGGCACTTCTGGGCCCCTTGGACAGCAGGGCCCGTGATGTCAGCCTCAATGCTGATGGATGGTTGGAAAGCTGCTCCCGTACCGGCGCACAGGCTCACACACCGTCAGGCCACACCAGAAACTTCTCGAAGTTCCAGGCAATGTCTCTGAGACACATCAGAGACCACGTGATCAACTTGAGGGTCAGTCATGAGTGCGGTGGCATCATAGCTTGACGTGGGCAAGACCTCCCACAGAAAAGTGAAGAGGGGATGCACCTGAGCGCCTTTAATGTCGCACTTCTCAAAAAGTATGAAGTTGGGCTCGAATTGCTGCTTGGTCGGACATGCGTCAAGGAATTCAGGATCTCTTTGTTTTTGGTGCTCTCCTGATGCCCAAACTAGTTGCAAGGGAAGCCAAGAAAGACCAGTTCTTGGAGGCAGAGTAAGCGCTGCAGATCACATATCTGGATGTAGTCCCCGACCCACCGACCGACCATGGTGCCTCAGAGCAACGCCACATTCTTCATGAGTGGCACTTTGCTTTGCAGTGAGCCCCAGCTCAAGGGCTCCCGCGGTCAGCAGGCGCAGAGAAAGCGTGTACGGTGCTCGCAGCTGCCGAAACAAGGGG
>NW_006399872.1:2719544-2720819 GCF_000299155.1 Elephantulus edwardii
GGATGCCACTCCTGCTTCCAACCTTGTTTTATTTGGGAAGCTCCACCAAACACTGTCCACCATGGGTAACCATTATCACATTTGGCACATCGTCTCACTTCCCTTAGCGAATCAACATTCTCCACTAATGCTCACCAATTCCAGCCAACAAGCTTCTGTAGAACCTGGCTCCTGCAGAGGACTTTGAAACTGGATTCCAGCCCCGCCCCCCGTCACCTAGCAACAACTATAACACGTGGGTCCTGTTTAATTTTTCTGAGTGTTATTTCCAGTTTTTGCAAGCACCGTTTGTTAAAGGTTCTTTTCTTAACCACTGAGTGAACCTTGACCACTTGTAAAAAAACCAGACTCAATCACCTCCATGCTGTATCTGCTTTTTTTATAGTCCTCTGCCAATTTCTTCTTGTGCATTTGGGCTGTTTGCAAACCTATTTCATGCTATTGTTGCTGTTTTTATGGAACATCGAGTGAGAATGAGAATCAACCCACAGGTGACCCTACAGTGGATTTTCAGAGACAGTAAATCTCAGGGGATGAAATTGTCCATCTTTCTCCAATGGAGTAGCTGTGGATTTGAACTGAATGCCTTGGTGTTGGCAGCACAATTCCTTACCACTCAACCACCAGAGCTCCCAATTTGTGCCATAGATTAGCACTTATAATTTGTCTTAGTTTGTCTCTGACAATTTTTTTTTAAAATTGATTTTGTACTCATTTACATATACAGTTGCGTACATTGTGTTGCATGCATTCGTCCGTTCACACTGTTTCACATTATAATTCCCATATATTGTGTTTTATAAAATTAATCACCATTGATCTATGCCTACTATGCTTTTCTATGCCCTGTCTTTTCAGGTTTCCATTGTATCTTTCCTAATTCCTTCACACTCGCTCCTTCCACCTCTGCTCACCCAACTGTTAACCTAGCGATTTCCTCCTTTCCTGCCCTTCTAATCCCTTGTCCCCCTCTCAGTCCCTTTTTGGATTTTTACCCAAATCTTACTAGTTATTATTCTATATTTACAACAGTAGTCGTTCAGTATATGTCCTAAAACTGAGTAAATTTACTCAGTATAATGCTCTCTGGATTCTCCCACATTTTCATTTTATTTTACAAAATCACTGCGCCTCAGTGCTTCATAGTATTCTGTTGCATGAATGTACCATAATTTCTCAATCTATTCATTTGTTGATGGACATTTGGGCTGTTTCTATTTTCTTACTATTGTGAACAGGCCAGGTTTTATTGTTGCCATTTTGCTGAGTTCTTTT
>NW_006399872.1:2721804-2722426 GCF_000299155.1 Elephantulus edwardii
TGATGCATAACAAGTGATTGCAAAGACCATGGCCTGTATCAGATGCACCTTAGTCTCCAGAGACACACCATTGCTCTTCAGTATTTTGGGGAGGTCCCTAACAGCAGACTTTCCCATCGCAATACATCTTTTAATTTCCTGGCTGCTGGTGCCAAGAGTGTTGACGGTGGAGCCAAACAAATTGAAGCTGTGAACAATGTCAGTCTCTTTACCATCCATCCTGATGCTGCCAATTGGTCCAATGATAAGAATCTTTGTCTTCTCGATATTGAGCCTCAATCCATATTGAAGGCTGCACTCCTTGACGCTCTGCAGAAAGCGCTTCAGGTACTTCTCAGTTTCAGCAAGCGGGGTTGTGTATCTACATAATGCAGATTGTTGATAGATCTTCCACCAATCCTGTCCCTACATTTCTCCTCATAGAGCCCAGCCACCTGGATAATCTGGTCTGCATGCAGGTTGGAAAGGTATGGAGAAAGGACACATCCCTGGCATACGCCCTTCCCAATTTTGAACCATGCAGTGTTCCCTTGCTCTGTTCTGACAACTGCCTTTTGGTCCAAGTATAGGTTTCTCATTAGCACTATCAAGTGTTCTGGGATTCCCATTCTTCTCAGAGTCA
>NW_006399872.1:2722799-2727321 GCF_000299155.1 Elephantulus edwardii
GATACAGTGACTCAGTGATTCACTGTTGATGAAAGTGTAAAATGGTGCAACCACTGTGGAAGGCAGTATGACATTTTCTCAAACAGTTACAAATAGAGATACCATTTGACCCAGCAATTCCACTACTGGGAACATACCCTAAAGAGACCATAACTGCCATCCAAGCAGATATATGCACACACGTTTATTGCGACTTTGTTTACCATAACAAGGAGTTGGAAACAACCCAGGTGCCCATCAAGAAACAAATGGATAGAGAAGCTGTGGTATATCCACACAATGGAATACTGTGCTGCATTGAAAAACAAGGAACTCATGCAATATTATTCAAAATGGGTGACCCTGGAAGACATTATGCTGAGTGAGGTATCTCAGTCACAAAAGGACAAATACTGCATGGTGCCACTATTATAAAACAGGACTGACCTTGTGGTTGTGGGGGAGACTGAGTAGGATGGATTAAATAGTGTATACTTCACTGAAACAGATGAGGGAGAGAACCGTTTAAAAGGAATATGTAATTTGGTATTTTTGTCATTACAGGAGTCCAGAGTGAAGGCTGTATAGTGGAGTGGACCTGAGGGGAGGGATTATAAAACAATGAAAGAATTTTTCTTTTACTTTTCCAAGAGGGTAGTGTACTGGGGGCAGGGGAGGATTAGGAGGGGAGAAAAGTGCAGCAATGAATGAATGGAAATCCAAAGTCTCTGTAAATTTTCATGGAAATTAATAATAAATTAAAAAAATAAAAAGGCATTTGGTTGTCAATCTGGGAAGATGAACGGAGTCCTGAGGTGAGATTCTGCCAAGGTGTGTTTTCTGGTTTTTGATTGAGACTTGGGTGTGGCTGTTGCTTGAAATTGCGTGTGACGGGCTTAGATTTGGCCTCAGTATTTAAAAAGGCATTTAAGCCCTTGGGCTGTGGCCCTCAGGCCTTTTTTTAATTGTGTTCAGTCAAGCCTTCTTCTAAGTAGTATAACATTGGTCTGGCTATTTGTTGTACAAAGGCAACTTGTGGTTGCTGTGAGGGTAAACACTGTGTCACTGATGTGTCAAATGCAATAATGGTTACCAGTGGTGGACAATGTTTGGTAGAACTCAAAACATGATTGGAAGCAGGAGTGGCATCCACTTCGGAAATAGCTTGCCTCTGGAAACCCTCTGAACTAAGAGAAAAGATGAAAGAAAGTTTTTTTGTGTTCAAGACTTTTGTCTATAGGGTTGTTATGAGTTGCCCATGAGTCGAAGGCACTTAACAAGAACAACAATAACAACTAGCATTTTTGGAATTTCTACATTAGTTTTGTTATTTTGGGTTGTATTCTCATGCTTTTCTGTTGTTTTTAGTACTGTGTTGGCATGTGTGTGTGAGACAACTTCTGTTGTGTGTATATAGGAAACTGCCCAGTATTTTTATGATAATGTTGTTAGAGTTGCAGATTTTAAGCATTGTACTTGATTCAATTTCCCAACAATAATCTTTTTTCTGGTTCTCCATCTGTTTTCTGTTCCGGTGGCAATCTTCTTTTTTGAGTGGAGATACTTGAGGGGTGGGGAGATGAGAACTCATCCTTTGCCCAGGGGTGGTGGGCCCACTCCTTTGTGGGTCAATCCTGCAGTTGGGTGAAGGGTTGGGTGCTCAGTCAGGTTGAGCAGGGCATGACTGGGGGAGTAGGGCTGAAGACAGTGTGAGCTGAATAAGTCTTTGTAAGTGGGTCTCCACCATTACACTCCCTGAAACATGGTGCAAACTTGTCTGTCATAAAGGTCAAGGAGATGATGGTTGCTTCTGGTGTCTACAGGCCCAAGAAGGAAAATTTCTTATGTTGTTGTTGTTGTTGATTACTGTCTAGTTGAGCATGACTCATAGTGACTCAATGAACAAAAGACCTGAAGCCTTTCTATAACTATTGTTGTTTCTCCAAGTTCACAGATTTTCCAGAAGCATGTGGTTTAGGAAGTGGATGCCACTCCTGCTTCCAAACCTGTCTTTTTTTTTTAAACCTGTCTTAAACGGGGAGCTCCAACAAATATTATCTACGATGGGCAAACATTGTGGCATTTGATATCGCAATGGCACAAGGTTCAGTGTCACAGCAAACCCAGATTACCTCAGTACAGCAAATTGACAGAAGACTGCAGTCCAACTTAGAAAAATGTTTCTCAAAACATAATAATAATGGATTAAAACATAATCCCTTGGGCCCTCCATGAGGTCTTGTTCACTCTAAACGAGAGGCTTAAATAAAAATACAACCGAACAATTCACACAGATTCTCAAGCAAAACAACACCACCATCTTACAGAACCAGCCATGTCACCCAGTCTCCAAAATAGAGGCAAGCAAGGGCCTGGCCTTAAGTGCAAATGCTCTCCAGGAGATCTTGTTGGCTTTAAACAAGAGGCTTAAATTGAAAAAAAAAAAAAAAAATCCAAAAACCAACAAACAAGAGGCTTAAATTTAAAAAACAAGCAATCAATCATTCCATACCAATCCTCAACAAAAATAAGAACGCTCATCTTACAGAATCCAGCCACTTCACCCAGTCTCCAAAATGGAGACAAGGGCCAGGCCATATATGCTGTTGTTGTTGTTAAGTGCTATCCAGTCAAGCAGACTCATAGGGACCTTATAAACAAAAGATCTTAACCCTGTTCTATAAATATTGTCCTATCCATCAAAACAAAATAATATGCTTTGAGAGTGGTCCTCAAGCCCATGTTAGTAATTTATTATAGAACAAGAAAGCATACACTTATTCAGGCGATACTGACCATTACATTGAGTTTTCAACATTTGCTTAAGAAAGGAATTAACATCAATTTTTGCATATTTTATGAGGTTCCCAACATGCAACTTATTAATCATGTCATTGAAGAACAGATTCATGGTATCATTTGATTGGTGCCTTTTGTAGGCCTTGGGAGGTGCCCAGGGTGGCTGTTAGTGAAGGCTTCTGTATTGCCTCAAAATGTCAGGATCGTGCGAATACTGCAAAAAAAATGGAAGATATTGTTAAACATTGTTAGCTATTCCACACTCTTCTATGTGAGAATCCAAATAGCCCCCAGCCCCATCTGTATGCATTCAAGGAAATCCAAATGAAAGGTAGTTTATCTCTTCCTTGTTTTTATGTTTTCTTTAAGCAAAAACCTCAATATTTGATTTCTGTAAAAATTTCTTTGGATATTAGTGTTCTCATCACAGTCACTTTAAGGGTCCTAATTCAAACAAATTGAAACCTTAAATACCAACACTGAAGGATCATTAATATCACATGTTAGGGAAAAAAAATACTTAAGAGCAATGGTGTCACTCTGGAGACTAAGGTGCATTGGATACAGGCTATGGTCTTTGCAATCACTTGCTATGCATCAAAGAGTTGGACAATGACTAAGGAGGATAGAAGGAGAATTGATGCCTTTGAGCTGTGGTGCTGGAGAAGAGTATTGAATGTACCATGGACTGCCAAGAAAACAAACAGATTCATCCTGGAGAGGGTTAAACCAGGCTGCTCCTTGGAGGCAAGGATTCTGCGGCTTCATCTGACATACTTTGGACATGTTGTAAGGAGCGAGAAGTCCTTGGAGAGGGACATCATGCTTGGGAGGGTGGAGGGACAGTGCAGAAGGGGAAGACACTCTATGAGGTGGATGATTCAGCAACTGGGGTAATCAGGATGTATGTGTCAGAGGCAGTGAGATTGGCACAGGATAGAGTAGAGTTTAGGGCTGTTGTACATAGGGTCGCTAGGAGTCGCAAGCGACTCGACGGCACATAACAACAACAACAATATTATACAAAATGACTGAAACAGTACTTTTTAAGGAGATTCCAGAAATTCAAACTGAATTCAGAAGTTACAAGTAATGAGAAATATTAATGATGATGACAGCTAGATCTTAGTTGAAACAGAGACTACTGTGGTGGATTGACTGCAACTATGGACAGCGATTGTAAGGATGGTTTACAATAGAGCAAGGCTCTGATCTGTTGTTTGTAAGACTGCTAACATCACGGTAAACTTGAAGACACCTAAAAGCAGCAACAGCAACAACTCTACTTGGTAGAATTTTCAATATAAAATTAAAAAAGTAATAACTTTTAACATGTCCTTGCTATTTATCACAAACAAAATCCTGCTGAAGATGACTCAAAAACAACTGAAATAGCACACTGACAGAATATTGCCAGAAAATCAAATTGGATTTAGAAGAGGACATCAGAAATATATTTATTTGTGTTTTATTGACAATGAAATGACATTCAATTATGTGGATCATAATAAATTTTGGATAATAAAGAGAATAATAGGAATTCTAGAACACTTAATTTTGCTCTGGATGGAGTACACATTTGGACAAAACAAAGGGAACTGTAAGGTTTAAAATCCGGTAAGGTGTGTGTCAGGATTCTATCTTTCCCCCATATTTATTCACTCAGTATATGGAGCAAATAATTTGGGAAGATATGGTGCAACCACTATGGAAGGCTGTATGGCACTTTCTCAAAAATTTGCAA
>NW_006399872.1:2728156-2730161 GCF_000299155.1 Elephantulus edwardii
ACACAAGGATCAATAGGCAACATCAAGTCAGATGGAGAAAAGATTGAAATTTTTAATGATTAAATTTTACTTAGATCCAGCCCCCCATTAGCTCTATAGTAGGAACAAACAGTATATCAGATGACTTATTTGCATTGGGCAAATATGCTGTCAAGGACCTCTTTCATGTGCTAACAAGCAAGGATTTCAGTTAAAAGGTTCACCTGACCCAAGTCATGGTGTTTTCAATTTCTTCATGAGCATGTTAAAGATGCCAGTAAATAAGGAAGAGTAAGAAGGATCAATGCCTTTGAATTGTGGTGTTGATGAAGAGTACTACATATTCCAAGGACTATCAAAAGAATAGGGAACTCTGGTGGCCTACTGGCAAGAAGCTGCACTGCAATCCTGAAGGCTCGTGGTTCAAGGGCACCAGCTGCTCCGAGGAGAAGGATGGGCAATCTCCTCCCACGTGATTAACTGCCTTTGAAAACCTGCCAATGAGTGAGCTTTGGGTTCAGACTCTATGGTACACAACAACAGTAGCAGCAACAATAAAAACAACAACATCAAAAGAATAAACAAATCTTTCTTGATTTGTTTGGAAGTGCAACGTGGGTGTTCTTTAGAAGCATGGGTGGGGAAACTTTGCCTCACTTGCTGTTTCAACTTGCTATCAGGAGGCACCAGATTATGAGGATGGTGCAGAATAGGGCAAGATTTTGATCTGTTGCTAAGAGTCCCTAAGAGTGAGAGTCAAATCAAAGTCATCTAAAAAAGAACATTTGTCTCTGAAAAGCCACTGGAGGATCAGTTAAGACTTTTCGATTCAACAGCATAAAACAACCACATGGGTGATATTCTTTACCCTATCCCATAACTCACCTAGTTTCAGTCACTAGTCCAGTGTATTAATTCTATTCTTAAGATGACTTTTTAAATTTAGGAGGGATAGAGTCTAGGTCATATTTTGATTCTTGTGGACTTATTTTCCACAGAAGGCCTTGTTTTGACTGCTGATATTGAGCTTCTCCAACAATTCCTGTGTTGTCCATCAGTGAGGTCCATACATACAGATGCTGTTTTTTTTCTTTTAATATTTGCAATGTGTTATTAATTGTGCAAAATTCTATCATTAGATCTCCAGCTTCATTTTGTCATCAAGCCAGTGTTTTCCAATTAGGAGTTGTAGTTTTCTGACAGTCATCTGTAATATATCTTGATTGCATGCTTGATCAGTTTCACACTGGAGAAGTTGGCAAAAGTCTCCAATGTCTTACTTTTTTGCTTTAGTTGTTAGTGTGTTTATTTGAATTATAGTTATATTGAAAGACCTTGCTTGTGTGCAAATGGATACCCTATCGCTCTGTACTTCAGGATGGGTCTGGAAATGTTCTGTTTGACTATCGCTGTTCTTTCTCAATTTGCCATTCCGAGCATAATAGATCCTATTTTTATGTGAATCAATGTAATAAATACCAGTCTGTCTCCGCTCACTGATGCCTAGGATGTTGATTTTTATGTGTTCCACCTAATTTTTGACAATTTCCACTTTTCTTAGATGTACATTTTATGCATTCCATGTTCAATTATTAATGAGTGTTTACAGCTATTTCTCTTAATTTTTAAATGTTTTACTTACTGAAGGGCTCTAATCCTGTTTTATATCTATCATTGTTCCTTTTTTGTTTATAGAGTTTTTGAAGGCCCATTTATTTTAGATAGGTTTGTGGTTTTTTTGTTTGCTTCTTTGGTTTTTTTTAATCTGCTGCCAAGCACCTCTCCAAAGTGCTAAAGAGAAAAGATGTCAATTTAAAGTGTAAGGTGTGCCTGATCCAAGTCATGATATTTTCAGTTGTTTCCTTTGCTTCATAAAGTTGGTCAATGAATACAGATACTTTTGAATTGTGATGTTGGAAAGAGCACTATTAAGTTGACTGACAAAAAACCGAACAGGTCTATTTTAGAGGAAGTGTTCCTGAGAGGCAGGGATGGTGAAATTCAGGACCCACGGCTTCCGCCCGCG
>NW_006399872.1:2730831-2744642 GCF_000299155.1 Elephantulus edwardii
AGTACACCATGGGGCAGCAAGATGCCTTTTGGCCAGCTGATGTCCGAGTTTGGTGGCAGTGGCACGGGCGGCTGGGTCCACGGTGTCAGCTTCTCCGCCAGCGGGAGCCGCCTGGCCTGGGTCAGCCACGACAGCACCGTGTCCGTAGCCGATGCCTCCAAAAGCGTGCAGGTCTCCACTCTGAAGGCGGAGTTCTTGCCCCTCCTGAGCGTGTCATTTGTGTCGGAGAACAGCGTCGTGGCTGCTGGTCATGACTGCTGCCCAATGCTCTTCAACTATGACGACCGTGGCTGCTTGACCTTCGTCTCCAAACTGGACATTCTGAACAGAGCATCCAGCGCAACATGTCTGCCATGGAACGCTTCCGCAACATGGACAAGCGGGCCACCACCGAGGACCGCAACACGGCTTTGGAAACGCTGCACCAGAATAGCAGCACTCAGGTGTCCATTTATGAGGTGGACAAGCAAGACTGTCGTAAATTCTGCACCACTGGCATCGATGGAGCCATGACAATTTGGGATTTCAAGACCTTGGAGTCTTCCATCCAGGGCCTCCGAATAATGTGAAGCTGAGCAAACCTCGGAGACTGAGCCAGCATGACCAGCTGCAGCTGCCTGCCTCCCCGCCCGCACGAAACACTGAAAACACCACCGTGCAGATGATCCCGTGTGTGGGCATGTGTGATGTGTGTGAGAACTGTGAAAGTGTTGATATTTTAAAAGCAGCAAAGACTTATCCCCCTGGCCTGTTTGATTCCATTTTTGACCAAAGCTTCTCTTTAAACAATTGATATTGGAAAGGGGGCAGGTATGTAAATCGTCTGCTAGAAAATGGAATAAAATTGCTAAATGTGAAAAAAAAAAAAGGATGGTGAAATTCTGTCTCACATATTTTGCGAATGTTGTTAGGAGGGGCAGTCTTTGTGAAAAGACATCAAGATGGGAAAAGTGAAGGGTCAGAGAAAGAAAGGAAGATCTTTAACAAGATGGATTGACGTAGTTAGTGTAACAATGACAGAGATTGTATGAATAGCACAAGATAGCCATAGGACCAGCTCTGCTGTTCACAAGGTTACGATGAGTCATAGTTGACTTGGTGGCATCTAGCAACAACAAACATGGTGAGCCAGGAGGAAGCTGGCCAGACTCTATGATTATTCTCACTACGTGATTCTGATTCTTCTCCTTGCAAGGGTGACTGTTCTTTAAAAAGACAGTGACTCTGATCATTCTGAGTCATGGTAACAGCATAATTTTATTTTAGAAAAATAGGAATTGCAAAGGGACTTTTCCTAGTTTTTCACAGTAAGATATTAAGTAAATATTTGAATTAGTCACAGAAAGATCAATGTATTTAATGTTTTTCTCATCTTTCTGTTTCCTCACAAATGAGTCATATCTTTGAGGAAAATAATCCCAAACTTTTGCTAGAACCACCTCCTGGTCATGAAAAAACAAACAAACAAACAAACCCAATCAAACAAAAAGAAAAAAAAAAAAACCAACTCAAAACGGAAATTACCTCTTTCCTGAGCGAAGAAGCTCTAACCCTTCTGTTATTTTTTCAAAAGGTAAAACATGGGTTATTATTGATTCCAATGGAAACTTTTTGGCCATGAAGTCAGCTACTAGTTTTGGGATAGAATCTTTACCTTTGTAACCTGCAAAAAAGAAAAGGATATTGTCAGTTCCAACTAGGAGGATGTAAGATAATTATGCAGAAGACTTTCTAAATAGAATGAAAATGAATATAAAAACTATTGTATTCCACAGACCACTTCTGTTACTGCATTAGTAAGGAGTAGTGTTGTTATCTGCCTTCAAGTTGATTCTGATGCTGTTTCCTACAATAGTTCTGAACTCTGCTCTATCCTGAGCCAATCTCATTGTCTCTGACACATTTAGTCTCATTTCTATATTTACTATATAAGTCTGTTTTGTTTCTTGTCTAAATACTCCCTCTACCCTCAGATAAACTAGAGCTTTTAGTTGTTAGATCTCTCATAGATGAATTATAATACAGATGATTATGCCCCAAGTCAAGAATAACATTTAGTGGGCATAATGTAGATGTGGACCATTGCTGTGTATTTCCTGGGTCCTATTACTTATCCTGGAGAAAGTGAAACAAGTTTGCTCCTTAGAGGCAATGATTTTTTTTTTTTTCGTTGACATTTAATTTTATTTCATTGACATTAGTTTACTTTATCATGTTTTTCAGTCAATACAGTTATCCATTTACAAACTTTCTCAGCATCCTTAATAGAAGCTCAGTGACCCCTAAACAAGTAAGCCATCTTTTTCCTCTACTTCTTTCCCACCCCTGGAAATTTCTAAATTGTTCTGTCTATACACTTTTTTTTTTTTTTACAGAGGTTTTGGATTTCCATTCATTCGTTGCCACAATTTTTTCCCTGCCCACCCTTCTCAGCTTGCTTCCCCCTCCGAAGAGAGAGAGAAAAAAATTCCTTCATTAGTATACAATTCCCACGTCCCTGCCCCCCACCCCCACCCCAAGAACACTTCTCTATGCAACCTTAATTCTGGATTCCTGTGCTAACCGTAATACTCAATCATATATCACTTCTAATCTGTTCTTTCCCTCATCTGTTTCAATACAATATACATAATTTATCCAGTTTTTTCTGTCATACCCCCACCCTGATGTCAGACCCATTCTACAACAGTGGGACCATGCAGTATTTGTCCCTTTGTGACTGAGATATTTCACTCAGCATAATGTTCTCCAGGGTTACCCACTTTGAATAGTATTGCATGAGTTCCTTGTTTTTCAGTGCTGCTTAGTATTCCATTGTGTGGGTATACCACAGCTTCTCTATCCATTCATTTGTTCATGGGCCCTTAGGCTGCTTCCAACTCTTTGCTATTGTAAACAAACCTGCAATAAACATGGGTGTGCATATATCTGCTTGGAGGGCAGACATGGTCTCTCTGGGGTATATTCCCAGTAATGGGATTGCTGGGTCAAATGGTATCTCTATTTGCAATTTTTTGAGAAAGTGAGAGGCAATGATTTTGAAGCTCTGTCTCCCATATTTTGGGTATGCCATTTGTATGGACAAGTCCTTTGAGAAGGCCTTCATGCCTGGAAGAGTAGAGGTTGAGTGGAGAATAGGAAGACCCTGGGTGAGATGGATTGACCCAATGACTGTGCAATGGGGACAGTTGTGTCAGAGATGGTGAACTTGATGCAGAATAGAACAAGGTCCAGAGCCATTGTTCATAAGATTGGTATGAGTTCTAGCTGACTTGATGACACATAACAAACAACTATAACAACAATTACTACTACAACTTATCCGTGGTACTAAGGAACAATGATCTCAGTTTGAGGACTAAGTCACTCCTGACACAAGGCATGGTCTTTTCAGTTTCTTCCTGTGCACCAGAAAGCTGGACATTGACTAAAGATGACAGTAGAAGAATTGATTCCTTTGAATTGGGATGTTGAAGAAGAGTGTTGACTATCCCACGGACTGCCAAAAAACACAAACAAATATATCTTGGAGAAGATATAGATGGAAAAGGAAAGATGTTGAAACTTCATCTCACATACTTTGACATATTATTAGAAGAGGCCAGTCCTTGGAAAAGGTGGAGAGTCCGTGAAAGAGAAGGAATCCATCCCCTCAGTGAGCTGTATTGACACAATGACTGAAACAACACTCTAGAGTATATCTTTTATAGCAGGGATAGTAAGGTCAGGGCAAAATAGGGCAGGTCTTAGTTCTGCTGTTTATGGGTCACTACGATTCGTGGTTGACTTGACAATGCCTAACAACAAAAATAATAAGGTATTTTGGAGTTGTTGGTAGAAATAGTTAAAAATTTGGCTGCTAACCATAGGTTGAATGTTTGAATCCACTTAATGATGCCACTAAAGAAAGCCCCATTGACTTCTGAAAAGTCAACCATTGGGACATAACTCCGACACATTGAGATCAACATGAGTTAAAATCAAATTGAAGGCAACTCTTTGGTTGTTAGTAAGCATTTGATGGCCTGCAGACACATTAGAAAAGTTGAAAGGGCATCATTACTCTCTGGGAACACCAGAAAGACTTCCCAAGAATGATCTGCCTCCGTTACTTCTGCAACTAGTTGATTTGGAAAGAAACTTTGGTGGAATGATGGTTAAGCACTGGCTAGTAACCTAAATATTGGTCGTTCAAACATATCAAGTAGCTCTGTGGAAGAAAACATCTAACAAGCTGCTCCTATAAATATGACAGTTTTGAAAGTCTTTGTGAATAGTTTGACTCTGACACATGTGGCTACTGGGGGTGGATATCAGCTTATAGCACCTTGCAACAGCTGACTTGGAGCCTGTAGATTCAATAAGAGTTTCAAATTACTTGAAGTCGAAAATCTTAAAATGATGTAATTTGGTCCTCCAGTCTAACTACATACCACCAAAAACTGCTCCTTTCCAGGTGCGTCCAGTCAATAGCAACATAGGGTTTATCTTGAGGTTTTTTGTAGCAGGAGGGGCTCCTATAAGGACACTTACACCATACGCTTTATGACAGCACGACACTGCAGACACCTGGAATAGAATTAATATTTAATATTGTTGAAATAGGTTTTCTTGGTAATCTCTAAGAATTAATGTAATATTTGCTTTGTTAGATTCTGAGTATGTGTAAGAATCAGATTATGGTTTTTAAAAAATTTTATTTTAATGAAAGTTTCCAGAGACTTTGGATTTCCATTCATTCATTGTACTTTTCTCCCTTCCCCCCGCCCCCAATTAGCTTTTCTTTTTGAAAAGTAAAAGAAAAAAATTCTTTCATTGTTATTCAGTCCCTCCCCCCAAGTCCACTTCACTATGCTACCTTTGTTCTAGACTCCTGTTAGAGCAATAATATCTAATCCCTTTTAAACAGATTATTTTTTGATGCTCCATTTCTTGCTAAGTCTCTGATAGTTCTGTGACTTTGGAGGATATCCAGAAAATGGATTCTGAATGAGTGAATAGAGGAATGACTTTGTGTGTGCACATCTTGTTACAAAGTAATAAGAAGACAAGCATCTATAGAAAATTATAAAGTCTAGTTCCTCAAATAAAGGTAATACATTGTCACACTTGAAATTCAGGCAATCAATGAGATAATTATTAATTAATTAATAGGTACCTCGAACCCAGGGTTTTGAACAGGTATTTTGATGAAGAAGACACAATGCCAATTACATTGTCAAGTTACTTCTTGTCTATTTAACATTTTCCCTTTTATGGATCCTTATTCTACTGACTTTACTGTTCATTTCTCACATGGTCATGCTGATGTATACAAATCAGAAAATTATAAGATTTGATCTTCAAGTCCAACTTTGTTGTTGTTAGATGGCATCAAGTCAAGGAGGACTTATAATAATTGATCTAAACATTGTCTTTACTCATGCCATCCTCATAATCTCTGACACACGCAAGCCTGTTGCCACAGTCACCAAGTTAACCCACTTGGTGGAGGGTCTTCTTCTCTTTCTTCAACCCTTTACCTTCCCAAGCATGATGCCTTTCTCCAAGGAATAACTTCTCTTAATAATATGCCCAAAGTATGTGAGATGAAACTTAACTCTATGTGCTTCCAAGGAACAATCTGGCTACACCTTCTACAAGGTGCATCTGTTTGTTCTTTTGGCAGTTCATGCTATCTTTAGCACTATTCTCCAACACCACAGTTCAAAGGCATCAATTCTTCTGTCATCCTTATTCATTAACCAGCTTTCAGATGCATAACAAGTGATTGAAAAGACCATGGCCTGAATTAGGCATCTTGGTCCTCAAACTAACTTCACTGCTCCTCAATAATAAGGAAAGGTCCCTGACTTCAGACTTTCCTAGCACAATACTTTTCCTGATCTCCTGATTGCCAGTAGCAGGCGATTGTGGATTCAAGGAAGATGAAGTTGTTTACAGTCTCAATCTTTTCTCTGCCTATTATGATATTGTCTATCAGTCCAGTGACAAGGATATTTCTTTTCTTGGTGTTGAGATGCAATCCATATTGAAGGCTGCAGTTATATATCATCAAAACCTGCTCATTTTTAGATGCGTCTGGCTGACAGAAACATATTGGTTTTACTTAAAATTATACCTACTCTTCTTGAACATCAAACAACTACACATTAAATGCTGCAAAAAGATCTAGTTTACATGTCTAACAGAAATTCATAGAACTCATTAACTCTAGCCCTTAGTCAATCTACAGTCCTCAAAGCAAACTCACCCCCATGGTTCAATTTTCAACCAAGCCATCGACAGACCTTTAAGGTAAACAATATCACCAGGAAAGAGTGCTCTCCTGAGAGCTATCTATCAATATATGATTCAAAAAGGCAGCTGAAGACAATATGGTATATACAAAGAAAATATCAAAGACTTAACAAAAAACCTGTTAAATCTAGTAGATCAATTTAATAGAGTGGAAAGATATCATATCAATATATGAATATCTGTAGGATTCCTCTACAGTAAAAAAGAAAACACAGAGAAGAAAACTAAGAAAGCAATATCATTTACACTAGCCAGCCACAAATTGAGATACTTGGGAATAAATCTAATAAGAAACACAAAAGACCTTTAAAAACAAAACAACCTACAAAACTACTGTAAGACAATAAGAGACCTAAATAAATGAAAAATATTACTTGTGCACAGAGAGTGAGATTCAATTCAGTGAAAAGTGAAAATCTACTCAAAGCCATATACAGGTTTAATGAAATTCCAACTGGGTTTTTGTTGTTATGTGCCATTTAGTCACCTAAGACTCATAGTGACCTTATGTACAATACCTTTGAACCTCACCCCGTTTTGAGGTGTCTCTGACACACCTACATCCATTATCGCAGTTACCATGCCAACCCATCCCATCCAGAGTCTTCCTCTTCTGTGTTGTCCCTCCACCCTTCCAAGCATGATATCTTTCTCCAAGATACTAAATTCATTTTTCAAAGTGATGGAAAAGGCAATAACTTAGTTTATTTGGAAAAGAAAGACATCTCAAATAAGCAAAGCTCTTCTGAAAAACAATAATGTAGTGGGAGGCATAGCATTCTTTAATCTCAGAATTACTACACAGCCTTAATTACCAAATAGACACACAGAACAAAGGAAGAGACTCAAGAATCCAGAAAGTAATTCATTTACCTAGGATCTACTGGTATTCAACAAATAAGCAAAACCTATCAAATGGGGAAATGACAATCTCATCAACAAATGATGCTGGAAAAACTGGACTGTCTGACACAAGCCATGGTCTTTGCAATCACTTGTTATGTATCAGAGAGTTGGACAATGACTGCAGAGGATAGAAGGAGAATTAATGCCTTTGAGTTGTGGTGCTGAGAAGAGTATTGAGTGTACCATGGACTGCTAAGAAAACAGATTCATCCTGGAGAAGGTTAAACCAGCTGCTCCTTGGAGGCAAGAATTCTGAGGTTTCACCTGACATACTTTGGACATGTTGTAAGGAGGAACTGGTTCTTGGAGACGGACATCATGCCTGGTAGGGTGGAGGGACAGCACTGGAGGGGAAGGCCCTCTATGAGGTAGATTGATTCAGTGACTGGGGAAATTGAGATGGGTGTGTTGGAGGCAGTGCAATTGGGACAAGATAGAGCAGGGTTTAGGGCTGTTGTACATAGGTTCACTACGAGTCACAAGTGACTCAACGGCACATAAAAACAACAACAACAACAGCAACAACAACAATCTGCTGAAAGTTGAAGCAGGATCCACATCTCACTCTACATACAATGATCAACTCAAGGTGGATCAGAGATATACTGGTAAAGCCCAAAACCATAAATATAATAAGAGACAAAATGAGACCAAACTTGGAAGACCCAGCCTATGGTATAAGTAGGCTGGTGAGTACAGCCAGAAATGCACAATCAGGAGATGATAATAACCTTAAATAGGACCTTCTAAGGGTTAAGCCATTATGCACATCAAAACCTTTTTTTCAGTAGGGTGAAAAGAAAGCATGAGTGACTGGGGAAAAACATTTGGCATTGATATTTCAGTCAAGGTCTCACAATCAAAGTTTATAGGACCTCCATAAGAAAAAGACTGATAACACAATTACAAAATGGGAAAAAGAGATGGAAAGAATTTTCATAGATGAAGATACTTAGATGGCCAACAGACACATGAAGAAATGTTCCAAATCACTGGCAACAAAAGAAATGCAAATCAATAACACAATGAGATACCATCTCAAGTCTGTAGCAGTGGAAAAGTTTAATAGGAAAGCAAGCAATAAATACCAGAGAGGATGTGGATAGATTGGAACTCTTATGCACTGTTGGTGGAATTGTAATATGGTACAACCACTCTCGAAGGCAGTTTCCTCAAAAGCTGAATGAAGAAATTACATATGACTCTGTCTACTGCTAGGAATATACCCCTAGGACAATAGGACTGAAACACAGAGATTTACACCCTAATGTTCATAGCAGTGTTATTCACAGCAGCAAGAAAATCGAAAAAGCCCAAATACCTATTAACAAAGGAATGGATTGACAAATTGTGCTACATTCACGTGATGGAATACTATACAGCACTCAGGAGCAATGATTTGAAAAAACACTAAATAATTTATAAGAGTTTAGAGAGCATTATGCTGACTGAATTAACTGCCTCATAAGAACCAATTCTGCATAAGACCATTGATATAAAAATAGAAGGATAACTAGTAAGATGTGCATAAACATTTAAAGGGGGGAAGGGGAAGGGTGGCAGGGCTGGTGGTAGGTAGGGATAGGAGGAAATCACGAGGTCACAGAGTTTGGTGGGTGAAGGAAGAGAGTGAAGAAATTAGGAAAGATCCAGTGGGGATCTGAAAAGACGGGGTAATAGTAGGCATAGATCAATAGTGACTACTTTTATAAGACATCATTCATGGAAATTATGTAGTTATGTATAATTATGTAGCACAATACGTGTGAAGAATGTGCAAAAAACAATATATATAAATTTTCTAAGCAAACCAATATACAAGAAAAAGCCGATTTAAAAAAAAAATTTTAAAAAAACAATTTAAAATAAAATAAAAAAAATAAGACTCCACCAAACACTGTCCACCATGTGCAGTCATTATGGCATTTGACCTCCAATGGCACAAGGTTCAGCATCACAGCAACCCCAGGTTACCTCAGTACAGCATATTGACAGAAGAGTGCTGTACCACTTAGAAGAATGTTTCTCCAAAACATAATAATAACTGACTTTGAAATACAAAGGCCTTCCACGAGGTCTTGTTAACTCTAAACAAGAGGTGTAACTAACAAAAAAACACACCAAAACCCCCAAAATATATGTATAATTAATTGAAAAATTACTTCATAATATCCCCATACATGTAGTAAACAGAATAGATCAGCACTATTTAAACATCAGTTTTAATGTTATAAAAAATGTCTATGCAAGATTAAATGGAAAAGCAATATGATTTCTAAGCTTTCACTCAAATGGAAAAAATGAGAAAGAAATAAAGAAAGAAGGAGGAAAGAAAACAACATAGGAGAAAACAAGAAAATGCTTTTGCATTGTGGGGATTACAATCAAGTTCTTGAAACAAAATGAGTATGAATTATTGAATGGAAAATCAACTTGTTATACAAACTTTCTGTCAAATTACAATGAAAATTTTGTATTAAATAAAAATTGTCTTAAAACATTTCCCCTTCAATCAAATAATTGATCAATTTTGATAATAAGGAAATGGTTTGTAACCCCCTACTCTGGATGTATAACATTTATTTCTTGGTTTTGAAATACAAATATATCCTTAGAACTTGTAAGTATCAGTCACTTGATACAGTCAAGGAAAGTGATAATTCATTTCCACAAGAGAGAATAGGAGAGTAGCAATAGAAAAGGATAATAGGAAAAGAAAAACAGAAAAAAATGGGTGCTTTCATAACTCTAGTTATCTATGACATATTCCCAAGTCAATATTACAAAAATCATTATATTCAGGATATTGTTCTCCATTGTGAATGCTTTTGAGATTTACCAGAAAGCATCAGCATTTGGAATTTGTTGTTCTGAAGACCTTTTTCGATTGAGTTCTAGAGAATTCTGCTTAGGTGGAGGTGCGGTCCACTTCACTAATGATAGATAATATTTTTACTTGAAAGCAGTGCAATTCAAAAGATGAAATAATTTCAAAATTAGAGAGAATTTTTTTATAACAATGTTAGTATGTACCATTGAGTTGATATTGACTGATTATGATCTTTTGAACAACAGATTGGAAACTTGCCCTATCCCTCGCTGTTCTCACAATATCCTCTATACTTGAGTCCGTTGCTACAGTAACTGTCATTTTAACTTGCTGAGGGTCTTCCTTCCTGTCTTTTTCTCACCTTCCACCTTAACCAGCATGATTTTTTTTAACAATAGATAATTTACCCAAAGCGTCATCATCCTTGCCTCTAACGATCACCCTTGTTGCATTTCCTCCAAGACAGAAACGTTCACTATCCTCACCTCTAAAGAGTATCTTGGTTGCACTTCCTTCCTTCAAGACTGACTTGTTCATTCTTTTGGCAGTCCAGATATTCAATACTCTTTGCCACAATACAAAAGCATTGACCATCTTTATTCGTTATCTAACTTTAGAGGCATGAGAAGCATTTGAAAATATCATGGCTTGGTGCAGGCACACCCTAGTCTGTAAACTGACATCTTCATTCTTCAGCATTTTGGAGAGGTCCTTGATTGCAGAATTTCCCTATGCAACATGTCTTTGGTTTCTTGACTACTGTTATCATATTGATTATGGATGTAAAATTAGCTCTTGGACAACGTCAATCTTCTCTCCACCTGCTGTGATGTTCCCTCTTTTCCAGTGGTGAGGATTTTTGTTTTCTTGATATTTAGATGTAAGCAGAGTGCTTAAAAGCAATGATGTCAGTCTATAGACTAAGGGGCCCCTAACACAGGCCATGGTCTTCACAGTTACTTATTATGCTTCAAAGAGCTGGAAAATGACTAAGTGTGACAAAAGAAAAGTAGATGCCTTCATGTTGTGGTGCTGGAGAAGAGTCTTGAACATACCATGGACTGCAAAGAAAACAAAAAGGTCTGTCTTGGGGAGGGTAGAACCAAGTTTCTCCTTGGAGGCTAGGATTTTGAAGCTCCATCTCATGTATTTTGGGCATGTGGCCACGAGAGACAGGTCCTTGGAGAAGGAAATCAAGCTTGGAAGGGTGGAGGGACAGCACAGGAAAGGAAGACTTCAGATGAGACGAAGTGGTACAGAAACTGGAGCAATGGAGGTTGGTGTGTTGGAATTAGTGAGACTGTTTCAGGACAGGCAGGGTTCAGAGCTGTTGTACATAGGTTGCTATGAGTTGCAGGTGACTCAATGGCACAGAACAACAACAACAACAGCAACAGCAACAACAACAACAAAAAATTGAAGGCTGTAGTCTTTATTCTTCTGTAGTAAGCACTTTATAACTTCTTCACTTTCAGCAAGGGAAGTTATGTCATATGCATAACACCAGTTGATGAGTCTTCCTACAGTCCTGATGCCACATTCTTTCTCTTATAATATACCACTTCATGAAGGTTAGCAGTTTTAAGTTGTCGCTATGTGCTGTCAAGTCACTTGCAATTCATAGTGATCCTATGTAAAATAGCCATGAAAACGGCTCTATTCTTTTTTAAATTTTTTATTTTATTTTTTTTTAATTCTTTTTTGTGCATGTACCATCATATCTGATCTGACTGGTACAGGAGGAAATTTTCCCTCCTTCTCCAGCAGAGCATCTGGTGGATTTGAATTGTGCACCTCTGGAATTGCAGTGCAGCTTCTTGCCTCTAGGCCGCCAGAGCTCCCTGAAACCTTCTCTATTGTATGCCAACTTTACTGTCTCTGACATACCTATCCTCATTACCCCAGTTACTGAATCAATATATCTCATTGATGGTCTTCCTCTCTTTCTCTGTCCCTCCATCTTTCCAAGCATGATGTGCCTCTCCAAAGACTGGTCCCTCCTTGCAACGTGACCAAAGTATGTCAAATGAAGTGTCAGAATCTTTGCCTCCAAGGAGCACCCTGGTTTTACCCTCTCCAGGACAAACCTGTTTATTCTCCTAGCAGTCCATGGTATATTCAAAACCCTTCTCCAGCTACAGAGGTCAAAGACATGAATTCTCCTTCTATTATTCCTTGCCATTGTCCAGGTTTCTGACTCATAGCAAGCAATTGCAAAGACCGTAGCCTGGATCAGGCACACCATAGTCTCCAGACTGATGTTGCTGCTTTTCAGTACTCTGGAGAGGTCCCTGACAGCTGACTTTCCCATTGCAATTATCTTTTGATTTCCTGGCTGCTGGTACCAAGAGAGTTGATTGTGGAACCAAGCAAACTAAAACTGTTAATCACAATCTCTTCATCATCTATCATACCATAAGTTAATTTTTATTAAGAATGTCCTACCTACAACCAGGAGAGAATAAAATTGATGAATAGGACCTTTTAAGAATCCCATACCTATACACATTAAAAAAAAAGTACAAAAAACCCCCCTACACCAACAGGTTGAGAAGGAAACCCACTGACTCAGAAATATTTCACAATGACATATCTGATAAGGGATTTATACCTAAAATTTATACTCCAGACTCTCAGCAAAAAAAAATATAAACAATCCAATCCCCAAATGGGCACAGGATATGAATAGACACTTCACCAAAGAGGACATTCAGATCATAAAATGACCAAAATTCCTAGCTATCAGAGAGATGCAAACAAAAACAACTATGATAAATCATCTCACCCCAGCAACAATAGCAAAGTTCAACAGGGCAGGAAACAACAAATGCTAGAGAGGTTGTGGAGAGACTGGAACTCTTATTCACTGCTGGTGAGAATGTAAAGTGGTACAACCACAATTAAAGGTGGTCTGTCACTTTCTCAAGTTTGGAAATAGAAATATCATTTGACCCAGCAATTCCACTACCAGGAATATACCCTAAAGAAGCCAGAGCTATCACCCAAACAGATGTATGCACACCCATGTTTATTGTTGTGCTATTCATAATAACAAAAGATAGAAGAAACCCAAGTGCCCATCAGCAAATGAATGGATAGAAAAACTATGGTATGTTCACACAAAGGAATACAATGCAGCATTGAAAAAAAAGGAACTAATAAAATATTACACAACATGGGTGACTCTGGGTGACATTATGCTGAGTGAAATATCTCAGTCACAAAAGGAGAAATACTGCATAACAACATTGTTATAAAACAGGAGTGATATGGGGCTTGGGGGAGAAACAGAAAAGAAGGGATAAATTATTAATATTACATTGGAACATATGAAGAACAGAACTATTTAAAAGGAATATACGATTGGTTATTATCTGTGTGACAACAGTCTAGAATAAGAGATACATAGAAAAGTGGACTGGGAGATGGAGGGAGGGAGGAAATTATGCAACAATGAATGATTTTTTTTAAGTGAACTGGGTAGTGGGTAGGGAGGAAAACGTGTTACAATGAATGAGTAAAAATCCAACTTCTCTGTAAACTTTCATTAAAATCACAATTAAGGAAAAAACCCACCAAGGTGGCTTGGGGGAGTGGTGGGAGGGAGAGATCAATTTGTGTAACAATGAATTAATGCATTTATTTTTAAATGAATGTACTTTTTTAAAAAGTTAATTGGGAACTCTAGTGGCCTAGTGGCAAGAAGCTGCACTGCAATCCCAAAGGTGCATGGTTTGAATCCACCAGATGCTCTGCTGGAGAAGGAGGGGCAATC
>NW_006399872.1:2745002-2750181 GCF_000299155.1 Elephantulus edwardii
CTCTATGAACCATCCGTATAATTTCTGACACACATGAGCCCATTTCTGCAGTCACTGTGACAACCTGTCTAGTTAGGGAGGGAGCTTTCTTCTCCTTTGATGATTCTCCACCCTTCCAAGCTTCGTCATCATCCCCCTTTCCAAGGAATAGACTCACTTTACTACGTGCCCAAAGTATCAGAGATGAAGCTGTGCCATTTTTACTTCCAAAGAGCACTCTGATTGCACTTTTCCCAAGACATATCTGCTTGTTCTTTTGGCAATTAGTAGAATATTCAGTACTCTTAACCTGCAACACACCTCAAAGGCATCAACTCTTCCTCTGTCATCCTTATTCATTGTGTAGTACTCTGATGTGTAGCAGGTGATTGAGAAGACCATGGCTTGAGTCAGATGTCCTTAGTCTTCGAACTGACCTACACAGTGGACTTGCCCAAGGCGATGCATCTTCTGATTTCCTTACTGCTAGTACCAAGGATATTGATTGTTAATCTAAGCAAGGTAAAATCATTGACAGCCTCAATCCTTTCTCCATCTATCATGATGTTGACTATTCTATTATAGAAATAGAATCTTTGTTTTCTTGATATTTAGATGTAGTCCACACTGAAAGCTATAGTTCTTGATTTTTCTGCAGGAAGTGTTTCATATCCATCTTACTTTCAGCAAGCAAGGTTATGTCATCTGCATAATGCAGGTTGTTGATGAGTCTTCTTCTGATCCTGATGTTCCTTTTCAGAAACTAGCTTTATGAATCATTTGCTCAGAATACACACTAAATAAGTGTGGGGAAAGTATACACCCCTGACATAAATATTTTCTGATTTTAAACCATGCATTGTTCCCTTGCTCTGTTTGGACAACACCTTTTTCTGGGTATATATTTCTCATGAGCTAAATTAAGTTTTCTGAGATTCCCAGTCTTCTCAATGTTATCCATAATTTATTATGATGCACGAAGAAATTGCTAGTCACTTCTTGTAAAATTGGAATTCCCTTCAACACATAAAAATTGTTAAAACTTTTTTTTGTCAAGAGCTTGGATAAATTGAATTTTCTCAATTTGCACATAAAATTTGTATTTCTGTGAATTTGAAGAATTCTTTAAAAAATTTTAAAATATCTAAAAAGGAACCTACTTGATGTAGGTTTATTTTACTTTTGGAATGGAAAACCCATATTAATTAAATTGTTTATTTTCAATCAAATGCAATCCAGAGTGAAGACAATGTTAAATTTTCAACGGCTCCCCAAAAATTGTTGTTTTGTCCACCCCAGGTCATGTAAGAAGAAAGTGCTGCTACTACTTCTAAAACATACTTTTGAAAAAAATCCTGTGGTGCAGTGAAAATCCTGTGAGACACAGTTCTTCTCTGACACTCATGGGGTTGCCATGTTTCAGAGCCAACTCATTTCAAGTGGGTTGGGTCACAAATAGGATTTCTCAAATGATCCTAAATTACCAATAACCTTTAAGATATTATGCATATCATATTACTTTTAGATATTAAAATGTACTCAATGTTCCTGTTCTGTTGCCCAAGAACACACTCCACATGGCAAAGACACACATCTTTAGGCATGTCATTGTACATACCATTGTATCAAGATGACCAACGGCTTCGAAGGAAAAGTCCACCCCTCCACCAGTCATTTCCGTCAGCACCTCATGGATGGGTTTCTTGAAGTCCTGGGGGTTGATGCACTCGGTGGCCCCCACCTCTTTGGCCTTTGCAAATTTGTCTTTGTTGATATCCACGCCAATGATCCTGGCTGCTCCAGCAGCCTTACAGCCCATGATTACACACAGGCCAACCCCTCCAAGGCCAAACACAGCACAGGTGGAGCCCTTGGTGACCTGTTATTTAGAAAATGCAAGAATGGATTCATATTGATTGTTAGAGACTGTTTAAAGCTGCATAAAGTTTTAAACTTTGTTCATTAGGGTGAACTGCTTGAACTTTAATGTCCAATCTGCCATTGAACATCAGGTTTGAATGAAGTATTTTCAACTTGATCTCTGCTGAAGTGGAATTCACTGCTGTACTTCTGCCCTGTCTCCACTTAGACTACCTGCGTAAACAGAGAAACAATTGCACAAGGACTTTGGTGTTAACATTATAATAATTTGCAAAAATATATCCTCTAAAGTTTTTGTATTGATTCTGAATTATTAATAAACCTGTTTCTTTTGGCAGTCTTCTGTATAAAAATACACCTTTTATCCATCACTAGAAGAGCCCCTTAAGCATGCTTATTTACTTATTCATTCATCAAATGTTACTAAATGCTAGGGATTGATAATACCACTGTCTCCTTAATTACAAGGTATAACACTGCTTTTAAAAAATGCTTTTAACTATGTAATATCATTTAGAATGGAGAAGGTGCTTTGAGAAACAAGTTTTAGTTTCAGAACTTAGACTAACCGTGAACTTCAAGGCTTATGCTTTTGAACCTCAACTTTATATAATTGCTAAAATGAGGAGATAATACTGATTATGGCTTCCAAATCTTCAAGGAAGAGGTAGATGGTGGGATGTGAGTAAGAAGTTCTAATGGCAAGGCAAGGAGACTTGGAACTGAAATCCTCAAAAGGAGAACAATAAAAGCTCCACTGAAGTTTCATTGTTTTTCTCCCACAAAGGCCACAAAGTTGCCATGTTGCTGGCAGTAGGGGGAGAAGTGAATCAGGTAAGGTTTTGGAATTCCTTGTTGGTGCTAATCATGAGAGTACTGCATCTGTAAACTAATTTATTCTCAAAGGTAAACTCTATATTCAAATTCATTTTCCACATTGTGAAACTTAATCTACTGTGTCTGATACATGTAGGTACTGCTTGTTGGAGGAAAGACTAAATTCACTCTAATAATTCTCACAAGATCTAATTGAAAAGAATAATTACTGAAAACAAAATTATGCTTGTGTTGGGGAGTTGTGCTGTAACCAAAAGCAGCCAGTTCGAATCTACCAGCTGCTCTGAGAAAGAAAGCTGAGCAGTTGTGCAATTTTTAGTCTCTAAAACCCACTGGTAGGTCAGTTATAATTCTGACTTGATGGCATTGAGTTTAGTTGAATGTATTAAAAGTTTTCTTACCAGTGACAAAATGTAGAAAGACTCAAACTCATTGTTGTTCAGTTGGTACCAACTCACTGCTCATCCTATATTCAGGGAAATCAGCCCACTTTTCACCTGCAGAATCCCTGGTGAATTTGAACCACCAGAGAGATGCAGCCTTTGAATTAGTGGTGAAACTCCTTATAGACTATTCTACTAGAGTTAATAAGCAGATGATTTCCTAGGACCCACTCCTAATTTCTTCTAGGATCATTTTTATTTTGGTGCCAGACGCTCCAAATTCTATGTGTCAGTGCTATTATGGTAACAAGGAATAAGATATTATAAAACTCTCTAAGGACTAATGCTCAATTCCTCAGAGAGAATATTTCATTTTTGGTTCCTGACAATATAAGCATAATTTACTTTGACTGCCTGCTGTGATTCCTACCTTGGCAACATTGAGGGCTGATCCATACCCAGTAGAAAATGCACAGCTCATGAGACAGACTTTCTCCAGAGGTGCAGCTTCATTGATCTTGACGACCGAGATTTCATCGACCACTGTATACTCAGTGAAAGTGCTTGTGCGGAAAACATGGTGGATGGGCTTCCCTCTGCAGATGAATCTGGTAGTGCCATCTAGCAAGGTCCCTTTAGGTGTGATCAGACTGCACAGTGCAACAGAGACAAACAAGGAATGAGTCAGGAATATAGCAGCAAAATTCACTGCTCAGGCAAGGACAGTATCAGAAACCTACTCAAGTTTTGAGCAGAAATTGCTTTCAGGGTGTTTACACGCTGCACATTTTCCACATTGGGGAACAGGGAGTACGATCACTTTATCACCTGGAGGGAAAGAAAACATTTTTTCCATAAATTTTTACCCAAATTAAAAGAAAATATTTCAAATTTAGGCATATAAATTAAATGCCATGTATCTGCCAATTAACAAGAAAGACCAGTTCCTGGAGAAGGACATCTTGCTTGGAAAAAGTACAGGGCCAGCAAAGGAGAGGAAGACCATAAAAGGGATACTGCAGGGACTGCAACAGAGGAGTTGAGAACAGCAGATTGTGAGGATGGCGTAGTATCAGGTGTGGTTTAGATCTCTTGTTCATAAGGTTGGCTCGACAATCAAGAATCAGCTTGATGGCACCTAACAAGAGTCATAACAACAACCCCAATCTTTGTCAAGTTTCCCATGAAGTACACTTCAGTCACCGTATGCCATTGATCACTGCGTGTCAACGTCGGTTTCACCTTAAGTTTATATGTGCTTCAAGATCCCCCAAAAGATGTCCTTCCCCAGGGACTGGCTCCTCCAGAAAACATGCCTAATGCATGTGAGAAAAATACCTATCACAACTTAATAAATAATTGTTAGAGAAGAGAACACATGGGAGCCTGAGAAGATGCGTGAAGGAAGCCAGACAGGGAGAGAGGAGATGAGATTTAGGCTGCTGATCAGATCTGTTGTAAAGTCATCTCTCATTGCCTGGTTTCATCATCCAGGCTGGCTGACATTGTGGGCCTGAACTGAGACACATTCTAAGTGTGAATTCTGCACCTGGTTTAACTGTTGTCACCCCTTCTCCAGTGCTCTCCACTATGCCACCTGCTTCATGGCCTATGATTATCGGAAGCGGCATGATCAAATGTCCATTGATCACATGATCATCAGTGGAACAGATTCCCGTTGCTACCACCTACAAAGTAAAAGGATAATAATAATTAAATTAGCAAATGACTGTAGCACTCAAATAGACTTGTGTTCAGAATTCTTTAAAATTGTCCTTCTGTGGAATTTTGCTAATCTACATTCCTAAGAAGGGTGACCCAACTGAATGTGGAAACTACAGAACAATATCATTGATTTCACACGCAAGCAAGATTCTACTGAAGATTATCCAAAAACGACCAGAACAGTACATCAGCAGAGAATCACCAGAAGTCCAGACTGGGTCTAGAAGGGGTCGTGGTACTAGGGATAGTGTTGCTGATGTTAGATGGATCTTGGCTGAAAGCAAGGAATACCAGAAGAATGTCTATCTGTGTTTCATTGGTTATGCAAAGGCGTTTGACTGTGTGGATCATAACAAACTGTGGTTGACTCTGAG
>NW_006399872.1:2751081-2766246 GCF_000299155.1 Elephantulus edwardii
TGAGATGGATTGATTCGGTGACTGGGGTAATCGGGATGGGTGTGTCGGAAGCAGTGTGGTTGGTGCAGGATAGAGCAGTGTTTAGGGCTGTTGTGCATAGGGTCGCCATGAGTTGCAAACGACTCGAGGGCACATAACAACAAACAACAACATTCTTTCCGAATTCCAAGTATTCCATTTATCTCTGAGACTATTGTTGTTGCTGTTGATTACCTTAGAATTGAGCACGACTCATAGTGTCCCCATGAACAAAAGACCTGAAGCCTTTCTATAACTATCATCATTTATCAAAGTTCATAGGGTTTCCAAAGGCATGTTGTTTAGGAAGTGGATGCCACTCCTGCTTATCCAGGCATAAACTCTCCTCTATTTTCCTTTCCTTCATAATTTACTCTGGTACAATATGTGAAATCTCTGGTCTTAAAGTACGAAAACCTTAGATAATACGCAAAAATACATACTTTCTGAGATGTTGACATTGATGATTGATTCAAGGAAATTGTCACTTAAATTTTACTGTCAAATGCTAATAGACTTCTGAAATCTTGATAACTATTTTTACTTCCCACCCCACATCGGACTCCTTGGTGTTAACAAATGCATATTTTTTATTTTTATTGGGATTTTATGGTACATGCTCATGTTTAATTCTTAAATTTGGAACTGTATGACAATTATATCTTTCTCTGATAACAAATGGAAATTCATTGTCTTGATCACATTATTTAAACAGTTCTTCTTAATAAAAATTTGGATATATCCATTGTTTATTATCCTCTGAAGTATTCTAGAATAAAATGTAACAGGAAAAAAAAATGACTTCACCTTAATACGAACTTCACTGCTCTTCGGGGGTGCAACCTCCACTTCCTCAATAGAAATGGGTTTATTTAACTCCCAAAGAACAGCTGCTTTGCATTTTATGACCTGGAAAATAAAATAGAATTTTATCTACTCTTGCTGTCCATGATGTATCTCTTCATTTAGTAAATGCAACATCTTGAAGGAAACAGTAAAAAATAAGGCCCCAGGAATAGATGGTATACCAATTGACATATTTGAGCTAACAGATGCTGCCCTGTACATGCTAACCAGGTTGTGCCTAGAAATCTGGAGATCAACCACTTGACCAACTGACTGGAAGAGATCTATATTTTTTTCCCATCCCAAAGAAGGGTAACCAAACAGAGTGTGGAAACTGTAGAACAATCTCTTTGATTTCACATGCAAGCAAGATTCTACTGAAGATTATCCAAAAACGACTGGAACAGCATATCAGCAGAGAACTGCTGGAAGTACAGGCTGGGTTTAGAAGAGGTCGTGGTCCTAGGGATATTGTAGCTAATCTTAGATGACTCTTGACCGAAAGCAGGGAATATCAGAGGAATGTCTATCTTTGTTTCATTGATTATGCAAAGGCGTTTGACTGTGTGGATCATAAGAAACTGTGGCTGACTCTGAGAAAAATGAGAATACCAGAACCCTTGATGGTGCTAATGCGAAACCTATACTTGGACCAAGAGGCAGTCATCAGAATGGAGCAAGGAAACACTACCTGGTTCAAAATGGGAAGGGCGTACACCAGGGATGTGTCCTGTCTCCATACCTTTTCAACCTCTATGCAGAACAGATTATCTGGGAGGCTGGGCTCTATGAGAAGAAATGTGGGGTCAGGATTGGTGGAATATCTATCGAAAATCTGCATTACGCAGATGACACAACCCTGTTTACTGAAACTGAGGAGGACCTGAAGCACTTGCTGCAGAGGGTCAAGGAGTGCAGCTGTCAATATGGATTGAGGCTCAATGTCAAGAAGGCAAAGATTCTCACCACTGGACCAATTGGCAGCATCAGGATGGGTGGTGAAGAGATTGAGATCATTCACAGCTTTAGTTTGTTTGGCTCCACAGTCAACACTCTTGACACCAGCAGCCAGGAAATTAAAAGACGTATTGCAATGGGAAAGTATGCTGTTAGGGACCTTTCCAAAGTTGTGAAGAGCAATGGTGTTTCCCTGGAGACCAAGGTACATCTGATATAGGCCATGGTTTTTGTAATCAGAGAGTTATGCATCAGAGAGTAGGACAGTGACTAAAGAGGATAGGAGGAGAGTTGATGCCTTTGAGCTGTGGTGCTGGAGAAGAGTGTTGAGAATACCATGGACTGCTAGGAAAACGAACAGTTTCATCCTGGAGAGATTTAAACTGGGCAGCTCCCTGGAGGCAAGGATTCTGAGGCTCCATCTAACACACTTTGGACATGTTGTAAGGAGGGACCTGTCCTTTGAGAGAGACATCATGCTTGGGGGGGTGGAGGGACTTAGCAGGAGGGGAAGGCCCTCTATGAGGTGAATTGATTCAGTGACTGGGGCAATCAGGATGGGTGTAATGGAGACAGTGCCAATGGCACAGGACAGAGCAGAGTTTAGGACTGTTGTACATAAGGTCACTATGAGTCGCAAGCGACTTGACAGCACATAACAACAACCATCACCTAATGTCAGGTATAAAAACTATTCCTTAGAAAGGAGCATCTCTACTATCAATGACTTTAAAAAAAATTTGTTCTATTAATTATAATGAACATTTACAGAGATTTTGGATTTCCATTCATTCTTTGTTGTATTTTCCTCCCTCCCCACCCCTACCCCTCAGTTCGCTCTTCTCTTTGAAAAGTAAAAGAAAACTTCCTTCATTGGTATGCAATTCCCCCACTCCCACACCCCAGTACATTCCACTATGCAACTTTCATTCTGGACTCTTGTCATAAGCATAACACCCAATCATATATAGTTTTTAAACTGTTCTCTCCCTCATCTGTTTCAATGCAGTATATATAATTTATCCAATTTATCTCAGTCTCACCCCAACCCTGATGACAGTCCTGTTCTACAACAGTGATACTATACAGTATTTGTCCTTTTGTGACCGAGATATTTCACTAAGCATAATATCCTTCAGGGTCACCCACTTTGAATAATATTGCATGAGTTTCTTGTTTTTCAATGCAGCATAGTATTCTATTGTGTGAATATACCAGAGCTTCTCTATCCATTCGTTTGTTGATGTGCACTTAGGTTGTTTCCAACTCTTTGCTATTGTGAACAAAGCTGCAATAAACATGGAGGTACATATATCCTCCTGGGTGGCGGTTATGGTTTCTTTAGGGTATATTCCCAGTAGAAGAATTGCTGGATCAAATGGTATTTCTTTTTGCAACTTTTTGAGAAAGTACCATACAGCCTTCCATAGTGGTTGCACCATTTTACACTCCCACCAACAGTGAATAAGGATTCCAGTTTCTCCGCAACCTCTCCAGCATTTATTGTTTGCTGCTCTGTTAAATTTTGCTATTCTTACTGGAGTGAGATGATATCTCATAGTTGTTTTAATTTGAATCTCTTTAAGAGCTAGAGATTTTGAGCATTTCTTCATGTATTTGTTGGCCATCTGGATGTCTTCTTTGGTGAAGTGTCCATATCCTGTGCCCATTTTCCAATTGGATTATTTACCTTTATCTTGTTGTGGTGCTCAAGTATTTTATAAATTCTAGATATATGTCCCTTATCTGACATGTGATTACCAAATATTTTTTTCCCAATCTTTGGCTTTCTTTTTTTCTCTGTTGGAGACGTTATTAGATGTGCTTAGGGATTTGATTCTTAGAAGGTCAATTCATCTATTTTATCCTCTACTGGTTGTAGATTTTTCAGGATGCTTGGAAGACTGTTTATGTTGTAGATTAGGACTTTGTGAATTCTTACAAGCTTTTCTTTAATGAAATGTATAGTCATTGGTTTTAGTTCTAGGTCCATGATCCATTTTGTGTTGGTTTTTGTATACCGAGTGAGGTGTGGATCTTGCTTGAGTTTTCTACAGGTAGTTTTCCAATTTTATCAGCACCATTTGTTAAAATGTTGTCATTTCCTCACTAAACTGATTGCATCTCTTTGTAAAAAATCAATTGACTATAGGTAAATGGGCTGATTTCTGGATTTTGTATTCTTTTCCATTGATTTATGTGTCTGTCGTTAACAGTCTTGACCACCATGGCAGTGTAGTAGGATTTGAAATCAAAGAGTGAAATGCCTATTACCTTGTTTCTCTTTTTAGGAGTTCTTTGCTTATTCAGGGCCTCTTTCCATTCCAAATGAAACTGGAAATTGCCTTTTCCATCTCATTGAAGAATGGAATTGGTATTTGAATTTGGTATTTGGTATTGCATTGAATGTGTAAATTGTCTTTGATAGTTTTTGTCATTTTCTCAATATTGAGTCTTCCTATCCATGAATAAGGGATACTCTGCCACTTCTCAAGGTCTCTTTTTGTTTCTTGTAGTAATGTTTTATAATTTTCTCTGAATGGATCCTTGTGTTTCTGGTTAGATTTACTCCCAGGTATTTTTATCTTGTGATTAGCAATTGTGAAAGGTATTGTTTTTCTAAGCTCCATTTCTGTTTTCTCCTTGTCACTGTGGAGAAACCCAATTGATTTTTGTATGTTGATCTTGTATCCTGCCACTTTGCTGAATTGGTCAACTATGTCCAGTAGTTTCCTTGCTGAGTCATTAGGGTTTTCTAAGTATACTATTATATCATCTGTGAACAGAGATAATTTTACCACCTCTTTGCCAATTTGCATACCTCTTATTTCCTTATCTTGTCTTATTGCTATTGCTAAGACTTCTAATACAATATTGAATAGGAGAGGTGATAGTGGGCATATCAATGACTTTTTAAAAAAATGTGTTAAATGTAAGAGAAACTGACATAACCAAAATAATATATTGAAATGGTTGTGTTATTTTAGAGTATATCTATGCTATTTTTCTTCCTTTAAGAATATTTGTGAAGGAGAAGACACAAATAATTAGGCAACATCACAATAGATCCAACTAAAATAAAAAAGCTAACATTAGCGTATTATGAAAAACTATACTCAAACAAATATGAAAACCTAGAGGAAATGGAAAAATACTTAGCAGTGCACAACCTACCTAAACTGACACAAACCGAAATTGAACATCTGAACAGATCCGTTACAAAAAAAGAAATTGAAAAGGTAATACAGTAACTTCCAACCAAAAAAACCCCTTGACCAAATGGTTTTACAAGTGAATTTTATCAAACATTCAGAGAAGAACTGTTACCAATTCTACATAAATTATTTCAGAAAATAGAAGATGGAATTCTTCCAGACTCATTCTATGAAGCAAACATATCCTTGATACCAAAGCCAGGAAAGGACACCACCAAAATAGAAAACATAGACACAAAAATCCTGAATAAAATACTGGCCAATAGAATCCATCAAAGAAATAATTCACCATGACCACGTGGGATTCATAACAGGTATGCAAGGATGGTTCAACATAAAGAAAATAATTAATGTAATTCATCACATTAACAAAGAAGGACAAGAACCATATGATTCTATCAATTGATGCAGAAAAGGCCTTTGACAAAATCCAAAACCCTTTCCTGATTAAAACCCTCAACAAAATAGGATTAGAGGGGAACTTCTTCAACATAGTAAAAAGTATATATGAAAACCTGAGATCCAACATTGTTCTCAATGGAGAGAGCTTAAAGGCATTCCCTTTAAGAATAGGAACTAGGCAAAGATGCACACTATCACTTCTCTTATTCAATATTGTTTTGGAAGTCTTAGCAATAGCAATAAGGCAAGAGAAGGGAATAAAAGGTATCAAAATTGGCAAAGAGGAGGTAAAATTGTCTCTCTCTCCAGTTGATATGGTAGTATACCTAAAAAACCCTAAAGACTAAGCAAGAAAACTATTGGACACAGTGAACCAATTTAGCAAAGTGGCAGGATACAAGATCAACATACAAAAATCAGTTGGATTTCTCTACAGTGACAAAGAGAATACAGAGCTGGAGCTAAGAAAAGCAATATCCTTCACAATAGCGAATCACAAGATTAAATACTTGGGAATAAATTTAACCAGAAGCACAAAGGATCTATTCAAAGAAAATTACAAAACATTACTACAAGAAACAAAAAGCAACCTTGAGAAGTGGCAGGATATCCCTTGCTCGTGGATAGGAATACTCAATATTTTGAAAATGGCAATACTACCAAAGGCAATTTACACATTTAATGCAATCCCAATACAAATACCAATCAACGAGATGGAAAAGGCAGTCTCCAGGTTCATTTGGAATGGAAAGAAGCCCCCCAAAAGCAAATCACTCCTTAAAAATAGAAGAAAGGTAGGAGGTATCTAACTTCCTGATTTTAAATCCTACTGCACTGCCGTGGTCGTTAAGACAGCATGGTACTGGTACAATGACAAACACATGGACCAATGGAATAGAATTGAGATCCCGGAGATCAGCCCATCTACCTGTGGTCAATTGATTTCTGACAAGGAAATGCAATCAGTTAAGTGGGGAAATGACAACATTTTAACAAATGGTCTTGGCAAAATTGGAAAAGAATCTGCAAAAGACTCAAGCTATATCCACACCTCACTCCATATGCAAAAACCAACTCAAGGTGGATCATGGACCTAGAACTAAAACCAAGGACTATAATCTTCACCAAAGAAAAGCTTGGAAGAATGCTAGAAGTCCTAATCCACAACATAAACAGTTTTCCAAGTATCCTGAAAAACCTACAGCCAGGAGAAGATAAATGAATGGGATCTTCTAAGAATCAAATCCCTATGCACATCCAAAAACTTCTCCAACAGCGTAAAAAGGGAAGCCACTGACTGGGAAAAGAGTATTTGGTAATGGCATATCAGATAAGGGATTTATATCCAGAATTTATAAAATACTTGCGCACCACAACAAGATAAAGGTAAATTATCCAATTGAAAAATGGGCAGAGGATATGAACAGACACTTCACTGAAGAAGACATACAGATCGCTAACAAGCACATGAAGAAATGTTCAAAATCCCTAGCTCTAAGAGAGATGCAAATTAAAACAACTATGAGATACCATCTCACTGCAGACAGAATAGCAAAATTTAACAGAACAGCAAGCAACAAATGCTGGTGAGGTTGTAGAGACCTGGGAACTCTTATTCACTGTTGGTGAGAGTGTAAAATGGTGCAACCACTGTGGAAGGTGGTATGGCACTTTCTCAAAAAATTGCAAATAGAAATACCATTTGACCCAGCAATTCCATTATTGGGAATATACCCCAAAGAGACAATAACTGATATCCAATGAGATATATGTACACCCATGTTTATTGTGGCTTTGTTCACAATAGCAAGGAGTTGGAAACAATGTAAGTGCCCATCAACAAATGAATGGATAGAGAAGCTGTGGTATATTCACACAATGGAATACTACTCTGTATTAAAAAACAAGGAACTCCTGCAATATTATTCAAAATGGGTGAGCCTGGAGGACATTATGCTTAGTGAAATATCTCAGTCACAAAAGGACAAATACTGCACTCTTGTAAAACAGGACTGACCTTGGTGTTGGGGAGAGACTGAGGAAGATGGATTCAATGCGGTATACTGCATTGAAACAGATGAGGGACAGAACTGTTTAAAAGGGATATGTGACTGGGTATTTTTGTCATGACAGGAATCTAGAACAAAGGCTACATGGTGGAGTGGACCTGGGTGAAGATTTGTAAAACAATGAAAAAATTTTTCTTTTACTTGTCCAAGAGGGTAGTGTACTAGGGGAGAGGGTTGGGAGGGGAGAAAATTGCAACAATTAATGACTGGAAATCCAAAGTCTCTGTAAATTTTTAGTGAAATTAATAACAAATTTAAATAAAAACAAACAATATTTATAAATGACGTTTACTAATGCTGTCCTGGCATCACTTGTTTACCAACAAATACTGACTTGGGCAAAAGTTCTTGGTATCATTTTGTTGACTGAAAATTTAGTGTCTTTTCACATAAAATATCTTGTCCTTTGCTCAGTACTTTAAGGAAAAAAAAGTGATTTTATGATGCCCTCTTGCTTCCTTGTTCAAGACAAATTCTCTCTTTCTCTCCCTCTCTTTGCCTATTTTCTTTGTGTGTATGTGTTTCCCATCTTAAGCTCCTGTATGATTGTTTCCTTGAACATTTGAAATTCAGTTTTAGCAGGCTTATTTTGTTACTCAATTAGATTTGAGCTTTTCAGATTTAATACGAACCAAATGTACAAAGTTTAAAATTTGAGAAAGAAGTACACAAACTCACATAGAAGTAATTGTTGTTAGGTGTCACTGAGTAGATTTGATTCAAAGCAACCCTATGAACAAAAGATACTATCCAGTGTTATCATCCTGATCTTGCCTATATTCAAGTCACTGTATCATTCCATCTCTGCTAGTGTCTTTCTCCTTTCCTGACCTCTATTTTTTTCTAGCAAAATGTCTTTCCCCCCAAAAATTGGCCCATCCTGACAATATGCCTACAGTATGGGAGATTAAGTTTCATCACTCTTGTCTCTAAGTGGCACTCTGGTCGTACTTCCACCAAGATAGATTTATTTAATTATTTTTGCAGTACATGGTAAGTTCATACTGTTCACTCACATCACAATTGTTAAATACAATTAATTATTTAATCAATATTATATGAGTAATGTATGTGAGTATGAATTGTAATAAAAAAATTCTCACAGATCCATAAACAATAGCAACATAAATAGATAAGAGATTGAATTTGTCAACTGTTTTATGTTTTTTTGGATCCATATTCAATTCTCACAGAAGCAACAATCAAGAAATCAAATGATGTATTGTATTAGACAAATTGGTTGTCAAGGGTCTCTTTAAAGTGCTGAAAGAGCAAAACTGTCACTTTGAGAACTATGGTGTACCCAAACTTTCAGTCATTATACAAATACACATGTTCATGGTACACATGTCCATGTTAAGAGTCCTAGTATAGAGAGCTGAGTATTGTTAATCGATAGTGGCTGTTTGAGTCCAATGCTGCTTTGGAATAGTTTTACTCTGTTGGAATTGTTTTGTTTTGGAATAGAATTGATGGCAATAAACTTTTTGTTTACATGTCTGTGAGCACTGGACAATGACTAAGTAAGACTCAAAATTGATGTCATTGAATTATGGTGGTGTTGTGAAATATTGAATATGCTACGGACTGTAAAAAAAACAACAACAACAACAACAAACAGGTATGTCTTGGCAGCAGAATTCTCCTCAGAAACAAGAACAGTGAGAATTCATCTCACACACTTTGGGCATGTTATCAAGAAAAGCCAGTACTAGGAGAAAGATGTTATGCTTGGTAAAATAAGAGTCTGAAAAAAAAGAGAAGAAAATGAGAAATCTTCAGTGAGATGAATTTTCAGGGTCACTGCAACTTTGCTCTCAAGTATAGAAGTGCTTATGTGGACAGTGCAAAACTGAATGCTGTTTATTACAAGTTTGCTATGATTGTCTCATATATACGTTTGCTATGAGTATCATCTGATTTGATGATGACATTTAGTAACAGCATATGTATTGTATTAAAACTAGAAACAGAAGAACTGTGTATTTGAATTTCTAGGTAGGACTGCTTAACCTTTGCTGTTTTTAAAAGTTAAGTGCATAGTTTTAGTGCCTGAGGATGTACTTTAAAACTAGATTCTTCCTTGTTGTAAAGTTGCCCAGTTAAGAGATATTTTTAAATGGAGATAACACCTCTATCAATGTTTCATTGATGATGCAAAGACATCTGACTAGGTGGGTCACAAAAAATTGTGGCTAACTGTGAGGAGTATGGGAATCCCAGAATCCTTGATTGTGTCCATGAAAAACCTGTCAAAACTTGGATCAGGCAGTGGTGCTGAGAACAGAGCAAGGAAACATTGCATGGTTCAAAAATCAGGAAAGAAGTGTGTCAGGAATGTATCCTGTTCCCATACCTTTTCAATCTGTATGCGGAACAAATCATTCTGAAGGCTAGACTTAATGAGGAGAAGACTTGTGAACAACCTGCGATATGTAGATGACACAACCTTGCTTGCTAAATCAGAATACGACCTGAAGCTCTTGATGCAGGAAGTCAAGGAGTGTAGTCTTCAATATGGATTGAAGCTCAACATCAAGAAAACAAAAATTCTCACCACTGGGCCCCAATTGGCAGCACCATGATAGAAGAAGATATTGAGGTTGTTAACAATTACAGCGTGCTTGGCTCCACCATTAACACCTTTGGCACCAGCTGTCAGGAAATCAAAAGATGAATTGCACTGGGAAAATCTGCTGTCAGGGACCTCTCCAAAGTACTGAGAAGCAAAGATGTCAATCTAGAGTCTATGATGCACCTAATTATGGCCGTGGATTTCACAATTACTTGCTATGCATTAGAGAGCTGAACAATGACAGGATGATAGAAGAAGAATTGATGTGTTTGAATTGTGGTGTTGGATAAGAGTATTGAACATAGCATGGTCCACCAAGAGAATCAACAGGTATGTCTGTCTTGGAGAGGGTGAAACCAAATTTCTCCTTGGAGGTTAGGATTTTTAACCTCTGTCTTGCATACTTTGGACACATGGACAGGAGGAACTGTTCCTTGGAGAAGGGCATCGTTCTTGGAATGGTGGAGGGACTGCATGGGAGAGCAAAATCCAGGATGAGTTGGAACGAAACAGTAACTGGGGAAATGGGAGTAAGTGTGTCAGAGTCAGTGAGACAGGATAGGGCAGGCTTTAGAGCTACTGTACATAGATAGGGTCACTGTGGGTCGCAGGTAACTTGTCGGCACATAACAACAACAAAATGATAGTAAACAACTGATAGTTATTTATTTGTAATTGATTTTCATTCTTGATTAGTCAAATCTTTCCACTTCACAGGATTTTTTTTTAATAGACAATGTCATGAGAAAGAGGAAATAACTTGAAAACTGTATGCTAAAGGCGAATTTAAGAAGTCAAAGACTACAAATTTCAGTATAGACTATATCTCAACATCAAAAAGAAACAAAATCTTTGCAACTGAATCAGTAGGCAACTTTATGATTGTTATTGTTTTTAAGTGCCATTGAGTTGACTATGACTCGTAGAGACCCTCTGAACAAAGGATCTGAACCCTTCCATATTCTGTGCTAACCTTACCATCTCTGACATACTTGAACTCACTATTAGAGTCGCTGTGTCAATCCATCTTGTTGAAGGTCTTCTCGTCCTTCATATAGAGACATTATTGAAATTGTCAATTATTTCATTTTACTTGGATACACTATTCACACCTATGGTAGCAGCACACACACACAAGTCAAAAGATGTGTGCGTTGTGCATAGTGCGTGATCAGGATTTTTTTAAAGAGCAAGGATGTCATTTTAAAGAGTAAGGTCCCTCTTACTCAAGCCAGTGTATTTGTTTTTGTTTGTTTTATATGCATTTAAAGCTTGAACAATGGATAAGAAAGGTCAAAGAAGATTTTAAAAAAAAATTTTTGTGTGTGTACTATCAAATCGAATCTGACTGGTACAGGAGGAGATTGTCCTTCCTTCTCCAGCAGAGCATCTGGTGGATTCGAACTGCTCACTTCTGGGATTGCAGTGCAGCTTCTTGCCACTAAGCCATCAGAGCTCACCTCAAAGAAAATTTTTAATTTTAGTTTGATGAGAAGTACTGACTATCCCATGAACTGCCAAGAGAATAAACAAGTCTGTCTTGGAGAGAGGGCAAACAGCATGCTCCCTGGAGGCAAGGACGGTGAAGCTTTGCTCCACACACTCAGGAGGGACCAGTCCTCGGGAAAGACCTCATGCTTGTGAAAGTGGAGGCTGAGCAAAAGAGAGAAAGACCCGTCCCAAGATGACGTGACACAATGGTGCAACAATGACTCTGACATGTCTGAAATTATGAGTATGGCAGAGAACCACGTATGACTTTGATTTGTTGTACATGGGGTTGTTATGAGTCTCCTCTGAGTTGTAGTCAACAGTATAGCACACAAGAACAGTAACAGGATGGTGGGTAGGTCCTGACTATTTGGTACCTATCATGTGATCCTCAGTAAGATGGGTTGGTCTAGTAACTGCAACAATGAGTTTAAGCAGAGCGGATAGTGTGGATGTGGCAAGATCAGGCAGGTTTTGTTCTGTTATACATAGGGCTATGAGTGGGAGTTGACACAGCAGCATCTAACAACAGCAAGAATAGCATTATGTGGCAGGGAGCCCCTGGTAGAGCAAATATCTAATACATTGTTCCAATAACTGAAAGTCTGCCCAAGGGAATCTGGGAAGAAAGATCTGGCAATTTAATTCTGAAAAAACTGTTAAAAACCCTATGTGACCCAGCTTTACTATGACATGCATGAACTCACTCTAACTTATAATCAGATTTCAACTGGTATCATGTGCCAGTCATATTGTGATCTGTGCTGAGTGATTGTAACATCTCCTACTAGGCTACCAGGGTAGTGTTTTAGGGCTATTGACTCTATTTCATAAATGAAAAGATTAAGAAACTAATTCTCCTAAAGAGATGTACTTAACTGTCACGAAAATAAAGATCCATGAAGTTTTATCTTTGCCCTGCCTTGTGTTATCCAAATACCTTAACAAAAGTTATAAAAACATCACTAATAACAGTGCTTAATTTTTTCCACCCTCCACATGAAAAAGATAGGCCTTCTCCTCTCATGTGATTTAGAGCCTCTGAGGTTTTGACTATGAGACTGTTACTTGGTGAAAATGAGAGAACAGAAAGAACATTATCCAAAATCTTAACAAAAAAACAATAACATTAATAATGACAATGAATACAATTTATTGAGTTTTATACATATGTAGCACTATTCAAAGTGCTCTACAGAATTAATTTTAACAATACCTACTTTTATGGATTACCCACTCGTTGCTGTCAAGTAAGTGGCTTATAGCTAACTTCCCTTTGTATTTCTAAGGCTGCAAATTGCATGGGAGTGGATTGTCCGATTTTCTTCCATGGAGCCACAGGGAAATCAAACTTCCTGAGAGGTGTGGCTTTAGTAGCACAACATTCTATGGACTGCTGAAACCATAACTCACTACATCTTTTAGAAAGTATATTACATTGCATTGCATTGTAGGACAAAGTTCTCAAAGTGTGGTCCTGGGGCCAGCAGCACCTGGCATTGCTGGTAGGTGCTATCAAATTCAGTATGACTTATAATGATTGTATGAACAAGTCTGAACCCTGTCCTATCCCATGCCATCCTCACTGAAGTCCACTGTATTACTAATACTTATTTCATATTTGAGGAAATGAACATACAGAAAGATTAAATGGAATGGAAATGTTAATTACAAAGCTAAGAGATAATGGGCAATGCATATGCATTAATTATTTCCATTAATAATATCCATCTTCCACCAGGGAAGGGAGCACTGGTGGCCTAGTGACAAGAATCTGTACTGCAATCCTGAAGGCACGCAGTTTGAATCTACCACCTGCTCGACGGCAGAAGTATAGGCAATATCCAGAGTGTTAGTTACAGGCCAGTTCTGATTCAACAGTACACAACAACAACGACGACAACAATATCCATTTCCTCTTTTACTTTTTAACATTTGTTATATCTTTTAAGTTTGAGAATTCTTTGCTTAATGGTAAGAAATGCCAACCAAAGGCAAGTGGTTCAAATTCACCAGCTACTCTCAGAAGAAAGATGGGCAATCTCCCCTGTGATACAGCCTCTGAAAACCCCTTGGAAGGTCAGCTATGAGTCAATTCTGGCTTGTCTCTACTTAACAACAATACCATCTTTTAAGCTGATTTTTTACAAGTTCAATTTTTCCTTTTTATAATGACTTTTAAAAACATTTTATTTTAAAATTTTTAAATATTATTCTGATTTATTTGCAGTTTGAATACATTGTTTTTCACAAAAGATCCTTCCCATTTCCTTCACCCCACCCAACCATTGAATTGCATAACCCTATGATTAACACCCTATTCTCCTCCCATCCTCACTTCTCTATTTCCACCCTGCCCTGCCTCCCCCCCTTGGATTCTCTTACTCATTCTACAATAATGGTTTTATACAGTATTTGTCCTTGTAGGACTTAGTTCACCTAGCATAATACTCTCCAATCCCTTCCAAGTTAGGTAATAATTATTAAATAAAATAAATAATTATAATCACTGTTCCTGTGTGTTGTGTGTCCTTTCATTGTATGAATGTACCACAACTTCTCAATCCATTAATTTGTGGTTGGAAATCTGTGCTGTTTCCATGTTCTTGCAACGGTGAATAATACTACTGTGATTATCACAACTTTTTATTTGGATTGTTAGATTAATTTTTAGGCACTGACCAATAATGAAGGAAAAGAAAAGGAGTTGTAATAAAAGTTACAATTATCTGCCTTTGTGCTTTCAAAAACTTGTTGAAGTATGCCTGTGGAGTAACAGAGGGTTTGTGTAGAAAACTCTGCATGTTTTAAAATTGAGATTACTTATGAAAATATTATAGTATGTGATCTCTTCTCAACACCAGTTCTGAAATAAATTGCACAGGCTTTTGAAACTGCATAACATAATTTACTTGATATTGACTAGTCACATAGATTTTCTGCTCCAGTGAACATATTGAACTGATAAAAATGAGTCTATAGAAAACTTGGTAGCAAGTATTTATCTCTCTAGTGCTGAAAGTGATGAAAATGATATAAATATTAATTAATGTTGATGCTTGTATGGAGAAGAAACTGTTCTTTAAGTTTACCTCCTGAATTATTTAATAATTAACACTATAAAGACAGAATTTGTTGGCTGATTGATGTTGGTTTGCTTAACCTTGACTATTTGATTGCTTTGAAGTCAATATGTTTTTGGTGAAAGATTTTATAACAAAGTTCATAAGGTATTTCAAAGTCCGCTGAATCAAATTCCTCTTGTAAAACATTCATCAGACTTAACTTTCCAGTATTGATGAAAGGTATGATTTTAAAAAGTAACACATTAGAATTACTGTTTCTTAAGGAAAAAATGTGGGGAAACGACAGCATTTTAAACAAATGGTGTTGGCAAAATTGAAAAATATCTGCAAAAGACTCAAGCAAGACCCACACCTCACTCCATACATGAAAACCAACTCAAGGTGGATCATGGACCTAGGACTAAAACCAAAGACTATAAACTTCATTACAGAAAAGCTAGGAACAACACTAGAAGTCCTAATCCACAACATAAACAGTCTTCCCAGTATCCTGGAAAACCTACAAC
>NW_006399872.1:2766346-2769165 GCF_000299155.1 Elephantulus edwardii
GGGGATTATAGGAGATTCTTCTCCAAAGAAAAGACTATTAACAACATTATATACTTTAAAATCTTAAATTGTCATAAGAATAGCCTATCAGCTGCTGATTTGCATTGGTGTTTTAACAAGGATGCTCCATCAGTTGAGTTATATCAACCTATTTATTACTTGGATAGCACTACTAATGTTTGGAAAGGGATCATGTAATCAAAGAGGGGAGAGGTTTTACTTATATTTCTACAGATTCATCAGAAAGAATTTGGATTCCTGAAAAAAGAATAAAACTAAGACATGGCCAACAAGAAGTTCGATATGATGAATCTTACAGCCGACTTTGCCTACATTGATCTACAAAGAAGAAATCTTCAATACCCAAAAGCAACCAAGAGAACATGTCTGGAGAAGGTTCCGAATTGGGGGCAATGGAAACACCTCTCCCATGAAGGAGAAAAGTTGATGGAAAAGAATGGACAAAATTAAATGCTTCACTTAGTTTTTTGCTATGCTAGCTTTGGTGTCTGCCTGGGTAGCTATTATAAAAGCTGAAAGTCACACTTATTTGGCATATATTCCAAATCCTCCTCTGTTAAAAGCTGTTTCATGGTGGGACCCTGTGATTACCATGTATATTAATGATTCAGACTGGATGCCTTATGATATGTGTCGTCCAGCTATGCCTAATGAAGAAGGGAGGGAAATCTTCAATTATACTATAGGAACTATAGGTATCCCAATTTGTTTCAAACGTGATGCACATTGCTTAAAGATTGTCTTTCAGGCATGGTTATCCATTTTACAAAATGATACTAGCTCACATGGCAAAATGTTTATTTTCAGTGCTTATGGATTTAAAAATACTACTCATTTAAAGATATCCCAGATCTTCTAGTATGTCAGGTTCCTATTTTTTCCCATTTAAATAATTGGGTACATTGGACTTATTGTAAAGGAGAGTCTGCCTGAGTATTAGTTAATACTTCCTATGGAAGCGTAGTAGATTGGAGCCCTTTTGGTTCCACTAAGGAGAAATCTAAAGATATAGATTTAAAATGGAAACAAAATTATCTATTATACTCATGTCCATACTAATATTATTTGGCATGGAGGAGTGTCGCCTCCTTCCCCACATATGCCTGGCTTCCTATATCCAAAGGATCTTTGAAAATTAATGTCAGCATTAGGCAAAATCAGGAGCTGGAGAGGAGAAAAAAACCAAGATTTTACTTTGATAATGAATCTTAATAAAACTAGATATTTACAAAGCTGTGTTAAATCACCATATGTATTTATGTTTGGAAATATCACCTGGGAAGAAGAGAGTGGATAAATATATTTTAAAAATGTTCTTTATATACATGTTTGAATTATAATGTTAATGTTAACTTGCATAATGAAAGTGTATATATGCTTAGAGCAAGAGCGAGTTTACGGTTGCCATTTCATATGAACTGATCATGGCAAGAATCCTCTAACACTATGTTGATCAGGCCATAGTAAATGGGTTAATAAGAAGAAAAAGATTTGTAGGAATATTAATTGCTGTCATACTAAGTATCATAGCTGTCATTGCCACTGCTGCAACAGCAGGATTGGCCTTATCTCAGAATGCACACACCACTGAATTTGTACAAAGTGGCACAGAGATTCAGAAATACCAAGTTGTTAACAAATACATTAAAAATGTGATTGGAATATAACCTCACCAGTAGAATATAATGAAACTATGTTTCCTTGGGAAAAAGTTAGAAAATATTTGTTTGTGCATCAAAATTTATCTCAGTCTATTTTGGAGCTACAAATTCATATTCAAGCCCTTTTTTTTTGTAAAAATTTACATAGTGTATCTGGACATGATATATTTCAAAATTTAGCAGAAGGAATATCTTCTTCAGACCCCACAAAGTATGTTAAGTCATTATTTGGAACTGCTACTGGTTTGATGATTATAATAATCTTTTTGTTAATTGATCTCTGCCTAGTCTGTGGAAGATTCTAAGTCAACTCTCGAATGAAACAACAGCAAGCAGCAGTTTTCTCCGTGCTCGTTAACAGCAAATTATCAAGATCTGCTAAAATGAAAAAGGGGGAAATATAGGGTCATTCCGGTTCACTAGAGTTACTAGTGGCCATGGAATGCATGCAAAAGGATTTGGCTACAATCCCTGAAAGCAGGCAAATAATACCAAGAATAGATGGGACTGAAATCAGTCTCAGATTTCCTGGAGCATGTACCACAATGAAAGGGATTGGGAAGTTCTCTGTTAAACAAAGATTATTTTCTAAAGTTCTTGATAAGGTTGTTGAGAGTGCAGTATCTTGTTCATGAATACAAAGATGTTTTCTTGAAAACGTTCATGCCTACCTATGCTTTCTTTCATGTTACCTATGCTTTGTTCCATATGTTTAAACATTTACCCACCCTATGAGATCATGTTTTACTGTAAGCTTTGATTTTCTGCTAATAAAAGCAGGGACTTCACAATCTCTCAGCATCATTTGCCTGAGAGAGTGATGACCCTGTGAAAACCCACATTTCTTCTTGCTGGTCTTCTCTTGACTCCATAAGCACACAAACAACAAGACTTGTCTCAATCACAATGAGAAAAGAGAAAGAACGGTATAAAAAATCTTAATGAAAGTTGAAATAACAAGATTAATAATGCACATTACTAAAATACGTTGAGTTTTCTGTTGTTGTTGTTGTTATGTGCCGTCGAGTTTCTGACTCATAGTGACCCTATGCACAACAGCCCTAAACCCTGCTCTATCCTGCGCCAACCGCACCGCCTCTGACACACCCATCCCGATTACCCCAGTCACCAAATCAA
>NW_006399872.1:2770755-2771263 GCF_000299155.1 Elephantulus edwardii
CTCGCACATTTCATTGTAGTATTTTGCTTTGTCATTCCGAGCAGCCTTTTGGAATCTTCTGTTCAGCTCTTTAGTATCTTCAATTCTTCCTTGTGTTATTCTGTTTTGTTATTATGTGCCGTCCAGTTGATTGTGACTCATAGCGATAGTATGTACAACAGCTCTATCCTGAGCCAACCATATTGTCTCTGACACATTTACCTTACATTACCCCAGTCCCTGAAATCAATCCACCTCATCCAGTGTCTTCCTCTCTTGTGCTGTCCTTCCACCTTCCCAAGCATGAGGTCCTTCTCCAAGGATTGGTCCCTCCTTGCAACATGCTCAAAATATGACAGACGGAGCTTCTGAATCCTTGCCTCCAAGGAGCAGCCTGTTTTCACCCTCTCCAGGACAAACCTATTTGTTCTCCTAAAGTCTACGGGGCACCAATTCTCCTTCTATCATACCTAATGATTGTCCAGCTTTCTGAAGCATGGCAAATAATTATAAAGACCACACACAACTT
>NW_006399872.1:2771363-2773927 GCF_000299155.1 Elephantulus edwardii
TTTAAGCTCAGATCACACACAACTTAATTTTAAGAACACCTGCCTTTATGGATCACCCACTCACTCATTGCTGTTCAGTTAAAATTTACTAGTAGCTGACCTTCTTTTAGGTTTCTGGGCTGCAAACCACATGGGAAGAGATTTCTACTTTTCTCTCATAAAACTACTATGAACCGAAGTTTCTGAGAGATGTGACCTCTGTGTTACTATCATAAAACCCTAAGGACCAGAACTCACTATATCTTTTTATGAAGTAAGTAGTATTACTAATTTTCATTTCTTATTTGAGGAAAATAAAATGCAGGAAGGTTACATATATCAGAAATTCTAATTATAAATTTAAGAGATACATGCAGTGCATGAGAGAAAGGATAATTTATCATCTATTTCACCATTTATTTTTTTTCCATTAATGCAATCCATTTACTCCTATGCTTTATAATATCTATTGTAAATTGTAAGTGCAAGAGTTTTGGTTGTTTAGGGGTAAGTAGTTGCCCTTGGGCAAGAAGTTTGAATCTAATGGCGGCCCCATAGGAGAAAGATGGGTAATCTCCTGTTTTGTAATTTATAGCCTCAGGAAACCCACTGTAAATTCAGTTATGAGCCAATTCTGACTAGACTATGTATAATAAAACCATGTTTTAAGCTGAGTTTTGACATATTAAAAGTTTCCTTTTTCTTACTACATGTTATTTAAAATGTAACATTTACTTTTAAGTGCTAATCAGTAATGAGGGAAAGTAAAGAATTGGAATAAGAAAATTTACAATTAGCCATTTAATGTAGTTTCTTAAAAATTTTACTGAAACATCTTTTTTGAGTCATAGTTTGTGTAGTAATCTCTGAATAGTTTTTCAAATTGAGGTTTTAAATGAAAATGTTAATGTATATGATCCCTTCCCAACATAACAAGTGTACTGAAATTAGTTGCACAGGCATTTGCAATGATATAATTGATTAGTATTAACCAGTCACATACATTCTCAAGTATGTATAAATGATAAATACGAATCTATGGAAAGTTTGAGGACAAATCTCTGTCTTTATGCTAAAAGTGATGGAAAGTATTATCAATATGAATCCATGTTTAGGGTTAGTGTGTAAATTTCCTATATTGTCTAATAATGAATTTATTTTTTTTAGATTTTAACGAAACTTTATAAAGAACTTGGATTCCTCCCTGTGCCTCCTCCCTCCCAGTTCACTTTTTTCTTTGGAAAAAATGTTTCTTAATTGTTATACAGTCCCCCCACCCCTAGACTACTTAGTAAAAACTTGTTGATAGTTTTATCTTTGATCAGTCTTGACTATTTGATTGTTTTGAGGTCTTTGGTAAATGATCTTTATAATGAGGATCAAAGGATATTTCAATGTCTACTGAATTAAATTCTTCTTGTAAAACTTTTGTCAGACTTAACTTTCACATGTTTACAAAAGGTATATGATTACAAAAGTAACACATTTAAATTACTTTTTCTTAAGAAAATTGGAACTTCTTGATTAATGTGATTTACAATTTTTTATGATTCTCTTGGAATATCAAACTGTAACTACATCAAAATATAGGAAAGAAGGATTGCAGCAAACACTGATGTACTAGAGCTACTTGTTACGGATACATATGAATAGATAGCTTCTATCATAGATCAATGTACATTGAATATGCAATATGTGTATATTTTTTCTATGTCACTATATATTGCTTGTAGTGGTTTAGGTATAAATGTATGTGACATGAAGTTTCACCATTCTTGCTCCTAAGGAGCACTGGGTTTCACTTCCTCCAAGACAGACTTGTTTGCGATCTATAAGATATTCAGTACTCTTCTCAAATACCACAGTTGAAAGGCATTGATTCTTCTTATGCCATCCTTATTCATTTCTCAACTTTGAGATGCATGGAAAGCAATTGTAAATATCATGACTTAGATCAGTCACAGCTTGTTCTTTAAAATGACATCATTGCTCTTCAGAAGTTTAGAGAGATCCTTGACAGCATATTTCCTCAGAATTCAAATTCTTTCTGAAATTTTATCATGTCACATTTCCCCCAGTTTTTCTTTGTCTCTCCTTATTGTTGTTTTTTGGTGCCATCAAATCAAGTAAGACTCAATAGCAACCCTACGAACAACAAAACTGAACCCAGTACTATCCTATGCCATTCTCAACACCTCTGACATATTTGAGCCCACTGTTGCAGTCACCAGGTAAATTCATCTGGTTGAAGATCTTCCTCTCTTTCATTGACCCTCCACCTTTCTAATCATGTTGCCTCTATCCAAGAAATGTCCTCATCTAACAACATGCCCAAAATATGCAAGCTTTGTCATCTTTGCCTCTAAGGAACACTCTGGCTGCACTTTCTCCAAGACATATTTGTTTATCTTTTTGGCAGTCCATGGTCTTGTCAATACTCTTCTCCAAAACTATAGTTCAAAAATATTGTTATATAAATTCTTCTTCTGTTATCATGTTGTTGTTGTTGTTATGTGCCATCGATTCGCCTGCGACTCATAGCGACCCTATGTACAACAGCCCTAAACTCCGCTCTGTCCTGTGCC
>NW_006399872.1:2774027-2780219 GCF_000299155.1 Elephantulus edwardii
AACGAACTGGGGAGGAGGGTAGAGAGAATGGTGCAGCAATGAAGGAATGAAAACCCCAAATCCCTGTAAATGTTCATTAAAGCTAATAAAATTTAGTAATAAAAAATGTAATTTCTTGATCAAACACACTTAGAACTTTAGATTTAGAAATTATTTGCTTGGAGTAAACTATCACCGTGACTACAGAGCATTTATTCAATATAGGAATGAAAGATTGCAATGAACACTGATGCTATAGACCTTCTTGTCACAATATATGTGAATAGATGATTTCCATCATAAACAAGCATGCATTGACTATGTAACATATAGTCTATGTCTCTAGACATTGTTCCTAATTTAGGTATAACTTGAAATAATTAAATAGTAGATTAAAAAAATTGTATTAATGCAAATATAGCTCCAAAAACAAATTCCTTATAGCTTACTTTTCCTGCGGTGCTGCTGGTGCTCATTTTGTTTCTTTTTCTGTGAGGATCAGGAGATTAGTGAATTCTTACTGACTGCTGGATGGCAAATTAGAGATATTGTTCATTGACCTTGTTTGCTCAGGCAACTCTACACACATGTCTTGTTAATCTCTAAGCCATTCAAATCAGCATATTTAGCTTTAAATAAACAGGACAGATCAAACTCTTTGTAGTCTAGTCAGAACTGACACAGAGCTGACCCTTAATTGGATTTCTCTTGATTATGGCCTAACAGCTTCAGGTGAAGCAAGGATATATAATTTCTTTCAATGTGAATATTGTTTCCGCGTAATTGATAAAAAATACTCTTCTTTCTATCTCTTAGAGTGGTAGTTGAAGTTTATTTGAGAGTTTTTAACTTTTCAAGAAGAGCATTTTATTGTTATTACTTTCTCTTTTTGGGTTGTTTCACTTGCATCCTAAAATTTTTGACATGTTGTTGTTGTTATGTGCCGTCGAGTCGCTTGCGACTCATAGCGACCCTATGTACAACAGCCCTAAACTCTGCTCTGTCCTGTGCCAATCACACTGTCTCTGACATTCCCATCCCAATTATCCCAGTCACTGAATCAATCCACCTCATAGAGAGCCTTCCTCTCCTACACTGTCCCTCCACCCTCCCAAGCATGATGTCCCTCTCTAAGGACCGGTCTCTCCTCACAACATGTCCAAAGTATGTTAGATGGAGCCTCAGAATCCTTGCCTCCAAGGAGCCACCCGGTTTAACCCTTTCCAGGACAAATCTGTTTGTTTTCCTAGTAGTCCATGGTATTCTCAATACTCTTCTCCAGCACCACAGCTCAAAGACATCAATTCTCCTTCTGTCCTCCTTGGTCATTGTCCAACTCTCTGATACATAACAGGTGACTGCTGGTCTGTTATCATACATAGTTGTAATACATCAATTTGTATCCTGTTGATTCCTGGAGTCCGAGTTTTTGCTAACACCTTCATTGTAGCTTTAAATTCTTACTTCATTTCATTGGCTCTTGATTGTATTGTACTTCTTGAAATATTTCTGTGTCAGCCAAGTTTTTTTTTTAACAGTGATTCTGTGTATTCTCTGTATCTTCTTTTGATGTTTTTGGGATCATTCAAGATTTTGCTCATAGCATCTCTTCTTAGTCAAGTCTAATCAGAAGAAAGCAAAGGCTACTGAACCAGTGTTCAGAACTCAACATTATTTGAAATATTCACATTCCATACAACATCTTGAGTCCATGATATTAAACAACTCTCTATTTGTAAGTTTTAATTTTTCTTTCCTAGAATTCATGTTTATCTGTCTTCAAACCCACATAAGTAATACAGAGTTCCGTTTTTCCAAAGACTGCATTAAGCTCTAACTTTGCCATCTGTCTCTTGGAGTTAGATAGGAGGAAAGAAGAGACAGGACAAATGAGGTGGTGTAGAGAGAGCTAATATTCAGAGAAAAATGTCAGAATCAGCACTTTTCTTTTCCTCATTGCAGAGTAGTCAGAAGACCAAGCATTTCCAGCAACGGTCACAGTAGAGGTCACTGTTCCTGCCCTTTCTGCTCCAGTAAATAACCTTCAGGACTGACTGAGCATCCCCCTGTTCTAGACCAATGCTGGTAGTGGGAGTGGCAGTGAGGAATAAGAGAAATTTCTACCTGTACCAATGGACAGGAAAAGAAAGAAGTTATGGTTTGGACTCAGGCAGATACTATTCATTATTGTAACTCAGAATTTACTGTTCAAAAGGACTTTCCTAACCATTGGCCTTGACTTTCACCATATGAGTGGTAATCGGGTGTGCATAAAGTAACTATGGAGCTCTGGTGGCCCAATGCTAAGCAACTGCACTTAGTTTGTATCTGCCAGCTGTTCTGCGCAAGAAACAGGGACAATCTCTTCCCTTATCATTGACTTTCTCTGAAAACCCACTGGTGATTTAAGTATGAGTTGATTCTGACTCAACAGTACAGTACAACATGACAACAACATAAAGTAACCCTTATGGAATTGATCAGTTCTTCCCATCCCATCATATTAAATTGAGCAAATTTAGCGGTGAAAATGAAAATTTCACTACATTAAAGAAGAGGAAGCAGGGAGTGCAATTCCCGTGTCTGGGGCCAGAGATTCTTATGACAGTCTGACCAGGATCTACGTGAGAGCAGCAGCAGCCTCAGCAGAGAATCAGACAATAATATGAGAAAGAGCTGACTTATGACTGCTCTCCCATGGAGTCAGAGCCAAGGGTATTTGCCTAAGCTTGTGACTGAGGAAAAATGCCATGGTTGGAAGGACTGATGGAACTGCCTCAGGAAGACAGCTACCTGGCAGGCTGACTGGAAGAGATTCATGTTTGTTACCATTCCCAAAAAAGGTGATCCAACAGAATTTGGAAATTATCAAACAATGTCATTAATATCACATGCAGGTAAAATATTGCTGAATATTATTTTAAAATGACCTGAATAGTACATCAACAAGGAAGTTCCAGAAAGTTAAGCTGGATTCAGAAGAGGCAAGCTATGACACTTGACAAATGATAAAGGGTTATCATTGCTGACGTCATATGGATCTTGGCTAAAAGCAGTTGGTTTTGTTAGGTGTCATTGAGTTTAGTAAGACTCACAGTGACCCTAAGAAGAACAGACCTGAACCTTGTCCTATTCTGTGCATCCTCATCATTTCTTACATACTTGAGTTCATTGCTGTAGTCATTGTGTCAGTAGACCTGGTTGAAGGTCTATCTTTTTTGCTGATGCTTTACCTTTCCAAGCATGCTGTCCTCTCTGAGGAATAGCCTATCCTACCATCATGCCAAAACTATGTTAGACAAAGCTTTGTTATCTTTGCCTCCTGGGAGCACTGTGGTTGCACCTTCTCCAAGATACTCCTCTTTGTTTTTTTGGCAGTCCATGGAATATTCACTACTTTTCTCCAAGACCACAGTTCAAAGACATTAACTTTTCTGTCATCCTTATTTATTGTCCAGCTCTCAGATACATAGCAAGTGATTTAAAAGACCATGGCTTGAATCAAGCGCTCCTTAGTCTTCAAACTGATATTATTACTCTTGAGTAATTTGGCCATGCCCCTAACTGCAGACTTCCCAGTGCAATATAACTCCTGGTCTCCTGAATTCTGGTACTAAGGTTGTTGAGTGTGCATTCAAGTAGGATGAAGCTGTTGAAAGTTTCAATCATTTCACCATATATCATGATGTTGCCTATTGGTGCAGTGGTAAGAACTTTTGTTTTTTTTACATTGAGATGCAATCCGTATTGAAGGTTATAGTCCTTCTCACTTATAGCAAGCAAGCTTGTGTCATTGCATAATGCATGTCTTTGATGAATATTCCTATGATTCTGATGCCATATCTTTTTAAAAAATAATTTGCTTAGCATATCAACTGTGTTGATATGGAGAAAGGATACAGTCCTGTTGCACACATTTCTTAAATTTAGACCACGTAGTATTAATTCACTTTTTTCACATAACAGCCTCTTGGTCTAGATCCAGGCTTCCCATGAACATACTTAAGCTTAAGAGAGAGAATACCATAACCAATAAAACATGTTCAAACATCTTTTTGGCATTCTTTAAATTTAGCCAAGATACATATGTTACAATGTCCCTCAGGCAGTTCTCAGAGAAGAATCCTACCCCTGGTTTCCACATAGGCTTTGAGTGGGAAAGGCCAGTCTCCTATCAGGAACCAAGATGTGGTTCCTTTTCATAGGCCAATCACTTTCCAATCTGGTTCGGAGGTCCTTCAAGAACTGCTGATCTTTTGGGGTAGCCTACAAACTTGGCAGATACCTCTTCAATTTGTTACACTGACCTAAGCTGTGACGCTAAAGATCAAAAGCTTTATTGAGCACACTTGAGAAGCTGTCTGGACTGACGAATTTTATCCTGCAACCAACATGGATTGTAACCGGTTAATTTCCTAATAAACCTCATAATCATGAGTATAATTCTATGAGATCATTGTGGTCATTGTAGCATATATGGGATCCAGTAGTGCAGTAAAATTGGTGTTGAAATTGAAGAAGTAGGTGCAGCAGTATTAGACACCATGTCTGACCTTATAGGAATTAATTTTGTACTATAGATATTATTGATCTTGAGTCTATACCACCTGAGTTTAAAAACTAACTCAGGAATAGGTTTGAGGTCTTGAACACTTATGAACAAAGACCAGATGAGCTGTGAGAGGATAGGAAGAATATAATTCTTGAAGAATGCAAAAAGTCATTACAAAGAAGGAAGAAGAAAAGCTCAAAATGGATGTCAGAAGAGACTCTGAATATTACACTAGAGCACTGATAGATAAAGCAAAGAAAAGAAAGCAAGAAGTAAAGGAGCTGAATAGAAGATTTCAAAGGACAACTTGGGAAGACAAGGCAAAGTATTATAATGAAATATGCAAGGAGCTGGAGTGGGAAAATCAAAAGGGCCGAAAGAACACACTCAGCATTTCTTAATTCAAACCAAGAGTTACAATGTTTAAAGATGCAATGTGCAGAATATTGAACAATGCAGGAAGCATTAAAAGAAGATTGAAGGAGTATAAAGAGTCATTGTACTCAAAACAAGTGGCTGACACAGAAGGCTTTCAAGAAACAACATATGATAATGAGGCAATGATGATGAAGGAGGAAGTACAGACTGTTCTGAGGAATTTGACAAAAAATAAAAGCCCAGGAATTGATGGAATACCAATTGACGTATTTCAACAAACAGATGCTGCCGTAGGTGTGCTCACCAAGTTGTGCAAAGAAATCTGGAGGACAATTACTTGGCCAACTGAGTAGAAGAGATCTATATTTATTCCCATTATCAAAAAAGGTGACCCGACAAAGTGTGGATGTTATTGATTGAACAACATTACTAATATCACACACTAGCAAAATCCTGCTGAATATTATCCAGAAATGACTGGAACAGTACATTAATAGAGAACTACCAGAAATATAAGCTGAGTTTAGAAGAGGCCATGGCAGTAGACATTATCCCTAATGTCAGATGGATCTTGGCAGAAAGCAAAGAGTGCCAGAGGAATATCTATCTGTGTTTCACTGACTATATAAATGCATTTGACTATGTTGATCACAATAAATTGTGGTGAACCTTGAGGAAAATTGGAATCTCAGCACACTTGATTGTGCTTATGCGACACCTATACTTTGGCTAGGAAACAGTCCTCAGAACAGAGGAGGAAAAGACTACATGGTTCAAAATCAGGAAAAGAGTGCGTAGAGATGCATCCTGTCTCCGTACATTTTCAATCTATATGCAGAACAGATATTTGGGAATCAGGGCTTTATTAGGAGGAATGTGGCATCAAGATTGAAGGAAGCTTCATCTACCTGAAGTGTTTACTGCAGAAGGTCAAGGACTGTAGTCTTCAATATGGATTGAAACTTAACATCAGTAAAACAAAATTCTCAACATTGAGCCAATTGGTAGCACTATGATAGATGGAGAAGAGATTCAGATTGTTAACAATTACAGTTGGCTTGACTCCACAATTAAAACTCTAGACTTAAGTAGTCAGGAAATCAAAAGACTAAGTGCATTGGGAAAAAATCTTCTGTCAGGGATCTCTCCAGAGTGCTGAAAAACATAGATGTTAAGCTAGAGACTAAGGGGTGCTTAATCCAGGTCACAGTCTTCGCAACTGTTATGCTTCAGAGAGCCGGAAAATGACTAAGGATGACAGAAGAAGAATTAATGCCTTTGAG
>NW_006399872.1:2780319-2784544 GCF_000299155.1 Elephantulus edwardii
TACTTCCTGGATCATTTAACATTCTGCCGAAAGCATCCTTGATTATAGCAACTCGAGGTTTGAATTTGTTCTTCAGTTCCTTGAGCTTAAGATATTCTGAGCGAGTTCGGCCCTTTTGATTTTCTGAGTCCAACTCCTTGCACATTTCATTGTACTGAATTTAAAATGTCTCTTTTTAAATTTATTTTTAAAAAATGTCTCTTCTTGATTAATTGATCCTTTGATCATTATCAACCAAATTTTTTCTTCTGTGAGTTTCCTTTGTCTGATATTCTTAAGTTGTCTTATGGAGACAGAACTGACTCATAACTGACCTTTCAGTGGATTTTTGTTCTTGTTTGGTGCCACCAGTCAACTATAAATCATAGTGACCGTATAAACAACAGCTCTAAACCTTGCCCTACCTTGAGCCAACCTCGCCTCCCCATCTCTGACACATCTGTCCCCATTGCCATATCACTATATCAATCCATTTCATTCATGTTCTGCCGCTCTTGTCCTGACCCTCTGCCCTTCCATGCATGATGTCCTTTTCCAAGGACTTGTCCCTCCAGACTTTACACCCAACGAATGTGAGACAGATCTGCAAAATGCTTGCCTCCAAGGAGCAACCTGGTTTCACTCTCTCAAGGACAAGTTCAATACTCTTCTCTAACACCACAACTTAAGGCATCAATTCTTCTTCTGTCATCACTGTCCAGATACATAGTAAGCAATTCAGAAGAACATAGCCCGGATCAGGCGCACCTTAGATTCTAAACTGACATTGTTGCTCTTTAACTCTCTGGAGAGGCCCTTCATGGCACATTTTCCTAATGCAACTGATCTTTTGGTGTCCTGACTCCTGCTGCCAAGGCTGTTCATTGTAGACCTGAGCAAGATGAAGCCATTAACAGCTTCAATTTTTTTCTCCATTTATCATAATGCTACCTATTGTCCTACTTGAGAATCTGTTTTCTTGATGTTGAGATGCAAACCATCTTGAAAGCTGCAGTCCTTGACCTTCTGCAGCAAATGTGTCCAGTCTACCTTAGTTTTGGTGAGCAAGTTTGTGTCATCTGTATAAGGTAGATTGTTGATAAGTCTTCCTCCAATCCTGATGCCACATTCTTCTTCATAATGTCCAGCTTCCCAAAGGATCTGTTCTGTATATGAATTGAAAAGATGAGAATACATTTTTGATGAATTCCTTTCTTGATTTTTAAATCATTCAGCATTCCTTTGCTCTGTTTGGACAACAGCCTCCTGATCTAGGTGTATATTTTGCATGAAAACAATCACATGTTCTAAGTTTTCCATTCTTCTCAATGCTTGCTACAGTTTGTTGTGATCTACACAGTCAAACGCATTTGCATAGTCAAGAAAACACAGAGACATCCTGCTGGTCCTCTCTGCTTTGGGCCAAGATACATCTAACATCAGTAATGATGTCCCTAGTGTCACGGCCTCTTCTAAACCTAGCTTGTATTTCTAGCAGTTCTCTGTTGATGTACTGTTCTATTAATTTTTGGATAACCCTCAGCAAGATTTTGTTTTCATGTAATATTGTTCAATAATTGACACGTTGTGTTCAATCACCATTTTTTTGGTAATGGAAATAAATATGGGTCTCTTCTTGACAGTTGGCCAGGTAGCTGTTATCCAGATTTCTTGGCACAACTTGGTGAGCACATCTAGGCCTGTATCTGTTGAAATATGTCAATTTGTATTATATCAAATTCCTGAGTCTTTGTTTTTTGCCCATTCCTTCAGAGCACCTTGAACTTCCCCTGCTATTGCCATTGGTTTTTAATTTTATGGGAGATGAATGCCTCTTTTTCTCCCCTGAGAAGTGAGTGGATTTGACCCATGTGGCTGTGGGTTGGCAGTGTAGCTCCTTACCACTAAACCACCAGCGTTTCCTGATATTCGTACAATTCACACAAATTCATTGCTGTCAAGTCAGAACTGACTCTTAGCTGGCCCTCCAGTGGGTTTTCAAAGACTATAACTCACAAGGAAGGAATTATTCATCTTTCTTTCATAGAGTAGTTGGTGAATCCAGATGTGTTGCCTAGGGCTCGCAGTGAAACTCCTTACCTACTAGACCACCAGAGCTTTCTTTCATACAGCTACTCCAGCTTTTTGCAAGACTTGTGTTAGAATGTCATACACACACATATATATTTTCTATCCTGTTGTTTTTAGCATCCTGTGTTTTATTAGATAGTTTCTTTTCTTATTGTGCTTTTAGTGAAAGGATAGGTTTTATTCATTCATTGATGCATAATTTCCTCCCTTTCCCCTCTACCAATTCACATTGTAATTCATCTCTTGTTCCAGATTGCCAATTGTCATACACACCATGTCTAATCATTCATTTCCTCCAGAAAGTCTCTCCATTCTCCCAAAATAAAACAGATATCCTCTCACCCCAGCAACAATAGCAAAGTTCAACAGGGCAACAAACAACAAATGCTGGTGAGGATATGGAAATACTGAAACTCTCATGTACTGTTAGCTCTGGAGAGAAGTGCTTCACCTGATGGCATCTTCTTTCCTGAAGCTTAATGTCATCCTTTGTCTCTGGAGTGGTGTGAGATCAGGGCCTCCAACTTACACAGTTTGAATGCAGGGGCATCTCAAGTCAGGCCTCTCTCCTGAAGAAAACTGAGAAAGTCTGTCCCCTACATGTACCTCTGTGTCCCACACTCTCTTGTCCTGTTTGACCCATGAGATGGCCCCACAGCCTTGGAGGCAAGGATCTCCAAATGGAGGGACCTTTTCCCAGTTATGAGGAAGGTTTTATGGCAGGGGAAAAGACTTGGAACAGAAATATTCAAATGGATAATTGTAAGTGTTGTACCAAAGCTTCACTTTTTCCCTCTAGCGAGGCCACAAAATGCCCATTTGGTGGTAGTAGGGGCAGAGGTGTATCAAATAAGGTTTTGGATTTTACTTTTGGTCCAAATTCTGAAAGTACATCATCTGTAGACTAAATTATTCTCATAGATGAAGTGTTTATTTAAATTAATTTACCACATTGTAAAACATGGGACAACTTACTGTGCATCACTGATAGATGTATCAGTATTTATTTGTAGAAGGAAAAACTTTAAGAAAAATAATTAATGAAAGGAAATAAAATTGAAAAATGGTCACAGAATATGAACAGACACTTCACCAAAGAAGACATTCAGATGGCCAACAAGCACATGAAGAAATGTTCAAAATCCCCATCTCTAAGAGAGATGCAAATCAAAACGACTATATCATCTCACGCCAGTAAGAATAGCAAAATTTAACAGAACAGCAAACAACAAATGCTGGCAAGTTGTGGAGAAACTAGAACCCTTATTCACATGGTGCAACCACTATGGAAGGCTGTATGGCACTTTCTCAAAAAGTTGCAAATAGAAATACCATTTGACCCAACAATTCCACTACTGGGAATATGCCCTAAAGGGACCATGACTGACATCCAAGCAGATATGTGCACACCCATGTTTATTGTGGCTTTGTTCACAATAGCAAGGAGTTGGAAACAACTAAGTGCCCAACAAAAAATGAATGAATAGAGAAGCTGTGGTATATTCACACAATGGAATACTGTGCTGCATTGAAAAAACAAGGAATTCATGCAATATTATTCAAAATGGTAGACGCTGCAGGACATTATGGTGAGTGAAATATCTCAGTCACAAAGGGACAAATATTGCATAGTGCCACTGTTTTAGAATGGAACTAACATCAGGGTTGGAGTAAGACTGAGAAAAACTGGATAAATTATGTATACTGCATTGAAACAGATGAGGGAGAGAACAGTTTAAAAATGATATATGATAGGGCAATACGGTTATCACAGGAGTACAGAATGAAGGTTGCATAGTGGAGTGTACTCTGGGCGGGGGATTGTGTACAAGTGAAGGAATTTTTCTTTTACTTTTCAAAGAGAAGAGTGAACTGTGGTGGAGGGGTGGGCTGGGAGAGAAGTGCCACAATGAATGAATGGAAATCCAAAATCTCTGTAAATGTTCATTAAAATGAATAAAAACTAATATATCAGGTAGAAGATCCATGTTGCCCAAGGGTGGAAATTGGTCTGTGGAGCTTCTGCTGTATGACTTCAGGATAGCACAAAGAAAAGCCTTTTTACTACCTCCCATCTCCACATACAGTCTATTAACTCCAAAAGTTTCTATGACCTGTGATTATAATTATATCCTTGCAACAAAGTGAAGGATAA
>NW_006399872.1:2784644-2787822 GCF_000299155.1 Elephantulus edwardii
GCAGGACAGGAAAATCCCAGATGAGATGGATTAATATAGTAACCGAGACAATGAGGGTTAGTGGGTTGGAGTAGGTGAGACTGGCCTAGGACAGTTCAGGGTTCAGAGCTACTGCACATAGGATCACTATGGGTCACAGGAAATGGCACGTAATAATAACAATAATAACAAAAATATTATTGATGGAGACAGTTCCCCTTTGTGGAATTAGTAGAAGTCAGATACAAAGATGGGCCAGAGTATGGCAGAGATTGTGGGGATGGAGCAAAATAAGGAAAGGTTCTAATCTACTCAACATAGGTCTGCTATGAGCCTTAATGGATATGACATCATGTATCAGCAACAATAATAATGTTGACAATTGTTGGAATCAGCTGTTGAGTCACCTACTACTCATAGTGACCCTATGTACCATAGCTCTGAAAATTGCTCTATCCTGTGACAACTTTACTGTCTCTGACACACCTACCCTTATTACCCCAGTAACTGAATCAATCCATCTCATCAATGATCTTCCTCTTTTTCTCTGTCCTTCCAATCTTTCAAGCATGATGTACCTCTCTAAAGACTGGTCTCTCCTTGCAACATGCCTAAATTATGTCAAATGAAATTTCAGAATCCTTGATTCCAAGAAGCAGCCCGGTTTCACCCTCTCGAGGATGAGACTGTTTGTTCTCCTAGCAGTTCATGGTATATTCAATACTCTTCTCTAGCACCACAGCTCAAAGGCATAAATTCTTCTATCATCCCTAGTAGTTTTCAAACTCTCTGATGCATAGTTAGCAATTGCGAAGACTATGGTTTTGATCAGGCACACCTTAGTCTCCAGACTGAGGTTGTTGCTCTTTGGTACTCTGGAGAGGTCCCTGACGACTGACTTTCCCAATGCAATATGTCTCTTGATTTCCTGGCTGCTGGTACCAAGAGTGTTGATTGTGGAGCCAAGCAAACTAAAGCTGTTATAGCATCATAATAATATAAAGTATTTGCCTACTTGCTAATGCTAAAATGAGTATCATCTCTCTCCAAGGACTGTTCCCTCCTTGTAACATGTCCAAAGTATGTCAGACGGAGCTTCAGAATCTTTACCTTTAAGGAACAGCCTGAGTTCATCCTCTCTAGGATGACCTATTTGTTCTACCAATCCATGATATACTCAATACTCTTCTTCAGCACCACAGCTCAAAGGCATCAATTCTCCTATCATCCCTAGTTATTGTCTAACTTGCTGATACATAGCAATTGCAAAGACCATGGCCTGTATCAGGTGCACCATAGTCTCCAGACTGACAATTTTTCTCTTCAGCACTTTAGGGAGGTCTCTGAAAACAGACTTTCCCAATGTAATTCATCTTTTAATTTCCTGGATGCTGGTGCCAAGAGTGTTAATTGTGGATTCAAGCAAACTAAAGCTGCTAACAGTCTCAATTTCTTCACCATCTATCATGATGCTGCCCATCGGCCCAGTGGTGAGAATCTTTGTTTTCTTGATATTGAGCCTCAGTCCATATTGAAGGAGGCAGTCCTTGACCTTTTGCAGCAAGCAGTTTCAGTTCATCTCGGTTTCAGCAAGCAGAGTTGTGTCATCTACTTAACTCAGATTGTTGATGAGTCTTGCCCCGTCCTGATGCCACATTTCTCCTCATAGAGCCCAGCCTCCTGGATAATCTGTTCTGCATACAGGTTGAAAAGGTATGGAGACAGGACACATCCCTGACATACACTCTTCCCAATTTTGAACCAAGCAGTGTTTCCTTGCTCTGTTTTGACCACTGCCTCCTGGTCCAAGAATAGGTTTTGCATAAGCACAATCAAGTATTCTGGGATTCCCATTCTTCTCAGACTCAGCCACAGTTTGTTGTGGTCTACACAGTCAAATGCCTTTGCATAGTCAATGAAACACAGATAGACATTCCTCTGGTATTCTGTGCTTTCAGCCAAGATCTATCTAATGTTAGCTATAATATCCTCAGTACCTTGGCCTCTTCTAAACCCAACATGTACTTCTGGCAGTTCTCTGCTGATGTGCTGTTCCATTCATTTTTGGATAATCTTCAGTAGAATTTTGCTTGCATGTGGTATTAATGATAGTGTTCGGTAATTTCCTCACTCTGTCAGATCACCTTTCTTTGGAATGGGGACAAATAATAGATATCTTCCAGTCAGTTGGCCAGTTGGTTGTCCTCCAAATTTCTTGGCACAACTTGTTGAGCACATCCAAGGCAGCATATTTTGGTTGAAATATGTCTATCAGTATACCTGGGGCTTTGTTTTTTGCAAATTCTTTCAGAGCAGCTTCTTTCTTCATCACCATAAGTTCTAGCTCATATACTGTTTTATGAAATTCTTTTGTGTCCACCAATTCCTTTTAGTACAATGACCCTGGCTGGCTTGAAAGGACAGGAGCTTCATTGTAAATACTTTTTATTTAAAAGATGCAATGACAACTTTACATATGGATCTGCATAAGAAGCAGATTGGCTACATTTGTGGAAGAAATCTTCGGAGATGCTCAAAATCATCAATCAAAACTAGTTTAGGCAGACTGTGGTTTAGATCATCAATTACTCATATGCAAGTTCAAATTGATGTTGAAGAAAATAAAAATAAGTTCACAGAATAAAGCATTTAATGAGCATAAATTTCAGATTTTTTAAATTTTTTCCCCCCAAGAATAGTTCAATTTCACATTTGGTATCTCAATGAACCTTATATTCAGCAAATTTAAAATGAAATATTTTATTTTAAAGAAGAATTTTATATTCACTGCAAGCAAATGGCGGTAGAACACTAAAAGCCATTTACTTTTGCTTAATGAAAATGTGTGCGATTTTCCTATAAGCGATCAAGAAATTCTTCAATTTGGAAGGATCGTCTTCACTTACATAGCTGGAACTAGCTTTTCTGATGACTTAGTTTTTACTGTAGGATTTTTGTAACTTCAATAAAAAGGAAAAATTTTAAAATGGAAATTAATTGAAAGACTTAAAAAAATAATAGTTCATCATGTGAGGGTTACCCACAAATAACTGTTTCCTTCCAGTGGGTGCCAATAACTAAGAGTAACAAAGATAGAAAAATAAAATTCCATTGTGCGAATATACCACAGCTTCTCTAGCCATTCGTTTGTTGATGGGCACTTAGGTTGTTTCCAACTCCTTGCTATTGTGAACAAAGC
>NW_006399872.1:2787922-2789372 GCF_000299155.1 Elephantulus edwardii
AGGATACTGATTAATATCTTTAGAGCAATTCCAAAAAATACTATCAAATTAATTATTGAGAGTATTAGTTTATCCAGTAAGGGTATCTTTATTCATTTAGAAATTATTGATTTTGATTATGAGGAAAAAGCTTCAAGCTAATTTATTTAAGGGCAGTTAGAACTGTTAGTCATTACAACTCTCCAGTGTTAGTAATAACAAAGAAATCAAGTAAACAAATTAGTTGGATACTACTAACTAAAATAAAAACTTCACCTTTACAAGTAAATAAAGATACTAGGTATGTTTAAAAATTGAAAAGGTCTAACGTTTGACCCCAACTTAGAATTCCTCTTAAAGAACTCTGCTTGTAAAGTAGCTATAAAACCCAAGATACCAACAGCCATCATGTTAATTCTGACTCACAGTAAGTAACCCAGGTTGCCAAGAATTTAAATTTTGCCTAAGTAAGCTGCATGTCTTCTCCTGTGAGGAGCCAACTGTAGACCCAAATCACCTAAGCTTTCAGTTAAGAGTGGATTATTCTATCACATATATTATCACATTATGCTGCTAAGTCACTGTAGGTCCAAGGGAATTAACCTCTAAAGACAGCAAGGAGTTGGTTTGAATTGAACAGAGAGTACAAGAAGCTCAGAAAATGATGCAGAATTTTTCTTGCTTATTTTTCCTACTCCTACTGAGTTAATAATACAGCAAAATGATATCGTGGAGTAAATATTTTTGCGAAATAAAAATGTCAGGCAATATATATAATATGTGAACAAAGTCATTTTAATAATTAGTAAAGGCCATACTTACTTGGTTACATTAATTTTGTAGTAATGACCCAGAAGAAATTACACTACCATTAGCTAAAGAAAAAAAAAATCAAAACATATCAATTTAACACTTTTTGGCAAATAGCAGTGTCAGATTATACAAGCAAATTTTCTAATTCTTATCCCAAAGAGAAAAAAATTACAACTTTTAAAATTAATACAATTAATTTTACCATCTCTAGTAAAATTAACTTCTATAATTGATGCAAATATTTTATACTAATGCTAGTAAAAATGGTGAAGCTGGATATTGTTCACCTAATTATCAACAAGTAGTACAGACTTCTTATAACTCTGTATAAAAAATGGAATTATATGCTATTATACTATTATTAACTGATATTAAACACTCTTAATAATTAAAAGGCACATTGCCATGGGAGAGTCTGCTGTTAGGGACCTCTCTCCAAAGTACTGAACAGCGATGGTGTCTCTCTGGAGACGAAAGTGCGTTTGATACAGGCCATGGTCTTCGCAATCACTTGTTATGCATCAGAGAGTTGGACAATGACCAAGTAGGATAGAAGGAGAATTGATGCCTTTGAGCTGTCGTGCTGGAGAAGAATATTGAGAATACCATGGACTGCTAAGAAAACAAACAGATTCGTCCTGGAAAGGGTTAAACCGGG
>NW_006399872.1:2791046-2791608 GCF_000299155.1 Elephantulus edwardii
GGGGTGTGGGGTGGGACTGCGGGTTGTGTACCAATGAAGGAATTTTTCTTTTACTTTTCAAAGAGAAGTGTGAACTGGGGTTGGGGGAGGGCTGGGCAGGGAGAAATATGTAACAATGAATGAATGGAAATCCAAAATATGTGTAAATGTTCATTAACAAACAAACAAACAAACAAACAAACAAACCAAACAAACTTAATCCTAGAAGTCTTAAAACTGATCAACGTTGGCAAATGGATGTTACTCAATTCCAAAAATTTAAAGAACTAATTTGTACATCATTTTGTAGATACTTTCTCATCTTTTTCCTGGGCAATTACTTTAAGCTCTGAAAAAAACGATTCAATTATCATACATAAAATTTTTGCTACTATGAAAGTGCCTAATACTATAAAAACTGATAATGCATCTGCCTATTGCTCTCATACACTTAGAGTTTTCTTTTGTTATTATATGTTTTAGCGTTTCAGGAAATAGTATAGGACAAGCAATTATAAAAAAAACCCATTAAAAATATTTAATAAAGGACTTCTAGTGTTGTTCCTAGCTTTTCTGTAATGAA
>NW_006399872.1:2791708-2795374 GCF_000299155.1 Elephantulus edwardii
ATAGAAAAAAAAGAAAAATAAAATCCATGAATCTACAGGAAATGACTTTTCTCAATGGGAAGAATGATGAATAAGGGTCATGCCTCAAATACCCAGCTGACACTTTATATTATATATAGATCTCATTTGATATTAGACATTTGCTTGAAGAATTCATTCACATCAACTTTTATTTCTTTGGGTAGGCGCCAATGTGTGATATACTAATTATATAACTAAAGAATAGATTCACGGTGTCTATTGTCTGGTGCTTCTTACAGGAATAAGAGGAGCTCAAGACAGCTGTAAGTTAAGACTTCTGCATTGTCTCAAAATTTCAGGATTGTACGGATACTGAAATAGGAAAAAGAAAAGATATTGTTATAATACTATTTGATATCCTGCACTCTTCATATGAGAGTCCAAAGAGCTCCCATCCCCTTCATTCCCATTTTTTTGCATTCAAGTAAATTAAAATGAAAGGCAGTTCATCTTTTGAACCTTAAACGCAATCATCATTATAGTCAGAATGTGGTTACTGTTTAAACTACATTGGAAATTAGAATCCTCATCAAAGAGATTTCAGGGATCTGACATAATTATGAATATAAAACAATAAATAAGTAGTAAATAAGTTCTTGTTATTTGCTATCTGCTTTATAAATGCTTTATATGAATTATTATATTTAAACTTCAACCTAAATAATAATATGAAATAGGTTTTAATATTATTTTTCTTTTATATCCTAAAGAAAAAAGAGATAGATAATTTGTTCTCGGTGCCTCATGTGATATGGAGCTTTGAGATTCAAACCTACGTATTGTTTAAATAACAAGGTGATAGGTACTTTGCCAGATAAACTGGTAACATCATAAACACCCTGTTGAAGGTTTAATAGGAATTGACTAATGAAACTACAACCAAATAAAATTCTCCCCAAACTCTTTGCTGTGGAACGAGCACCAACTTATAGCTGATCCTCCAGGTGAGCTGGAAAATATCACAGGAGGAAATGATCCATCTTTCTCCCTCCAAAGAGATAGTAAAGAATATATATATTTAGAAGCAGGAGTGGCATCAACTTCCTAAACAACATACTCTATGAACTTTGATAAATGTCGATAATTGTAAAGGGGCTTCAGGCCTTTTGTTGATAGGGTCACTATGAGTCGTGTTCTACTCAAGGCAATCAATAACAAGTCTCTCTCTCTCCCTAGCTCTATCTCTATTTCTATCATATATATCTATATCTCAATTATGAATCCTAAGAAATGTCATTTTTAGGATGTTTAGAAATGTTGCATTACACTGAAATGAAAGATTTTTGCCAAAAATATCTTCTGATGGATGAAAATTTTCAAAGAAAGATTGTCTTCATGACTCTTCAAATATATACATGTTGTTGTTGATTGTTGTAGTGTCGGGCACAACTCACAGAAACTCTATAAACAAAAGATCTAAAGCTTTTATGTATTGTAATTTCTCCAAGTTCATAGAATTTCCAGAGACATGTGGTTTAGGAAATGGATGCCACTTCTGTTTCCAAATCTGTTTTAAAACTGGGAGCTCCACCAAACACTGTCCACCCTGGGGAACAGTGTTGGCATATGACACTCCAATGATGTAAGTAAGGTTCAGCATCACAGTAAACCCAGATTACCTCAGTACAGTAAATTGAGAGAAGAGTGCTGTACGATTTAGAAGAACGTTCCCCCAAAACATAATGAGTCCAGAAGGCTGCGGCCCTTGGGCCCTTCAGGAGGTCTTGTTGACACTAAACAAGAGGCTTAAATCAAAGAAAACAACCCAACATAACACAGGACCAACAACTCAGAGTGCCCATCTTACAAAGTGCTGCTGCGTCATCCAGTTCTAAAATTGAGAAAAGTCTCAACTTAAATACGAGGACCTTCCCAGGAGGTCTTTTTGACACTTAAACAAGAGGCTTAAATTTAACTACCCAACATTTTACACTACCAAATATTGTGTGTGTGTGTGTGTGTGTACACATACATATAAATAATTTAGAAAATATTAGAATTTCAAAAAGTAAAAATAACCTTAAATTTAATGATCTAGAGATAAATTGTCAGTCTTCAATTATTATCAGCTTCTTTCTGTTTTTGCTGTTGTTATGTGCCATTGAGTCGCCTGCAATTTGTAAAGACCCTATGAGCTCATTAGCTCCGAATCTTGTCCTATCCTGAGCCAATTTCACCATCTCTGATGGGCCTAATCCCATTTCTCTAGTCACTGAGTTAATCCATCTCATTCTGGATCTTCCTCTCCTCTGCCGTCCCTCCACCTTTCTGAGCATGATGTCTCTCTCCAAGGACTGATCCCTCCTGGCCACGTACCAAAAGTATGTGAGATGTAGCCTCAAAACCCTTGACTTCATGGAGTAGCTTGGTCTCACCCTCTTCGGAACAGATTTGTTTGTTTTCCCATCAGTCCGTGGTATGTTCAACACTCTTCTCCAGCACCACAGCTCAAAGCCTTTAATCCTTCTTCTATCATTCTTAGTTATTGTAAAGATCTTGGATGCATAGCCAGTAATTGTGGAAACTACAACCCAGATCAGGTACACCTTAGTCTCCAGATTGACATTGTTACACTTTAGTGTTCTAGAGAGACACCAGACAGCAGACTTTCCCAATACAATTTATCTTTTGATTTCTTGACTGCTGGTGCTAAGTAAGCTTGAGCAAGCTGAAATTACCAACAATCTCAATCTCTTTTCTGTCCATCATGAAGCTGCCTAGACATTTTAAATTGTGACTGTAATTGAAAATTTGGGGTCATATAATATATACAGAGAGCTCTGGTGGTCTAGTGTAAGAAGGTGCACTGCAATTACAAAGGCAGGTAGTTCAAATCCACTGGCTGTCAGAGGAGAAGGATGAGCAATCTCCTTCCTTGAGATTAACTGCCTCTGAAATCCTGCTGAAGGGTCAGCTATGGGCCAGTTCCAACACAAAGGTACACAACAACAACATAATACACATAGGTTTTCATTCTCTAGTTTATAAGCTATGATTACATCACAGAAATTTTCCAATGAATGAAAGCTCTCTATTTTATTGACTTCATGAATTTCTAATATATGATTATAACTTATCAACACTTCCTTTATTGTTGAACTTTCAAGTTATTAATTCGTGATATAACAGATGTGCATATTTATATAAGTGTGTATGTGTATAGTTTTAGTATAAGACTGTAGATACGTGTTTGCATATCAGATTATTTCACTGGAAAAGTTTTCCAGAAAAGAAATTATTAAAACAAAGGATTTTTGTTGTTTTACTTTGTTTAAAAATGTTTCTTATAAAAACTTTTAAATGACTTCCAAGAAAGAATGTTAACAATTGTTGTGTTGTTAGGTTGAGTCAAGTATGACTCTCATAGCCACCTTATCAGTAAAAGACCTGGACCCTATCCTGTCTTGTGCCATCCTTACATTTTCTGACACATTAGAGCCCATTGCAGCAATCACTGTGTCAATTCACCTGGTTGAGGGCCTTTCTCTCTTTTGCAGACCATTCACCTTTCCAAGCATGATGCCCCTCTCCCTCTCCGAGGAACAGTCTTTCCTAGCAATATGTCTGACATATGTGAGATGAAACTTTATCATCTTTGACTTCCAGGAGCATATTCTCCAAGACATATTTAAACATGAGAACTTT
>NW_006399872.1:2796419-2797042 GCF_000299155.1 Elephantulus edwardii
TACAACCAGAAGATGGAAACGGAATACCCTTGCCTGTTACTAGCTGTACCTCACATAAACATGCAGATGACAAAATCCCTCTCTTTTAGATGTTTGTGAAAGTTAAATGTTAGAGTTAGAGGAAAATAAACTTGGTTTATTTTCTCATCTCTGAGAATATAGATGATTCAAACATTTAAAATAGCATGTGCATCTTTTCCTTTTAGTGTAATTTTCATTTATGTAAAATTATTTGTAAATGGCAAAAAGGATAAAAAAACCAGTAACATTTGTAAGATGACAGTAATGCAGCTCCAGTTTCTTCCATGATGAGAAATTTCGAGACCTCTTGAACATAAATTTATAGCCATATATAGGATATCTGGTGGATTAGTAGTAAGAACTGCTACAATCCTGAAGGCATGAGCTTCGAATCCACCAACAGTTTTGGGAAAGAAGGATCATCATTCTCCTCCAGTCCAATTTACTGCGTCTGAAACCCCACTGGAGGGTCAGCTATGCGCCGGTTCCAACTTGACGCTACTCAACAATCATGACATAGCCTATCAGACAGAAATGGCATATGGTTCCCCTGTAATTCTGTGTGCCTCTGATTATTTTTTCTTTTTCTTTAAATTATTAAA
>NW_006399872.1:2800960-2802878 GCF_000299155.1 Elephantulus edwardii
ATCATGATGTTGCCTATTGGCTTAGTGGTAAGGTACTTTGTTTTATTCGTGTTGAGATGCAATCTATAGGCTGTAGACTTTGATCTTCTGCAGTAAGAGTTTCAGGTCTTACTTTCATCATGCAAAGTTATGCCATGTGCATAATGGAGGTTGTTGATAAGTCATCTTGTGATCTTGATACTATATTAATCTTCACAGAATTAAACTTCATGAATTATTTGTTCAGTATACTGATTGAATAGATTTGGAAAAAAGACACAGCCCCCATGCATTTCCTTCTCAATTCTAAATCATGTAGTATTCTGTTCTGTTTGGACAACAGTTTCTCAGTTCAGGCAGAGATTTCATGTGAGCACAATTAAGTGTTCCAGGATTCTCATTCTTCTCAATGCTAGCCATAGTTGCATAGACTGATCCACAGAGTCAAATGAATGCCTTTGCATAGTCAGTAAAATGCAAAGAGGCATTCTTACAGTATTCTCTGCTTTCAGCCAGGTTCTATATAACAGCAGCAATGACTTCACAAAAGAGACACAGCCTTTTCAAATCTTCCTTGAACTTCTGGCAGTTACTTGTCAACACACTGTTGCAGGTGTTTTTGAATGATCTTCTAGATTATTTTGCTTCATTTTGTATTAACAATATTGTTTGGTAATTCCCATCTTCTGGAAATGGGAACAAATACAGATGTCTTTCCATTAGTTAGCCAAGCACCTGTCCTCCAAATTTTCTGGCATAGATTAGTGATCCTTTTCAGGGTTACATCTGTTAGTTGAATCATGTCAACTGGTAACCCATCTATTGCTGGGGCTTTATTTTTTTAAAAAATATTTTTATTGTGATTTTAATGAAAGTTTACAGAAAGGTTGGGTTTTCATTCATTCATTGTTGTAAATTTTCCTTTCTTCCCCTCTCTTTGCTCTCCCCCAATCCACTTTTCGACACACCTTTTGTTTTATGTCATGCGTATCAGGCTTAATCATATATCGCCTTCAGACATTCCCCCCCATCTGTTTCAATGTGGTGTTCATTATGTATTCACTCTTCTTCCTTTTTTTTGCCAGTTTCTTCAGTGCCATTCAAACTTATATCTTTGTTACCATATTGGCTCTTGTTCATATGGTGGCTCTTGAAATTTTCAGTGTTGACCAATTCTTTGCGGTACAGTGTTACTGTGTATTCCTACCATCTTCTTTTCATGCTTCCTGAATCATTCACTAAAGTACAGGTGATTATACTTAAAGTAAAGGATCAAACCTAGCAACTGTTTAAATATGAGTATTGTGCAGACACAGATTCTTGCTATGCAATTTTTGGATCCTACTAGGTATGTTCCAGTCATTGGTGCAAATAATTAACATACTTGGTTGTAATCAAAGGTTGTTTGTGATGATGTTAGTTTTTTAAATTGGATGTTGACACATTTAATTATAAAAATTATAAGATTTGATCTTTTAGCCTAACTCCATACCACCAAAAATTGTTCCTTTCCAGGTGCGTCCAGTCAGTAGCAACAATGGGTTCATCTCAAGGTTGGGACCAGGAGGTGCTCCTATCATGACGCTTACACCGTATGCCTCATGACAGCATGCCAAGGCTGACACCTGGAATATAATTAACATTTAACATTATTAAAGTAGATTCTGTAATAATATCTATGATTCCAAGAATAGTCCAGGTAGTATGTGCTTTGTAAGGCTGTAAGTGTGTGAACAAAAGAGATTATATTTTTGTTTCTTCATTCTTGGCTATGTCTCTGTTAGAGCTATGGCTTTGGAGAATATTTGGAATATATATATATATATTTGTTGTTTTGTTTTTAGGTAGGGGTGAACTACAGGGCTGCACAGTTTGGTGGGTAGAGAGATGAGGGGAAGGAAATGAGAAGGATCTGGGCAAAAAGACAGGGTAATGATGG
>NW_006399872.1:2804138-2817228 GCF_000299155.1 Elephantulus edwardii
ATTTCTCCTTGTCTGCCTCACTCTGGGAACTCCACTGAAACCTGTTCAGCATGAGTAACCCTGCCAGCATTTTAAATATCAGTGGAATAACTTCCAGCATCACAACAACTTCAAAAATCAAAACAGAAAACTGAGAGACAAATGCAGTACTCATAAGAGCAATCAGTAAACAAGCAATCGTAAACACATCTGAGCTACAAAATAAATAGCAACAAGCAAAATGAGGAGAAACAATTGTAAACTAAATAATAATAATAATAAATAATAGAAACATGGAATGTACAAAGTATGTTTCTTGAAAAACTGGAAGTTGAAAACATTGATAGAATAAATAAATGACAACATTTTAGGCAATAATGAATAGAAACGGACAGGCATTGTCCACTATGAATCACGCAATTATGTGATCTATTTTGCCAAGAATGAAAAATTATGGAATAAAAATTATGTTGCATTCATAATAAACCCCTCCAAATCAACAAAAAGTAAAGCATTTCAAGATGTATGCTGAGTCCAACACTCTAAGTGATAGAATACTATCCATATGTATATAAAGATGACCTATTAATACAATTTTTATTCAAATATACACAATGACAATTAAAGCGAAAGATGAGCAAACTGAGGAATTCTACCAACTGTTGCAGTAAGAACTTGACCAAACATGTAATAAAGACCCTTTAATAAAAATTGTTGACTGGAATGAAAAAGTTGGAAACAAAGAAAAAGAAATGGTAGTTGGAAATTACAGACTTGGTGATGGATATGAGGCTGGAGATAGAATGAATTTTGTACAGTCAATGATTTATTCATCACAAATATCTTAAAAAACACAAACTTTTTTGTTCATACATGGAGCACAGCTGGTGGAAAAGAATCATTGAGAAGTTCAGTATTAGTAGAAGAAACAAGGCAAGATGCTGATTGTAGAAGACTATCATTCATGTGCAAGTTGAAAATGAAGCTGAGGAAAATGAAAACAAGTCTACAAGAAACACCATATGACCTTTAGTTTATTCTAAGTGATTTTAAAAGCCATCTCAAGAATAGGTTTGAGGCATTGAACACTAATGTTCAATTAATGATGGGTTGTGAGATGAAATTAAGGATATCATCCATTTTGTTGTTGTTATGTGCGGTCGAGTAGCTTGCAACTCATAGCGACCCTATGTACAACAGCCCTAAACTCTGCTCTGTCCTGTGCCACTTGCACTGCCTCTGACACACCCATCCTGATTACCCCAGTCACTGAATCAATCCACCTCATAGAGGGCCATCCCCTCCTGCACTGTCCCTCCAACCTCCCCAGCATGATGTTCTTCTCAAGGACCGGTCTCTTCTTACAACATGTCCAAAGTATGTTAGAAAGAGCCTCAGAATCTTGCCTCCGAAGTGCCACCCGGTTTAACCCTTTCTAGGATGAATCTGTTTGTTTTCCCAGCAGTCCATGGTATTCTCAATACTCTTCTCCAGCACCACAGCTCAAAGGCATCAATTCTCCTTCTATTCTCCTTGGTCATTGTCCAACTCTCTGATGCATAACAAGTGATTGTGAAGACCATGGCATGTATCAGACGCACCTTAGTCTCCAGAGAGACACCATTGCTCTTCAGTACTTTGGAGAGGTCCCTAACAGCAGACTTTCCCATGGCAATGTGCCTTTTAATTTCCTGGCTGCTGGTGCCAAGACTGTTGACTGTGGAGCCAAGCAAACTAAAGCTGTGTACAATCTCAATCTCTTCACCATCCATCCTGATGCTGCCAATTGGTCCAGTGGTGAGAACCTCTGTCTTCTTGACATTGAGCCTCAATCCATATTGGAGGCTGCAGTCCTTGACCCTCTGCAGCAGGTGCTTCAGGTCCTCTTCAGTTTCAGCAATCAGGGTTTTGTCATCTGCATAACGCAGATTGTTGATAGATCTTCCACCAATCTTGACCCCACATTTCTCCTCATAGAGCCCAGCCTCCCGGATCATCCAATAAGAAAGCAAAATATCATTACAAATACAGGGAAGGAAGTAAAAACACCAAAATAGATTTTAGAAGAGACTCTGAAAATTAATTAGAGGGTTAAAAAGCCTAAATAAAGCAAAGAAATACTGAAGTGAAAGAACTGAACAGAAGATATAAAAAGGCAGCTCAATAAGATAATGCAAATTATTATAATGAAATGTGCAAAGAACTGGAGTTAGAAAAAATGAAAAAGGAAGACTCACCTGTCATTTCTCAAGCTAAAAGTGCTGAGAAGCAAATCCAAGTTTGTTTCACTAATTGAGCTTCACTATTGAAGGATACTATAAACAAATTCTTGAATGACCCAGAAAGAATGAGAAGAAGAGGAAGAGAATACAGAGTTATTGCACCAAAAAAATTGACTGGTACAGATCTGTTTCATGAAGTAGAGCATGATCAGACCCAATGATAATAAAGGAAGATGTTTAAGCTGCACTGAATATTGACAAAAATAAGACTCTAAGAGTTGAAAGTATACCAACTGACATTCTCCAACTAACAGGAGCAATCCTGGATGTACTCATCAGTCTGTGTTAAGAAATTTAAATGAGAGTGACCCAGCCACTGGCTGGAAGATATTAATATTTTTTTTTACATTCCCAAAAGAAGGGATCTAACAAAATGTGGAAATTATTGAGCAATATCATATGCAAATAAAATCTTGCTGAATATTATTGAAAAATGAGTAGAATAGCACATCAGTTGAGAACTTCCAGAAGTTTAATCTGGATTTAGAAGAGACTGTGGCACCTGGGATATCACTGTTGATGTCAAATGGATCTTGGCTGAAAGTAGAGAATATCAGAAGGATGTCTACATATGGTCTAGTAACTAAACACATTTAACTGTGTGGATCGTAATACATTAGGGCTAACATCGATAAGATAGGATTTCTGGCACTCTTAATTATGCTCATAGGTAATCTATACCTAGACCAATCCTTGGAGAAGGACATCATGCTCAGAAAGGTGGAGGGACAGCACAGGAGAGTAAGACCCAGGATGAGATAGATTGATGCAGTAACTAGGGCAATGGGAGTAGGTGTGTTGGAGTCTGGCTCAGGACAGGGCAGGATTCACAGCTGTTGTACATAGGGTCGCTATGAGTTTCAGGCAACTCCATGGCACCTAATAACAACAACAATGCTAATATTTTGCAACCTAAAGACAGATTTCATATTGCAGAAACACATCTCAATGCATGTCATAGTACATACCATGGTGTCAAATTGACCAACAGCTTCAAATGAAAAGTCTACCCCTCCACCACTCATTTCTGTCAGCACTTCGTGGATGGGTTTCTTGAAATCCTGTGGGTTGAGGCACTCAGTGGCCCCCACTTCTTTGGCCTTTGCAAATTTGTCTTTGTTGATATCCACGCCAATGATCCTGGCGGCTCCAGCTAACTTACAGCCCATGATTACACACAGGCCAATTCCTCCAAGGCCAAACACGACACAGGTGGAGCCTTTAGTGACCTGAATTTTTAGAAAACACAAAAATGCATCAGTATTGAATATTACTAAGAGCTTTGGACTTTGTCTATTATGGAGAGCTACTTGAAATCTCATGATCAACCTGCTGTCAAACTTCATTTAGCTTCAGTTGGTTCATGTTTGAATTGAAGAGATTAACACAGATCAGGAACTCTCAGCCTCTTTGTACACTAGAGTCCCTTGTTGTTGTTGTTACGTGCTGTTGAGTACAACTCATAGGGACTCTATGGACAACAGATCTGAGGCCTCGCCTATAGTGTGCCCTCAGCATCTCTAATCTACTTAAACCCCTTGCTGAAGTCCACATTTCCAACCATGATGTCCCTCTTCAAGGAATATCTTCTCCTAGTAACACACTCAAAGTACAAGAGCCAAAATTTCACTAACTTAACTCTGGCTTTTTCCAAGACATGCGTGTTTGTTCTCTTGGTAGTCCATGGGATATTAATTATTCTTCCTCAACACAACACAAGGATTAAAATGTTCTGGTGCTCATTCACTTGGAACCTCGCTGTAAGTATTTTCTAAAATTTCCCATGGGATTCAAGTGGGAAGACCAGGATGGGAACCAGGGGACTAAAAGATTTTTGAACACTAAATGGTTTTGAAGAGGATCTTAGAAGCTCAATTCCAAAGGCATCCCATTTAAGTTCATTGTGAATACAGGAAAAATACTACTTTTGGGATATAGAATGAGTGAAAATATTATTCAAGAACCTTGAAAAATATAATATCAATAAATAAATCTTTAGCATATCAATTTTGAGAGCAATAGGTTGCATAATGAGGGCAGAAATTACCTGTGAAACATGGAAATTTTTCTCAGCTTAAAGGAAAATGTAATAATTCGGAAGATTCAACAGATAACTTGAATATAATGCAGCTTGAGACATTGGTCATAAAAGGTATCTCTTCTGCTTTGTAAACTGTTAGTAAATAATACTTTAATGGACATTTGACCTGCATCCTAATAATGAATAAAATTATTATTATGATTTCTTCTTTTGCTCTGTGTTCACTTCAACTACTTACTAAAATAGATGACACAAGTGCTGTTAGTGTTGAAATCACAGATATTTGGAAAAGATGCTCTCTAAAGTGTTAAAATTGACTCCTGACTGCTAATAAACATAATTTTCTTTAATCAGCCTTCAGTGTAGGTAAAAGGCTCCCATTATTGTAGCTAGGTAAGGCTATTCCTTGGAAAGGGACATCATGCTTGGAAAGATGAACAGTCAATGAAAAGATGAAGACCTCATTGAGATGGATTGACACAGTGACTTCAGCAATGGGATTGAGTGTCTGAGATGATAAAGATAGTATTGGAAAGGGTGGGGTGGGGTTCATGTTTGCTGTTCAGAAGGTCACTTTGAGTTGTACTCGATGATATCTAACAACAACATCCCTAGTAACTTCATTGCAAGATTCTTTTAAGAAAACATATTCAGTTATTTGTTCATTCTTCAGATGTTATTAAGCACCAGGGAATATAATAGCACCATTATTTACTCAGAAAAAATGAGATATTTTTATTAAAAATATGAGGAACTCTGTAATACTATTTAATATTGAGAAAGAGTTTTGAGAAAAGAAATATTGAACTAGGAAAAGCTGTTGTCAGGAACATCTCTAGAGTGCTGAAGAGCAATGATGTCCTTCTAGAGACTAAGGTGTGCCTACACCAGGTCATGATATTCACAATTACTTGCTATGTATCAAAGAGCTGGACCATGAACAAAGATGACAGGGAAGAATTGACATGTTTGAGCTGTGGCACTAGAGAAGAGTATTGAACAAACAGGTCTGTCATTGAGAGAGTGAAACCAAGCTGTTCCTTGAAGGTAAGGATTCTGTCTCACATACTTTGTGCATGTGGCCAAGGTGGAGGGACAGAGCAAGAGAGTAAGACCCAGGATGAGATGGGTTGACACAATAACTGGGGTTATGAAGGTAAGTGTATCAGAGGCAGTGAGATTGGCTCAGGATAGAGCAGGGTTTTGAGCTATTGTGCATAGCGTCATTAAGGGTAGAAGTTGACTCAATACCACATAACAGCAACCATTAACTAGGAGCTTTAAGACTTATGCTTTTGGGGCACAATTTTATATTATAATTAAGGCAAAGAGGTAATATTGGTGGCGTCTGATCACTAGGGAGGCATGTACATTTTCATGGCAGGGATATGAGACATAGCAGTAAAGTCCTCAAAATAGAGTACAATAAATTCTCCACTGAAGCATTGTTTTCTTCCAAGGAGACCATAATGTGCTTGGCTAGGTGTCAGCAGAAGGGAAAACAAGACAAGCAAGGTTTTAGAATTTTCTTATTAGAAGCAGCTCACCATATAGACTACTCAACTATGCTAAGCAGGTTAGTTTCTAGGACATCCTCTCAGTTTCTTACACGATCCTTTTTCTTTCTATACAGTACACATTTTATGCATCAGTGTTATTATGGTAAAAGGGGGAAGTTATTAAAGTCTATGGGGAATGATGCCTGATTTCTGTGAGAAAATATTTCTCTTTTGATTCCTGACAATATAAGCATTATTTTGATTTCCTGTTGTGCTTCTTACCTTGGCAACTTGGACAGCAGATCCATACCCAGTAGAAAATGCACAGGCCATGAGGCAGACTTTCTCCAGAGGTGCAGCTTCATTGATTTTGACCACTGAGATCTCATCCACCACTGTGTACTCAGTGAAGGCCCCAATGCCAAAGCTGTGATAGATGGACTTCCCTCTGCAAGTGAACCTGGTGGTGCCATCCTGCATGGTCCCTTGATACACAGTTGTGCTGCACAGTGCAACAGAGACAGGCAAGGCATAGGTTGGGGCATAACACTTGTTCCCATTGTGTCAGAATAACAGTATAACAGATGTGTTAAGAACTATCAGAAACTTACTTATATTTTGAGCAGATATTGCCTTCTGGGCGTTTACAAACTGTGCATTTTCCACACTGGGGAGCATAGAATGGAATGACTTTATCACCTGGATGGGAGTAAAACAATTTATTCTTAAATTTCTACCCAAAGAATAACAGAGAATGTACTTAAACTTGGGGATATTTATGTAAAGAGGCATGCATCTTAGGGAGTTTTGAGGAAGGATATCAGAGAAGTATAGAAGTAGAGAGTTTCCCTCAGTCAGACGGGGTCCCGAGACACTTCTGGAAGAACCATCATGATGACCGACCAAGGAGAACCCCAAGTCCAGTTCAAATTCGTGTTGGTGGGTGATGGTGGTACTGGAAAAAACAACGTTCGTGAAACATCATCTGACTGGTGAATTCGAGAAGTATGTAGCCACCTTGGGTGTGGAGGTCCATCCTCTCTTGTTCCACACCAACAGAGGACTGATGAAATTCAATGTGTGGGATACAGCTGGCCAGGAATAATTTGGAGGACTGAGGGATGGCTATTATATCCAAGCCCAGTGTGCCATTATAATGTATGATGTAACATTGAGAGTTGCCTACAAGAACATGCCTAACTGGCATAGAGATCTGGTTCAAGTATGTGAAAACATCCCAGTTGTGTTATGTGGCAATAAAGTGGACATTAAGGACAGGAAAGTTAAGGCAAAAGCCATTGTTTTCTACCGAAAGAAGAATCTTCAGTACTATGATATTTCTGCCCAAAGTAACTACAACTTTGAAAAGCCTTTCCTTTGGCTTGCTAGAAAACAATTGGAGACCCTAACTTGGAGATTACTGTCATGCCTGCTCTTGTCCCACCAGAAGTTGTCATGGACCCAGCTTTGGCAGCACAATATGAGCATGATTTAGAGATTGTGCAGACAACTGCTCTCCCAGATGAGGATGATGATCTGTGAGAGAACGAAGCTGGAGCCCAGCGTCAGAAGTCTAGTTATATAGGCAACTGTCCTGTGGTGTCAGTGGTGCCGCATGTTTGCCACTCTTGTATATAGCTAAGCAGAACATGGACTAATCTTTGGGATGCTGAAGGAGAGATGAATGGGCTTAGGAGTGAGTGTGGCAGTTAAAAAACACCCTTCATTTTTGGATCTGCATATTTAGCTATTTTGGAAAACAGTTTTCTTCTTGAGTTTCAAATACAAGACTGCTACAGTCAAATAACAATATTCTGTGGCAAAATATTGTTTGTTACTGTCATTCCTATTCTTTTCGTTTAGAACCAGAATAAAGTTGTATTTCATATATATATATATATATATATGAATAAAAGAAGTAGAGAATCAGTAATCAGTGAAGGAGAGGATCCATCAAGGATATGGATTGACACAGGGACTTCAACAGTGACCTAGAGGAAAACAGAGTTTGTGAGGACAGCACAAGATCAGTTAAGTATTTTATCTGTTGTACATAGGGTTTATAGGAATCAAAATCAGCTTCATGGCACCTAACTACAACCATAACAACAATAAAAATTTTTGTCAAGTGTCCTAAGAAGTAGAATTCCATCACCACTATGCCATTGGTCACTACCTGTCAACCTGTTTTCACTTTGAGTTTATTTTTAAATTTAATTTATTTTCTTGTGATTTTAATGATCATGATGATTTCCAAAGAAGAAATGCATGGTGTCCTTCTCCAGTGCCTGACTTCTCTGGATAAAATCATGTCCCTAAACATCAAGTAGTGATTAATAAAGTATTCTTGGTGTAGAGAACACATGAGTGCCTGAAAACAAATTTCTGTGTGCATGAAGGAAGTCAAGCAAGTAGAGAGGAAATAAACTTATGCTTCCGATGTGATCTCTCAGTCTTTCATCTCTGATTGCATTGGTTTCCTCATCCAGGTGAGTGAGTCTTGTGGGCCTGAACTAAGTAAGATGTTTTCTCTGAGTCTGAATTCTGCACCTGGTTTGATTGTAGTCACTCCTTCTCCAATGCTCTCCACAATGCCACCTGCTTCATGGCCTACTATTACAGGAAGAGGCATGGGCACTTTTCCATCAACCACACTGTTATCAGAGCCACAGATTCCTATTGCCACCACCTGTAGGGTAAAAGGTCAATGAGTCAATTAATAAAAGATTATAGCCCTCAGCTGAACTTATTGGTCAGAATTCTTTGATAATAAAGTTTTGCTATCTACTCTCTTTTCAAGTCCATATATTTAATTTTTGAGATTTTTTTCAGACATAAACTCTTTCCTTTCTTGCATAATCTATTCTAGTTTAATCTGTGATAGCCTTATTCTTGAAATAAGGTATCTTAGACAATGTACAAGAATTGATGATTAGAACCCAGATACTAATCACTTAATTACTTGCTATCTGTCAAATGCTAATGGATTTTAAAATCTTGATAATGTGTTTTTCCCTTTCTTTCCTTATATAAACATATAAATTAATTTTACTAAAATTATGCATTACATGTTCTTTGGTTGGTTTTAAAATTTAGCAATATAGGCCATTCGTATCTTTCATAACTTATTATCTTTGATCATATTATTTTTACATAAAGCACCTTTTAATTGATTTAAAAAATATTTCCATTATTTTTCCTGTGACATTTTTAAACAAAAAATTTAAGGAATAAAGATATAATATTTCACCTTAAAACGAATTTCATTGGCTTTCGGGGGTGCAACCTCCACCTCCTCAATGGAAAAGGGTTTTTTTAACTCCCATAGCACAGCTGCTTTGCATTTTATTACCTGAAAAATTGGACAAAATTCCCATCACTTTCAAAATCAAGTATGTTCTCTTTCATTTAGTAAATGCAGTATATAAGACTCTGTCATGTAAAAATATCTACTACTTAGAGATGAACATTCTCATATTCATCAAAGACTTTTTAAATAAAAAAATTGTATAAAACAACTGCCTCTCTGCTCAACACTGTTCACGTCCTGATGCTGCCCATGCATTAGACCAATCATACCAATTCACTAGACCAGATTAACTGATCTTAGGGAGACCAGATTTGCCACTGCTACTTTGCTACCCTGTGCCAGGAGCACCAACACAACAGGTATAGCTATTTCCTTTCTGAACAGCACCTTGGTACCCCTGACCTATCTCAGAGCCAGTACTTGAGCTGAGGACCCACTGGATTTAACCTAGGTTTCAAACAGATACCTGGCTGAGAAGGTTGCTAATTCACAGGCCATCTCTGTTCTCAGCTGAATTATGTCTTTCCTAAGTCAAAGATTAAAGAGAAATTCAGGCAAGTGAGCTGCCCTTCCTTCCTCTGGAACAGCAAGTTCCTGAGCCAAGGTTATTCTCAGACCAAGGCCCTTGGCATGAAAAACTCTACACAGCAATGACATGGAAGAAGCAGACTACCTCTCATCCTACATAAAATCAAAACAAGATGTAACCCAAAAAACTGATCAAAACATAGAATCAATGGATTTCTTGAAGCCAGAATGTCTGATGGGACTTTTTGACACAGAATTCAAAAGAATAATGAGTGAGAATTTTCAATGGGTAAATTAGAAAAACATGAAGAATTACAGGGCTCTGCAAGCAAAATTCCAGAGGAACTTAAAAAAAAAAAACCCCAACCAACCAAACAAATCCAAAATAATTCAAGACAATGAAGATAAAGCAAACAAGGCATTAGAGGTTCTGGAAAAACAAGAAACCTCAATCGAGACTGTGAGGACCAATGTTTCAGATGCTGTCTACATGTTGGTGGGACATATGAACAGAGATGAAAAGTTGGAACACAGAATCAGCAAAATAGAAGATAGACTTCTCACCACTGATCTGCTAGAATAAAAAGCAGAATTAAAAATGAAGGAAAAAGAAGAAAGCATAAGAATAATGTGGGACACCATTGAAAGAATAACATGCACATATTTGGAATCCCAGAACAAGAAGAAGAAAGTAAAGACACTGAAAAAGTTGTGGAAGAATTATTAGATGAAAACTTTCCAGGCATAATGAAGAATGAGAGAACGCATATACAAGAATCTGAGTGAACTCCTTACGGAATAGACTTCAAAAGTAAAACACCAAGGCATATCATAGTCAAATTTTCTAGAACTGAAGATAAGGAGAGAATTCTGAAAGCAACTAGGGAGAAATGAAGAGAAATCTATAAGGGAGAGCAAATAAAATTAAGTGCTGATTTCTCAGCAGAAACCATGTGAGCAAGAAGACAGTGGAATGACATATATCAAACACTCAAAGAATACAAGTGTTAACCAAGAACACTGTACCCAGAAAAACTGTCTGTTAATTATGATGGAGAGATCAGGATATTCTCAGAAAGGCAGAACCTAAGTGAACTTTTAAAAACAAGATCAGTGTTGGAGGAAATACTGAGGGAAGTACTTCTTACAGAAATGTTATAGAAAGCAGGATGGCCCAAACTAATGAGAAGCAACACCAAAAAGAATTCAATAAAATGATAGCAATAAAACTTTGCCTCTCAAAATTACACTGAATGTGAATGGTTTAAATGCACCAGTGAAGAGAAAAAGAGTTGTCAATTGGATAAAAGCACTCCAAAAACTCATCAATATTCTGTCTACGAGAGACACACCTGAAAAATGAAGATAAAGGAAGACTAAAAAGAAAAGTGGAATAAATATACCAAGCAAATGGTAACCAGAAAAAAGTAAGAGCAGCAATATTAATCTCTGATAAAATAGATTTCAGCATAAAAACCATTACAATGAACAGGGAAGGTCTCTATGTAATGCTTAAAGGGTCAATAGAACAGGAGGACATAATCATAATAAATATCTATGCACCAAATGATAGAGCTCCAAAATATACAAAGCAAGCATTAACAGAACTGAAAAAGAAATACATACCGCCACAATGGCAGTAGGAGACTTCAGTACACCACTCTCAAGTAAAATGTGTATGAGGATCTAAGGTGGGGAGGGTAGGAACATAAGGGTGATGATAGGTGGGGGTCATGATAATCGTTTTTGCACAATTTGCTGGGTGGAGGGAGCACTGGGTTAAGGAAATGGGAAAGATCTGGCATGAAAAAACAATGTATAAAAAAAAAGAAAAGAAAACACAATGTATATGAACTTTGTAATTAAACTAGTATAAAATAAAAAGTTCTTTTTAAAAAAATGATAAGGAAAAGATAGAACTACCAATTAACTTTGTAAAGATGTGGAAGAATTAAACAACACAATAAAGCAGATCAATTTCATAGATATATACAGGCCAATGCACCCCAAAGAAGCTCAGAATACCTTCTGCAATATGCATGGAACATTCTCCAGAATAGATCAGAATTTAGGTTAAAAAGCAAGCACCCATAAATTAAAAAAACCAGAAATAATACAAAGCATGTTCTTAGATCACAATGCTACAAAATTAGAAATTAATAGCAAGGAGGAAAAAACTCCATACATTTGGAAGCTCAACAACACTCTGCTTGAACATGAGTAGGTAATAGAAGAAATAAAAAATGAAATAAAAAAGGTTCTTGAAACAGATGACAATGAAAACACAACTTACCAAAACCTCTGAGAAACAGCCAAAGTAGTAGAGAACAATTTATAGCAATAAGCAATCACATCAAAAGGGAAGGAAACACTCTAATTGATTCTTTAAACCAATATAGTAAAGAAAATTGAAAAAGAACAATAAGAAAAATTGACACCTTCTATTAAAAAACAAACAAACAACAAACGAACAAAACAAAACAACCAATTAAGGCAGAAATAAACGAAACAAAACAGAAAGACAATTGAAACCATAAACAAGACTAGGGGTTGATTCTTTAAAAAGGTCAATACAATTGATAAACCACTATCAAAAGTAACAAAGAATAAGAAAGAAAAGACACAAATAATCCAATTAAGAGATGAAAGGGGCAATGTTACAACAGAATCACTTAAATGAAAACATTAACAATAGAATATTATGGAAAATTATACTCAAGCATATACTCAAAAAGGGAGCTCTGGTTGCCTAGTGGCAAGAAGCTGTGCTGCAATCCTGAAGGCATGATATTTGAGCGACAAGCTGCTCTGCTGGAGAAACAATACTTCTAACTACCTTTGTAAACCCACTGGAGGGTCAGCTGTGGATTGATTCCAACTCTATAGTACACCACAACAACATATTCACACAAATATGAAAATATTGAGGAAATGGACAAATACTCAGAAACTCACAACCTACCTAAACTGATGGAGACAGAAATAGAACACCTGAATAGTCCCATTACAAAAGAAGAAATTAAGCAAGTAATAAAACAACTACAAACAAACAAACAAACAAACAAACAAGCCCTGGACCAGCTAGTTTTACTAGCGAATTTTATCAAACAGTTAGAGAATAACTGTCACCAATTCTACATATAGTGTTTCAGAAAATAGAAAAAGATGTAATTTTCCCAGACTCATTCTATGAAGCAAACATATTCTCCATACCAAAGTCAGGTAAAGACACCACCAAAAAATAGAAAACTATAGGCCGACATCTCTCATGAACACAGATGCAAAAATACTCAATAAAATCCTGGCCAGTAGAATCCAACAACGTTGTTGTTGTTGTTAAGTGCTGTCAAGTTGTAGGTGACTCAGAGCCACCCTATGAACGAAAGCCCTGGACAACTGTATACATTTTGTTCTTTCTCCAGGTTCATAGGGTTTCCAGAGGCAAGCTATT
>NW_006399872.1:2817928-2827488 GCF_000299155.1 Elephantulus edwardii
GTCGCTATGAGTCGCAAACGACTCGACGGCACATAACAACAACAACATTCAATATTGTATTGGACATCTTAGCAATAGCAATAAGACAAGAGAAGTAAAGAAGAGGTATCCAAATTGGCTTGGAGGATGTAAAATTATTTCTATATGTAGATGATAAGAAAGTATATTTAGAAAACCCTAAAGACTCAGTGAAAAAAACTACTGGACAGAGTCAACCAATTCAGCAAAGTGACAAGGTACAAAATAAAAAAAAATCAATTAGATTTCTCTACAGTGACAAAGAGAATACAGAAATAGAGATAAGAAAAACAATGTTTATCACAGTAACTAACCACAAGATTAAATACTTTTGAACAAATTTAAGTAGAAACACAAAAGACCTATTCTTTCTTTTTTAAAAGAGAATTACAGAATACTACAAGAAACAAAAAGAGACCTGGAGAAATGAAAGAATATACCATGCTTATGGATAGAAAGACTCAATATTGTGAAAATGATGATTCTGCCAAAGGCAATCTACAAGTTTAAAGCAATCCCAATACAAATATCAATTCTATTCTTCAATGAGATGGAAAAGGCAATTTCCAATTTCATCTGCAATCGTGAGAGACTTTGAATAAATAAAGCACTCTTGAAAGACTTCTCACTTCCTGATATCAAATCCTACAACACAGCTGTTGTGGTTAAGACAGTGTGGTACTAGTACAGTGACAATGCAACAGAGTTGAGAACCCAGAAATCAGCTCATCTACCTATGCTAAACCAAGTTTTGAAAAGGAGACCAAATCATTTAAGTGGGGAAATGAAAGTCTCTTTAACAGATGGTGTTGGCAAAATTGGAAAACCATCTGTTGAAAACTCAAGCAAGACCCTCATCTCCCACCACACACAAAACCCAACTCAAAGTGGATTAAGGATCTAAAAACGTAATCAGAGAAAAGCTTGGATGAACTCTAAAAGCCCTAATCCACAGTATGATCAGTCTTTCAAGCATCTTGAAAAACTTTTAACAGGAGAAAATAAATAGATGAATGGGATCTCCCAAGAATCAAATTCTTATGCACATCAAAAAAATCCAAGTGTAAAAAGGGAAGCCACAGACTGGGAAAAAACATTTGATAAAGAAGATGGAAGGAATATACTGAGTCACTGTATCAAAAGGAATTGATAGATACAGAAGAATTTAATGAAATAACATATGAGCAAGAGCCTATGGTGATGAAGGAAGAAGTTCAAGCTGCTTTGAAGGAAATCGCAAAAAATAAGGCCCCAGGAATAGATGGTATACCAATTGACGTATTTCAGCTAACAGATGCTGCCCTGGATGTGCTCACCAAGTTGTGCCAAGAAATCTGGAGAACAACCACTTGGCCAACTGACTGGAAGAGATCTATATTTATTCCGATTCCAAAGAAGGGTGACCCAACAGAGTGTGGAAACTACAGAACAGTGTCATCGATTTCACATGCAAGCAAGATTCTACTGAAGATTATCCGAAAACGACTGGAACAGCACATCAGCAGAGAATTGCCAGAAGTCCAGGCTGGATTTAGAAATGGTCATAGTGACAGGGATATTGTAGCTAATGTTAGATGGATCTTGGCTGAAAGCATGGAATACTAGAAGAATGTCTATCTGTGTTTCATTGATTATGCAAAGGCGTTTGACTGTGTGGATCATAACAAATTGTGGCTGACTCAGAAGAATGGGAATCCAAGAACACTTGATCGTACTAATGAGGAACCTATACTTGGAACAAGAAGCAATTGTCAGAACAGAGCAGGGTAACACTGCATGGTTCAAAATTGGGAAGGGTGTATGCCAGGGATGTGTCCTGTCTCCATACCTTTTCAACCTGTTTGCAGAGCAGATTATCCAGGAGGCTAGGCTCTATGAGGAGAACCGTGGCCTCAGGATTGATGGAAGATCTATTAACATCATGCTTGGGAGTGTGGAGGGACAGTGCAGGAGGGGAAGGCCATCTATGAGGTGGATTGATTCAGTGACTGAGATAATCGGGATGGGAGTGTCAGATACAGTGCAATTGGCACAGGACAGAGCAGAGTTTAGGGCTGTTGTACATAGGGTCGCTATGAGTCGTAAGCGACTCGACGGTACATAACAACAACAAAAACAGTCGAGTGTACTCGGGGGGAGGGGTGTGGGGGCACTGTATACTGAAGAAAGAATTTTTCTTTTACTTTTCAAAGAGACGTGAACTGGCGGGAGGGCTCGGGGGAGGGCTGGGCAGGGAGAAAAGTACAACAATGAATGAATGGAAATCCAAAATATCTGTAAATGTTCATTAAAATTAATAAAATAAAATAAAAAAAGAGAAGTGCTTGCTAGGGTGGTATGACAAGAAAAAGAAATAAAAGGCAAAAGTATGGTTTAACTATTGCTACATGCAGATGGTATCAGCATGCAAAGAAAAACCCAAAGATTCAACAAAGAAAACTGTTAGCTCTAGTAGATAATGTTTACTAGAGTGGCAGGATTTAAGAACAATATCCAAAAATCAGTAAGATTCACCTACAGTAACTAAGAGAACTCAGGAAGGAAGTGAAGAAAGCAATACCATTTACAATCACCAACCATAAATTGTGATAGTTCAAAGTGATCTAATTAGGAATACAAAGGACCTATACAAAGATAACTACAGTACATTTCTGCAAGACACAATAAAAGTCCTAAAGAGAAAAATGTGTCCTATTCATGGATGTTGTTGTTGTTGTGCCCGATTGCCTTCGAGTCGAGCATGATGCATAGCAATCCCATGAACAAAAGGCCTTAGCCCCTTTGCAAGCATAGACATTTATCAAAGTTCATAGAGTTTCTGGAGGAATGTTATTTAGGAAGTGGATGTCACTCTTGCTTCTAACATTCATGGATAGGAAGACTCAATATTGTGAAAATGACAAACTTACTAAGAGCAATCTACATGTTCAACAAAATTCCAATCCAGATACCAAATTCACTTTTCACAGTTCGAATCCACCAGATGCTCTGCCGGGTAAGGAGGGACAATCTCCTCCTGTACCAGTCAGATCTGATTTGACGGTACACGCACACAAAAATAATAAAATAAAAAAAAATTCACTTTTCAAAGAAATTGAAAGGGAAATTATAAAATTTATTTGGAGAGGAAAGAGACCTCGAATAAGCAAAATACAGAGAAACAAAAGTGAAGTGGGAGAGATAACACTTCCTGACTTCAAAATCTACTACACAGTGATAGTAAACAAAACAGCATGGAACTGGTACAATGCCAAGCACATAGACCAATGGAACATAATTGAGAACCTAGAAATTAATTCAGTTATCTATGGTCAACTGATATTCAACGAGGAAATAAAACCTACCAAATGGGGAAATGACAACCTCTTCAACAAATGGTGCTGTCAAAAATGGACTGCTACCAATTCAAGGTTGATCAGAGAACTGGGAGTAAAGCCCAAAGCCATAAAGTTCATCAGAGACAAACCAAGATATCAAGCTTAGATGGCCTAGTCTGTGGTATAAACAGACTGCCAAAACCAGCCCGAAAGCTCAGTCTGGTAAGGATAAAATTGATGAATGGAACCTTCTAAAGATTAAATCTCTATGCACATCAAAAACATTTTCCAACAGGGTGAAAAGAAACCTACTGACTGGGAAAAAGCATTTGGCAGTACCATTTCAGACAAGGATCTCATATCAAAAGTTTACAGAATCCTGCAGGGCCTCCACAAGAAAAATACTGATAACACAATTACAAAATGGGCAAAAGATATGGAAAGAATTTTCACAGAGGAGGATATTCAAATGGTCAACAGACACATTAAGAAATGCTCCAAATCCCTGACAATAAGAGAGATGCAAATCAAAACCACAGTGAGATACCATTTCACCCCACCAGCAGTGGCAAAATTTAACAGGACATCAAGTAATAAAAGTTGGAGGGGATGTGGTGAGATAGGAACTCTTATACATTGTTGGTGGGATTGAAAAAGGTATAACCACTCTGGGAGGAAGTTTGACATTTCCTCAGAAAGCTGAACATAGAAATTCCATGTGACTCAGCTATTCCACTGCTTGGAATATACCCCAAGAAAATGAGAACTGAGACACAAATGGAGACTTGTACATCAATGTTTGTAGTAGCGCAATTCATCATTGCAAGAACATGGAAACAGCCCAAAAGTCCAACCACAGTCGAAAGGATTGAGAAATTATGGTACATTATTCATATGATGGAATACCACGCAGCATGCAGGAGCAGTGATTTTGTAAATGACTACCTGACTTGGGAGGGACTGGAGAACATTATGGTAAGTGAACTAACTCAGTCCCATAAGGACAAATATTATATAAGATCATTATTGTAGAATGAGTATGTGGATCCAAGGGGGAGGGGGGAGTAGACGCCTGAGGATGGAGAGGGAGGGTATTAATCTTAAGGTCACATAATTTGATGATTGGATGGGAAGGGTGAAGGAAATGGAAAGGTCTCTGTGAAAAACAGTGTGTGTGAATTTTGTAAATAGAACAGTATACTAAAAAAAGATCCTATGTTCCACAGCTCTGTTTTGACACACATGGACTTATTATGGAATCAACTAGATGACAACTAGTATTGTATATCATGCGAATTGTGACCTGTCCTGGGCTATCTTCACACACCTCACAAGTCCAAATACCTTAACAAAAGAGTAAAAACAACATTAATATAATGTTGACTAAAATTATTGATTCTTCTATGTACTAGGCACTATTCTAAGTGCTTTACAGAATTTAATTTTAAAAATATCCACTTTTATAATTCATTCATTAAGTAGAGTCAGAACTGACATATAGCTGATCCTTCATTGGGTATTTGAGGCTGTAAAATATAGGGAAGAAAATTTCTCATCTTTCTTTCATGTGATTGCTCATGGATTTTAACTTCCAGAGAAGTGTGACCTTTTAGTACAATTCCCTACATATTATGCCAGCAGAACTCACTATATTTTTATGAATTAAATATTCTTAGAAATACTTCTGTAACATTTGAGAAAAATAAAATGCAGAAAGGTTAAACATATCTGAAGCATTAATAAAAAAGCTAATAGATTCCAATAGGACATCTGAGCAAGAAGGATTGATTGTTTCGCCATTTATTTTGTCCATTAAAACAGCCCACTTTCTCTTTTGCTTTATGGCAGCTATTAAACCTTTTAAGCTGAGTATTGTCATGTTTAACTTTTCCTTTTTCACACTGGTTTCCTTTTAGGATATAAAATTAAATTTTAAGTGCTGATCACTAATCAGAGAAAATAAAGACACTTGGATTAAAAAACCCCTTTCAACTAGCCACTCATGTGTTTTCTTAAGTCTCTTACTGACATATGCTTGTGATGTCACTGAGGACTTTTGAATAAAGCTTAGAATTTTTTTAAGAATGTTTTTTAAATTGTGTTTTCCTATGAAGATATTATCTGACCCATTCCTGACACAATGAATGTGCTGAGATCAGTTATACAGGCTTTTGCAATTATATCACATACATTCCCTGCACCTGTGTACACATTGAACCATTAAATGTGAATCTATGGAAAACCTGGAAATAGCTATCTTTCTCTGTTGGGCTAAAAGAGATAAAAATTATACCAGGAGTAATAAATGTTGATGTTTATATGGTAAAGATACTGCTTTGTAAGCTTGTTGTGAAAATGTTCTGAATTGAGCAATAACATACTTCTTATAGTGAAAACTTATTGGCTGATTAATGCTTTTGTTTAGTTTTGAAAATATTGGTGTTTATGATCAATATTCTTCTGGCAAAATGTTTTAAAGTTCAAAGGTAGTTGAAGTCCTCAGAATAAAATTTTCTCATAAAACATTTGTCAGATGTAAATTTCCTATGTAAATAGAAAGTATATAATTGTAAAAAATAATACATTTAAATTATGGTTTCTTAAGGGAAATAGAATTTCTTGATTAAACACACTTTTTATAGTCTCAACTCCACTTATTGTTGTCTAATTGGAACCAACTCATAACTGGTCCTCAAGACCAGTTTTCAAGGGGCCAAAAGTTGTTTGAGAGGAGATTCTCCTGAGATTTATAATGTTAGATCTATAAACTGTTGTTACTATCTTGGAATAAAGTATCACTGTAACTCTTATTATTTATTCAAAATAGGAAGGAAATATTGGAATAAAACAGAAGCAATACTTTCCTGCCACAGATACACAAGGATAAACAATTTCCATCTTAAGTCAATAGAAAAATACGTAGCATATATTCTATGACAGGCTTTATTGTATCTAATTCAGGTTTGACTTTAAATAATTCCTTGCATTTTATTTTCTTTTGTTTAGGATATTTATGCAAATATATTTTAAAAGTAAATTTTTTACTGCTTACTTTTCCTGCTGTGTTGCTCGTGTTCATTTTGTTTTTGTCTTCTGTGTAGCTCAGGAGACTGGTGAATTCTTGTGGACTTCCTCCCTTCTGAATTGCACAAGTGTGTACAGTGTGTAGTGACTGTATTTGCTCAAGTAGCTTTCAATTCTAAACATGTGGCCTGCTGTCTTTTAGCCACACCTATCAGCTTATTCTTGAAAACAAGCAAAGAAACAAACAAAACTCAAACTGATTATTGTCTAGTCAGAACTGGCTTGTAGTTGACCTTCAACTGAGCTTCAGAGGTTGTAAATAGCATGGGAGCAAATTGTCCATCTTCCTTTCAAGAATGCACCGGTGGATTCAAACCACCAGAGAGGTTTGGCATTTGTGTTAGCAGTGAAACTCTCTACTGTCAACAAAGACTCCTTGTTTATTCTTACATCAAGAAATATTAGAAAGCAAAGAGTTCTGATCCCATATACAAAACCTAACATTATTTGCAACATGCTAATTTCAGATATCTTGATTTAATTAAGTTAGACATTTCCCTGCAAATAAATTTTATTCTCTCTCTTTTCAGTTTTTTCAAAGTTTCTTCATCTTCAAATCCACATAAGTCCCATAGAGTTATGTTTTCTTAAAGACTGCACAAAGCTCCAACTTTTCAGTCTGTCGGAGTTAGGTAAGAGAAGGAAGAGACAGGACAAATAAAGCAGGGTAGAGAAAGCTAATACCAGAGACAAAACGCCTGTCCTAGCACTCTTCCTTTCCTCACAGCAGAGTAGTCAGAAGCACAATCAGTCATAGTAGAGGGGCTCACTGTTCTCGGTCGTTCTGCTCTAGTTAATACTAGTCAGGATTGACTGAGGAATGCCCTGTGCCAGGCCAGTGCTCGCACAGTGGGAATGACAGCGATGAATGAGAGAAAATTTCTATCTGTACTAAGAGTCAGGATGAAACAGTCGTTGTTATGGACTTTGGGCTAAAACTCTATTAATTATTAGCTGTGTGGACTTGAACACATTATTAAACTGTGCTATTTGCCTTAGTATCTTTATTTACAAAATGAATTAAAAAGTACTATCTCAAATGGTTGGTTGATGAATAAAAGAGATAATGTGTGTATTTATGATAGAGTGTAGAAGGTAGGACAAGTCTTATATTAACTACAATGTTTGTTCATAAAAGAAGCTCACAGTCTATAAAGATAAATACAGCATAAGGCCATTAATGTAAATATAGAAGGATAACTAGTAAAACATGTATGGAGGTCCACGGGGGGGCAAGGTGGGAACAGAGAGGGGTGAGGATGAGTAGGGGAGAAATCACAGGGTCACACAATTTGTTGAGTGGAAGGAGGAGAGGATAAAGGAAATAAGAAAGATCCACTGAGGACGTGGAAAGATGGGGTAATGGTGGACATAGTCCAAAGGTATGAAACAAAATGTCAATGAAGGAAAATGTGAAACACACATGAAACCCATAATGTACATGAATGAAATGCAATGCAATGTGTATGAATAATTACATGCATAGCAATAAAAATATTATTTTTTTTTAAAAATCTGATGTACTAAAGATACATAGGCATTCATGTCAGCCTATATAGGTAGTGCTGTACCTGTGGGAGGATGTTCTGATGAAGGATTCAGAGGAGGCTTTGTAGAAATTGAGTTAGAGATCAAGTGCTAATAATTTTAATTACAGGATTTAGACCAAATAGTAATAATTTTAAATAAATTTAAATATAGAAAAACTCTTTTGGGGCATGTGCTAGAGAATATAAACTTAAATTTTTAGAAATCTTAAATCTTCTATGGACAGTTTTTCAATTTTTAACTCAGGTGCCATTTTGCACAGAGACATAGTAATCTTAAGAGCATATTTCTCCTGTATTGTTAAGGAAACAACTCTGTTGTCTGTTTCTATCCCTGTCCTGGCATTTATTTGAATGAGAGGTCAAAAATCATAATAACTTTATATTCATATATATTTTATTTTATTACATTGCTAACTACAACCTCATTCAATCTTTCACATGCATTTTTATTTGTAACAGTGTGATTATAATTTAATGCAATCAGTTATAAGAACTTTCTCTTATATCATTATTTACCACTGAATAATATCATGTAAGGTATATGTGTGTCAGGGTTGTGTTCTTTCTTTTTTCCTATACAGTCTGTAAAAAAGTCATTAATTATTAAAAAAGTATTAATTATTAAAAATATTCATTAATTGTTGCATAATTTAGCCTAATTTACTCCATATAATCCATCTCCCAGTCCAATTTGCTATGCACCTTTTATTCTGGATGGTTGTCATATAAATAATGTGTAATCATATATTCCTTTTAAAAAATCCTTTCCTTCAAAATTTTTGTTAATAATCAAAGACAAATTGAATTGTTGGATAATATTTTTTATTTCATCCATCAACTTATTTGGCAGTTGGTCATTAATGTCTAAGCCATCAAATATTTTTGGGATGGTTTTTACATTCAGGTGGAAAAAATTCAATGTCATATTTTGGTTTTATCGGACGTGCTTTAATTTTCCTCAATTTTGGCTTTTTACTTGCACAAGGGAAATTGATCAATCCATCTATTCCATAGTCAATCCCTGGCCTTGTTTTGACTGCTGATATTACATTTAGAATAATAGAAATCTCAGAACCCTTTACTGTATTCATGCAAAACCTATACCTAGACTAGGAGGCTGTTGTCTGAGCAGAGCAAGGGAACACTGCATGTTTAAAAATCAAGAAACTGAGTGCATCAGGGAGGAATATATATGTTTTCCACACCTTTTCAATCTACAGGTGGAACAGCTCATTCAGAAAGCTGTGCTTTATAAAGAAGAATGTGGCATCAGGATTGGAGAAAGACTCGTCAACACCCTGTGAATCTGAGAAGGATTTAAAGCACTTGTTGCAGAATGTAAAACACTGCAGTGTCCGATACGGATTGCATTTTAACATCAAGAAAACAAAGATCCTCATCACTAGGCCAATAGGTAGTATCATGATGTTGTTGTTGTTGTTAAGTGCCGTCGAGTCGCAGGCGACTCATAGCGACACTATGAAGGAGAGTCCTTGACGCTTGGGTGCCTTTCATCCTCTCTCCAGGTTCATAGGGTTTCCGGAGGCAAGCTATTATGGAAGTGGACGCCATTCCTCCTTCCACGCTAGTT
>NW_006399872.1:2828245-2829754 GCF_000299155.1 Elephantulus edwardii
CCATAATAAACACTCTTGTAACCAGCATTCAGGAAATAAAAAGACAAGTTTCACTGGGAGAGTTTTCTGCCAAGAATTTTTCCAAAGTGCTAAAGAGCAATGATGTCAGTTTAGCAACTAAGATGTGACAGATCCAGGCCATGATCTTCTCAGTTGCTTGCAATGTATCTGAGAGTTAAACACTGAATAAGGATGACAGAAGAATCAATGCTTTTGAGTTGTGGTGCTGGAGAAGAGTACTGAACTATATGTTTTACCAAAAGAACAAATAGATCTGTCCTGGAAAGGGTTGCTCCTTGGAGGCAAGGATTTTGAAGCTCTGTCTATATACTTTGGGTATGTGGCCAGGAGAGATAAGTCCTTGGAGAAGGACATCAGGCTTGGAAGGGTTTAGGCTCAGTGCAGAAGAGAAAAAGCCTGGATGAGATGGACTGACCGACTGTGGCAATGGGGTCATGTGTTCAGAGATGGTAAGGTTGGCTCAGGATAGGCCATGATTCAGAACAATTTTTCTTAGGATCTCAGTGAGTTATAGATTACTAAATGACACATAATAATGACATCAACAATTGAGTTTCTCTATGAATCTTTCCAGGAATGTAGACAGTTCGATTCCTGTGTAGTCTATCAGGTGAGGTCCATGTTAGCTAACACTTACGCTTTTTTAAAAAGGGTATTTGCAATGAAGAAATCATTCATTGTATGGGTTTTTTTCCGTGCTACCTCTAGCCTGTTTTCTGTCACCAAGTTCATATTATCCAACTATCAGAACTTCATCTTTGTTCCTATTTTCCAGTCATCAATTATTATTAGTACATCGTAGTTGCACGTTTGATATATTTAAGACTACAAAATTTGATGGAAGTTATCAATATCTTTATCTCTGCTTTAGTGGTTGAAGCATTTATTTGGATAATATAGTAATCAGACTTCTTTGTATGTATGTGGATAGTATCCTATTACTCATATCATTGTACGTCAGGATGGATCTTGAAATGTTCTTTTGGCTTGCAAATGCAACCTTATTATTTTTCATTATTCAGCATTATTCTGATAAGAGTCTTTATTTTCTTGACATTGAGATGCAATTTCTATTGAAGGCTGTATTTTCTGATCTTCTGGGACAAGTGCCTCAAGTCCTCCTTACTTTCGCAAGCAAGGTTGTGTCATCTGCTAAACACAGGTTATTGATGAGTCTCCCTCCAATCCTGATGCCACATTCCTCTTCATAGAGTCAAGTTTCTCAAATAATTTGTGCAACATATAGATTCAATATGTATGGAGAGAGAATACAAGCCTGACATATGCCCTTCTTAATTTTAAGCCATGTGGTATTCCCTTTCTATGTTCTCACAACAGCCTCTTGGTCTAGGTATAGGTTTTGCATGTATACAATTAAGTGTTCTGGAATTCCCATTCTTCTCAATGTATCAATATAACTTGTTATGATAGATATAATCAAATGCCTTTGCATAATCAGGAAAGCATAAATAGACATCTCCTGGTATT
>NW_006399872.1:2848644-2851312 GCF_000299155.1 Elephantulus edwardii
GGTAGTCTTCGTTCCTCTGGGGTCTCACAGTCTTCGCTCCTCTGGAGTTCCGCGGTAGGTGGCTGGCTGTTGTTCTTCCCGGGTCTCTTCCCAGCGCCTCTCGCGGTGGAACCCCGTCTGGCAGCTGCGTTCTCCCGTCTGGTGCCTGCGTTCTCGCGCTGCGTCGCTCTCTCTGGTGCTGAGTCGCTCTCCCTAGTAAATAATTTCTAAGCGCCCAAGGAGTGGCAGACATGGGACATGTGTGCCAAGAGCTGCAGACGGACTTCCTGGGCCCTGAAATTGTGCCTGCCCCCTTGGAGCTGCACTGACTCTCCTGCAACTATATTCTTGAGAGATATTGGTCTGTAGTATTCTTTCTTGGTGATATATTTTCCTGGTTTTGGTATTAGGCTTATGATTTCTTCATGGAATGACTCTGCGAGTATTTCTTATTTTTCTGTGTTTTGAAAAACTTTAAGTAGAATTGGTGATATATCTATCTTCTTTGAATGTTTGGTAGAATTCAGCTGTGAAGCCATCTAGTCCAGGAATTTTTATGACCTATTCAATTACTTCTTTTGTGATGAGTCTTTTCAAGTGTTCTACAACTGTCCTTGACAATCCGGGTAGGGCATTTTTCAAGGAATTTGCCCATTTTCCTCTAGTTTTTTTAATTTACTAGAGTATATAGGTTTCATGGTATTCCAATATATTGTTGTGAACTATCGAGTCTGAACTGACCCATACCTGATCTTCTGGTGGGTTTTCAGTCAGTTAATTACACTGGAGGAGATTTCCCAGCCTTCAACTGTGGAGCAGCTGGTGGCCTTGAACCGCATGCTTTCAGGATTGCAGTGCAGCTTCTTGTCACTATTCTATCAGAGCTTCCTATTCTAATATTATTGATTTAATTTCACCGGGTTCTGTTGTAATGTCACTTCTATCATTTCTTAATTGACTTATCTGTGTCTTCTTTTTTTTTCCTTTTACTAAATTTGCCAGTAATATGTCAATTTTATTGATTCTTTTGAAATACCACCTCCCAGTCTTATTGATGATTTCAATTGTTTTTCTGCTTTCTATTTCATTGACTTCAGCTCTTGTCCTTATATTTCTCTTAAGAATCTTTGTTTTTTGTTGTTTTTTTGACATTGATATTGAATCTCGATGTCAAGAAAACAAAACACAACTAGCCTTGCTACTAGCAATATAGTAATAAAAAGACATGTTGCTTTGGGGAAATCTGTATTCAGGGGCCTCTCCAAAGTGTTGAAGAACAAGGATGTCCGTTTAAAGACTAATTTAAGGTGACTAAGTCATGGTCTTTTAAATTACTTACTATGCATCTGAGACATGGAGAGTGAACAAAGGCAACAAAAAAAGCTATGGGTTTGAATTGTAGTTCTGGAGAAAAGCATTCCATGAACTGTCCAAAAGAATGAGTAAAAATGTCTTGGAGAGTGTGGAGCCAGAATGTTTCTTGGAGGGGATTATGGGGAAGCTCTTTGTCTCATATATGTTGGGCAGGTTTTTAGGGGTGACCAGTTCTTGGAGAAAGACATCATTCTGGGGAAAGTGGAGTATCAAAGGAGTAGTCAATGAGATAGACTGACACAGTGAATTTAATAATGTGCTCTAATATGGCAGAGATGGTAAAGACTGAACAGAACAGTGAAAATTTCAGATCTGGTTATAGTGTCAGAGTGTACTTGACTCAATGACACTTAAAAACCACATTTATTCCCAAGGAGCTCTGATGTGGCTTACTGGTAAAGTTGCTGAAGCAAAAAGTTGAATCCACAAGTCTAATCCACCAACTACTACATGAGAGAATGATGGGCAATCTCCTCCTATGTGATTTATTGCATGTGAAAACAAACTGGAAGATCAGCTATAAGTGAGTTTTGATTCAAGATACTTAACAACAAATCCAAAAACATTTATATTAATGCTTGTTATTGTTATGTACCTGTTGAGTTGCCTGTGACCCATAGAGACCCTACGTAAAGCAGCTCTGATCTCTTCCCTGTCCTGAGCCAGTGTCACTAATTCTGACACACCAATTCCCATTTCCCCAGTAACTGTATCAATCCATCTCATTCAGGGTCTTCCTCTCCTGTGCTGTCCCTCCACCCTATTGAGCATCATGTCTTTCTTCAAGGACCTGTCTCTCCTGGTCACATACCCAAAGAATGTGAGCTGGAGCTTCAAAATCCTAGCTTCCAAGGAGAAACTTGGTTTCATCCTCTCCAAGACAGACCTATGAGGTTTTTTTTTGCAGTTCATACTATGTTCAAAACTCTTCTCCAGCACCACAAATTGAAGGCATTGATTCTTCTATCATCCTTAGTCATTGTCCAACTCTCTGAAGCATAGCAAGTAATTAGGAAGACCATGCACGGGATTAGGCCCACCTAATTATAGACTAATGTTAGTCTCTAGACTGACATTATTGTTTTTTAGCACTCTGGAGAGGTGCCTGACAACAGATTTGCCAGTGCAATTCATCTTTTGATTTCCTGACTGTTGGTGTTAAGAGTATTGATTGTGGAGCTGAGTAAGCTGTATTGTTAACAACCTTAATCTCTTCTCCATCTATCATGGTGCTGTCAATTGTTACCTTTGTTATTGTAGAGGAATCTCACAGATTTTTGGATATTGATCTGGTATCCTGCCACCCTATTAAATT
>NW_006399872.1:2852552-2853745 GCF_000299155.1 Elephantulus edwardii
TTCTCATTAGAACGATCAAGTGTTCTGGGATTCCCATTCTTCTCAGAGTCAGCCATAGTTTGTTATGATCCACACAGTCAAATGTCTTTGCATAGTCAATGAAACACAGATAGACATTTCTCTGGTATTCCCTGCTTTTAGCCAAGATCCATCTAACATTAGCTACAATATCCCTAGTACCACGACCCTTCTAAACCCAGCCTGGACTTCTGGCAGTTTTCTGCTGATGTGTTGTTCCAGTCGTTTTTGGATAATCTTCAGTCGAATCTTGCCTGTAAGATGTATTTTCATTAAATAAAATAAAAAAAATTAAAAAAAGTGTATGCTTGATATTTCTCAAGCTGAAAGACTTAAAGAACAAATTCAAGCTTTGAGTTGCAAAACTGATGGATTTTATGGACAAAATATTAAAATATTTAGTGCAGGAAGTATTAAAGGAAACTGGAAAGACTTCACAGAGTCATTGTACCAAAAAAAGATCGGTTGATCACTGAAGGAATTAATATGCACAATCAAGAACCACTTGTTTTGAAGCAAGAAGTCTAAGCTCCAATGAAGGTGTGGGTGAGAAATAAGGCTTTAGAAATGGAAATATTATTTTAAATTTAAAAGAAAAAATTTATTGAAGACCCGAAAAACAATTCCTAAAAGATCAACTTGTCCAGAAACTGTAGCTACACAATGCATTGCATCTATATTGTTAATAAAATGTGCATTAGATACAAATACAAAAACCACGAAACAAGCCACCATTCTTCAACAATCTGAGCAAGGATAAAATGCCTAAGGAACAACATAGATGACTTGCAAAGGATGGGCTCTTTACTTTAAGCACCATTTAAAAAAAGAGAGAGAGAGCGCACAAATGGATGAATGTGTTCAGTTATATACACTGAATTGAACCTTTGGCACTAGGAATCAGAGCATTTTGTCATATAACATTAACACATATTATAAAAGTGCGTAGTGTCAAAGGAATAGAACCACCAGCATTCAAAAGCAGCTTTGTCAACTAGGCAATAAAACACTCTACAGCATGTCTTTCCATTGTCCCTCACTGTGTACACTGGCAGCAAATTTTGAAATAAAAAAAACAACAAAGAAATAAATAAAGGAGCCATATACCAACCCCTTTTATTTTCTCTGTTTAAAATCAAACAGAAAACAAACATACATCAATTTTGTTATATGCT
>NW_006399872.1:2854080-2858778 GCF_000299155.1 Elephantulus edwardii
ATCTGCAAGGATTTCTGCATACTGAGGTCTCTCAAATTTGTAGAGAAGTTGAGTGCCCAACATTACATTGAAGTATTCTTTTATCCCAGCCACAACTTCATTAACAGCATATTCCTTGTTATCTGTGTTTCCCCGAGATTTCTTGTAATTTGCATAATCTTCAAGAATGGAATCCACATTCTTCTTGGCAGGAAGATAAAACAGCTGTTTTTGCCTAGTAATTAAGTCCCAATCATCAACAAGCCATGGTTTCAGTTCTTCTGGAATCTTCACTTTAACTTCAACTCTGTTCATGAATGTTTCCTCATTTTCAGCAGTAGGATCTACATGAGCCCTTTTCTTCCGAGGAGGCTGAGGAGTCTCACTGGTACTGCCACCATCTCCATTTCCTGGTGTTTTTTGTTTGTTCTTTTTCGTTTTCACTTCAACATTCTTCTGTTGCAGACCAGGTGTCTTATTTCCTGGGGCAGCTCCTCTCATTTTCCCCTCTGCATATTGCTCCTGATTGGCTTTCCGAAGTTCTCTCTGTTTCTGCAGATTGGTGTCCACATATTTGAGCACTCTGCTTTCTGGAACCCATTCATCCAAGTTTTTATTCCAACCACTGTAATGTATAAACTATTTCACTTGTTTGTCCTTTATGGCAACCTTTACACACTTGGCTTCACAAAGAAGAGGCCCATGAAAACACAGCACTCGCTCACCCTTTTGGAATTTAGGCTTTGGGTCCTGCTTCGGCACCATTTATAAGTGATTCGCCACCTCCTCCTTCTCCCACCACCCCCGACTACTGTCCCCTCAGAAATGGAAATATTTTTATAAGTATATGTGGTGCTGGAAGTACTTCCTTGTTGATGCCAAGAAATTTAAAAGATAGCTCTCTGGAAGAGACTGGAAGAGAATTTGTATCCATTAAACAACAACAACATCACACAAAAACAACAAATCAAACCAAAATAATGCAGGAAATGATTTAATAATATTCTTAATATCACAAGCAATTACAATCTTATAGAAGATAATGAGACAATACATTAAAAGAGAACTGCAAAATATTTAAACTAGATTAACGACATGGAACAAAGAATATAATGGCTGATGCCAGATGGATCTTAGCTGAAAGGAAGACTATCAGAGAGCTTTCATTGGCTTTTTTTTGGAGGCTTCCATTTGTAATTAACTAATCATACCACTGAAGAACAGATTTGTGATGTCATTTGCATGGTACATCTTGTAGGCCTACAAGGAGCCAGATGCAGCGCTAAGTAAAGGCATCCGTATCTCAGAATGTGAGAACTGTCCGGATACTGAAAGAGAAAAACAGAAGGTATTGTTACAACAGTGTTAGATATTCCACATTCTTCCATGTGCGAGTCTAAGGCGTGCTCAGTCCCTTCATTCTCATCTCTATCTTTCAAGTAAATCCAAGTGAAAGGGCAATTTATCTTTCCCTTATTCTTGTATTTTCTCTGACTTTAATTTTAATCATCAGAGTATGTATGTGTCTGCTATTAAAAATCCATTGACTATTAGTTATCATCCTCATCAAAATAACTTAAAAGGTTCTAAGTACTCACATGATTATAAAGCAATAAGGTAATAAAACACATAATAAGCTCTTGCTACTTGTCATGTGCTTTAGAGATGATCTTTATGCATTATCACGTGTAACCTTTTACCTAAATAACACTAAGAGGTAGGTTTTAATATCATTTTCTTTTTAAATATTGAAACAAATTGAGATTTTAGAGAGGTAGGGAATTTGCTCTAGATCACACATTTGGTATGGAGTATTGGGATTCAAGTCTAAACACAATGGTGTATAAATGACAAGATAATAGATGATGTGGCAGGAAGAGTTTATCATTTAATAAAGACAAGGTTTAAGTTTGTCTAAAGCAAACCTCAAACTCATTGCCATGGAGGTTTAACTGACTCATAACTGACCCCACAGCTGAGGCCTTAAATCACACAGGAGGTATTTGCCCATTTTTCTTCCTCTGAAAGAGATAGCGAAGAATTCTTAGGAAAAGATAGTAAGGTTGAATTCTAAGTAATTTAATTCTTGGGGAAATTAGGAATGTAACATTCTAATGGAACTCATATTCTTTCTAGAAAACATTGATGGATAAATACTTTTTAGAAAAATTGTCTTTGTTACTTTAAAGGTATATGCATTTGCATGCATATAATAAAATAAAGACATGTAGATAATTAGGAAACACGGGGCAGCGTAATAAAGAAAAATAACCTTTAATTCTATGATCTAGAGATAAACTGTAGTTCTTTTCTTGAATTATTACCAACTTTTTTCCAAACATATTTAATTGTTACTGTTCATATTGGAAATTTAAGATCATATATAAATTATTCAGGGAACATTGGTAGTTTAATTGATAAAGAGTTGTGCTACCAATTCAAAGGCATGAGGTTCATATCCACAGATTCTCTGCAGGCAAAAGATAGACAGTCTAGTCTAATGGGATTAGTCTCAATTTAATGACTCATGACAACAACATAATTTAAATTTGTAGGCATTAATAATCAGACAGGCAGAAGCTGCCTAGGCTCAGTGTTGTAACTGACAGTATCTCTCATTCCCTCACAAATGGAGAATGTTCTGTAAAAAAGACAGTGAAACAGATGAGGGAGAGAATAATTTAAAAGCGATATATGATATGGTATTATAGTTATCACAAAAGTCCAGAATTAAGGGTATGTAGTGGATTGTACCTGGTGCGGTGGGAGAGGTGCGGGGGGTTGTATACAAGAAAGAATTTTTTCTTTTACTTTTTCAAAGAGAGGAGCAAACTGGGGGGGGGGGGGGCGGGGGGGAGGGCTGGGCAGGGAGCAAAGTGCAACAATGAATGAATGGAAATCCAAAATATCTGTAAAAGTTCATTAATATTATTAAAATAAAGTTTTTTAAAAAAAGACAGAGTGGTTCTGATCATTCAGATTCACTGTTACTGTCATAATTTGATTTCAGAAGAATAGAAAATACAGAGCTACTTTCCCCAGAAAGATCTTAAATGTTCTACTTGCAAAAAGGAACTGATCATGAAAAATCAAAGCATTTAATGTTTTTCTTATTTTTCCTCTTTCTCGCAGACTCAAATGTAAACTCAAACTCATTGCATTTGAGTCGATTTTGACTCAGAGCAAGTCTCTTATCAGGTTTCTGAGGATGTAAATGAAAATGAGAGGCTAATGTCCACCCTTCTATTTTGAAGTTGCTGGTAGATTCAAATCACTAGAGATACCTAGCCTTTGGCAATTTGGTTTAGGGGGGAAAATCAACCTCTTACTATGAAAAAACTCAAAACTTAAACTACCTTTTCCCAGAGCGAAGAAGATCAAACCCTTCATTTATTTTTTCAAAAGGTAAAACATGGGTTATTATTGAATCCAATGGGAACTTGTTGGCCATAAAGTCAGTCACATGTTTCGGGACTGAATCTTTACCTTTGTAGCCTGGAAATAAGAGAAGATAATTGTTAAATTTAACCATTACAACACAAGAAAACTCTGGAGGAGACTTTCTATTTAGAATTGAAGTGAATGTTCATAAAAGCTGTTATTATTATGCAGACTGGTATTTCTATTACTAGCTTAGTAAGAAAGTATGTATTTTAATATATTTTTGTAATGTTGTGACTACTGAAAAAAATTCTTTTTTCAATTCCAGATAAACTAGGGTCTTTAAATATAAAATCTCTCTTAGAGAAACTATAGTAAAGATGGCTATACCATAGTTTGGTCAATGATCAAATTTAGCAACTATCTTAATGCAGCATATGCAGACATGGACTATTGCTATGAATTTCTTGAGTACTACGTATTGGTGCAAGTTAACACTTCTGGTTGCTAACCAGATTTTGGCTGCTTGAATCTACTTACAGATGCCTCAGAAGAAAGACCTGAGGATCTACTTAAGAAAAACCAGCCATTGGAACACAATTCTGCTCTGACAAACAGGTGGTTGAAAGTATTTTATAAATCTTTCCAATATTCTTTACTTTAGGCTAAGATCCATCTGACATCAGCAATGTGCCACATCCTTGTACCACAACCTCTTCTGAATCCAGTTTGAATTTCTAGTCATTCTCTGTCAAGGTATTGTTCTAGGAATTTTTAAATAATTTTCTGCAAAATTTTACTTGCATATAATTTTAATGATATCTCTCAATAGTTTTATCTCTTACAGCCAGCTAGCTAGGTAGCTGTCTTGTAAATTTTTTTTTACATAGACAAGAGAGCACATTCAGGGTTGCATCTTTTAGTTGATATATGTCAATTGGTATCCTATAAATGGTCAGGGTCTAATTTTTTGCCAATGTCTTCATTGCAGTTTGAACTTTTTTCTTTATTACTGATCATAAGCTACTTTTTGAAATGTTTCAGTGTCAGCCAATACTTTTTGGTACAGTGACTGTGTATTCCTTCCATCTTCTTTTGATACTTTCTGCATTATTCAAGATTTTGCTCATTGTATCTTCCAATATTGCAGCTCAAGGCTTGAATTTGTTTTTCAGTTCTTTCAAAAACATTTGACTTTGTAGATCATAACAAAATATAGATAGCATTCTCCAACAGGGTAAAAAGGGAGGCCACTGACTGGGAAAAAGTATTCGGTAACAACATATCAGATAAGGGACTTATATCCAGAATTTATGAAATACTTGAGCACCACAACAA
>NW_006399872.1:2860078-2861592 GCF_000299155.1 Elephantulus edwardii
AAAATCTCTGTAAATGTTCATTAAAACTAATAAAATTTAATAATAAAAAATAATGGGAATCGTAGAACACTCAATCATGCTCATTTTGAACCTAAATCTGGACCAACAAGCTGTTGTCTGAACAGAACAAGGGAATATTGCATGGTTTAAACTCAGGAAAGGTGTGCATCAGGGTTGTGTATTTCTGCAAACCTACGCTATCAACAAGATGAATTGACACAGTGACTATAATAATGATCTTGAACATAACAGGGATTGGGAGGATGGTGCAGGACAGATCAATTTTCAGATCTGTTCTTAAGATCTCAATGTATCATAGTTGCCTCAATGGCACAGACATAACAAGGACAACAACAAGTATTTTAGTGCTATGTAGTCACGAATATAAAATGAAATGGTGTGTGTAGCCTGCCTGTATTTTTTCTATAGATAGTTGATTTAGAAAGAACTGGTAATGCCATAGTTAACCAGTTGGTTGCTAGTGTAAACTTTAGAATTTTGAACTCAGAATGTCTCTGTGGAAGAACATCTTGGCAATTTGCTTTTATAAAGATGACTGCTTAGAAAACCTATGCTGATAGTTCTACTCTGTCCCATGAGAGGCTTTTAATTGTGAAATTAACAGACAGTACCTTAGCACCACAGTGAATTTTGAATCATCAATTATTTATAATTATTAATACTAGAGGGATGTTAATTTATATTTAAGTATATTGTTTTTCAAAATCAGATTTTGACATTATAAGATCCTCAGGGCTAACTCCATACCACCAAAAAGTGCTCCTTTCCAAGTGCGTCCAGTCAGTAGCAACAATGGGTTCATCTCAAGGTTGGGGCCAGGAGGTACTCCTATAATGATGCTGACACCATACGCCTCATGACAGCATGCGAATGCTGACACCTGTAACAAAATTCAAATTTAACATTGTTAAAGTAGGTTCCTTGATAATCTGATTGCAATAAAAGTCCAGTTATTTATTAATTAGAAATACCTTTTAGAATTATGTTGTTTTGATTTATTTTCTAATATGAAGTTTAGAATTTGTAGAGTTTGTTAAAGCAGCTCTGATGATGGCCTCACTCTTAATATGCTGTGCTGGTAACCCCAAAATATATCTTGATTTTACATAAAACTACATTTTTTCTCTTGGGACATCAAATGACTACCTCCTAATTAGTAAAAATAAGATCAGTTTACTGGCCTGATAGAAACTGGAGCCCCCATTACTATGTCCTGTACTCAAACTTGAAGCTTGGAAGTGAACTTACTCCCTATGGTTCAACTTTCAAGCAAGGAATGGACATGCCTATTAGTTAAACAATAATGCCAGGGAGGCATGCATGATTAAAAATATATAAAATTGTTGTTGTTGTTATGTGCCGTCGAGTTCCTTGAGACTCATAGTGACCCTATGTCCAACAGCCCTAAACTCTGCTCTGTCCTGTGCCAATCTCACTGTCTCTGACACTCCCATCCCAATTATCTCAGTCACTGAATCAATCCACCTCATAGA
>NW_006399872.1:2863943-2864572 GCF_000299155.1 Elephantulus edwardii
TCTATGAGGTGGATTGATTCAGTGACTGGGATAATCGGGATGGGAGTGTCGGAGACAGTGCGATTGGCACAGGATAGAGCAGGGTTTAGGGCTGTCGTACATAGGGTTGCTATGAGTCACAAGGGACTCGACTGCACATAACAACAACAAACAACAGCCAATGAACATTTATTAAGAATCTGAAGTTACTCTGTGGGTGACTTTGTACTTAGATGTGCATCATCTCATGTAATCTGCACAAAATACTACAAAATACATATGCTTTCAAGTTGTTGGAGGTTTCTGGTATGTGAGGGATACCTCTGTTGCCTTTTTAAAGGATTCAGTTCAATGCATGGATAATGGTTACTTTTTATGTTTGAGGGACTATTTGTGCTGGTAGAAAGCACAATGATACATTGAAGCAGCCACTTTTTTCAGGGCCTATTTTCTACTAATAAAATGATAATTGATCAGAAACCTGATATTTATTCACCAAAACATATAACAATTATTGAACCATTTTTGGTTAATTGTACGGAAAATAATTTTTTCCTAATTTGTTGTTGTTGTTGTTATGTGCCGTCGAGTCGCTTGCGACTCATAGCGACCCTATGTACAACAGCCCTAAACTCCGCTCTGTCCTGTGC
>NW_006399872.1:2865048-2865617 GCF_000299155.1 Elephantulus edwardii
CAGGTCCTCTTCAGTTTCAGCAAGCAGTGTTGTGTCATCCGCATAACGCAGGTTGTTGATAAATCGTCCACCAATCTTGACCCCACATTTCTCCTTCTAGAGCCCAGCCTCCCTGATAATCCATTCTGTAAAAATAAATTTCCCATCACAATACGTTTTTTTATTTCCTGGTTACTGGTGCCAAGATTGTTGACCGTGGAGCCAATCCGACTAAAGTTGTTAACAATCTCAATCTCTTCACCATCCATCCTGATGCTGCCAATTGGTCCAGTGGTGAGCATCTTTGTCTTCTTGACGTTGAGCTTCAATCTATACTGAAGGCTGCATGCAGTCCTTGACCCTCTGCAGCAAGCATTTCAGGTCCTCCTCAGTTTCAGTGAGCAGGTCATCTGCATAATGCAGATTGTTAATACATCTTCCACCAATCTTGATGCCACACTTCTCATAGAGCACAGCCTCTCAGATAATCTGTTCTGCATACAGGTTGAAAAGGTATGGAGACAGGACACATTCCTGGCATACTCCTTTCCCAATTTTGAGCCATGCAGTGTATCCTTGCTCTGTTCTAA
>NW_006399872.1:2866802-2868488 GCF_000299155.1 Elephantulus edwardii
GAGCAATGGTGTCACTCTGGAGACTAAGGTGCGTCTGATACAGGCTTTGCAATCACTTGTTATGCATCAGAGAGTTGGACAATGACTAAGAAGGATAGAAGGAGAATTGATGCCTTTGAGCTGTGGTGCTGGAGAAGAGTATTGAATGTACCGTGGACTGCCAAGAAAACAAACACATTCAGATCAACATGTATCACAATGGCTTGGGGGGGGGTGTCTTTGTAAAGCTTAGGAACTAATAAGTACGCCAGAGGTAGCTCTTCAACTTTCATAACTACCTAAGGTGATTTGCTGCTGAATTATTTCAGTAATACAGAGAGAGAGTAGTAGCATACTCAAAATTGACTTTTAAGTTTTCTTTTATTGACAGGTATTGGAAATATCTAGCCACAGCAGTTATGTAAATAATCATTTTGTTCATAGTATCCTAATGTCTGGACTATTTCTAATGCAGGACAAGCATATCAGTATCTCAACGGGCATTTTGTATCTTTCTTTCTTTCTAAGAAGAATACGAAAAATGTACCATGGACTGCCAAGAAAACAGATTTATCCTAGAGAGGGTTAAACCAGGCTGCTCCTTGGAGGCGAGGATTCTGGGGCTTCGTGTGACATACTTTGGACATGTTGTAAGAAGAGACAGGTCCTTGGAGAAGGACATCATGCTTAGGAGGGTGGAGGGATGGCACAGGAGGGGAAGACCCTCTATGAGGTGGATTGATGCAGTGACTGGGGTAATCGGGATGGGTATGTCAGAGGTAGTGCGATTGGCACAGAATAGAGCAGGATTTAAGGCTATTGTACATAGGGTCGCTATGAGTCACAAGCGACTCAATGGCACATAACAAGAACAACAAAATAAATTTGCAATTATTTCTTTAAAAACTTCTAAAAGCGAAATATTACTTGAGACATATTTACTTATCTAATGGAAAACTCATATTAGTAAATCAGTTTAAAATCCTGTGTAGTGCTTGGTGGTATAAAAGATTAAATGTTCAACTGTTGTTAAAACATCAATATTCTTTTCCACCCAAAACTTGCTAAGAAGAATGGCCATGTGGTGTACTACTAAAAAAAGTATGGAACAATGAAAATCTATGGGATGTAACTCTATCTCGACACACATGTGGTTGCCATGATTCAGAGGTGACTCAGTGGCAACTGAGTTAGGTAACAAACTGAATTTCTTAAGTTGTCCTCCACTGCCACTCGTAAGCTTTAAGATATTCTTTGTACATCATATTTATATTCTTCTGCCTATGTCAGACTCCAGATTGCAGATGCACACATCTTAAGGCAAAGAACATACCATTGTATCATGCAGACCAATAGCTTCGAAGGAAAAGTCCACCCCTCCACCAGTCATTTCTGTTAGCACTTCATGGATGGGTTTCTTGAAGTCCTGGGGGTTGATGCACTCAGTGGCCCCCACCTCTTTGGCCTTTGCAAATTTGTCTTTGTTGATACCCATGCCAATGATCCTGGCTGCTCCAGCTGCCTTACAGCCCATGATTACACACAGGCCAACCCCTCCAAGGCCAAACACAGCACAGGTGGAGCCCTTGGTGACCTACATTTTTTGAAAACACATGAATGCATATTAATATTGTTTGTTAGAAAAAGTTCAAGCTACATGAAGTTTTATATTTTTCCCATTATAACCAACTTGAATTTTCTTTTTTT
>NW_006399872.1:2869083-2883402 GCF_000299155.1 Elephantulus edwardii
TAAACGGTTCTCTCACTCCTCTGTTTCAGTGCAGTATACATTATTGAACCCATCTTACTCAGTCTCTCACCAACCCCAAGGACAGTCCTATTCTACAACAGTGGCATCATGTAATATTTGTCCTTTTGTGACTGGGATATTTCACTCAGCATAATGTTCTCCAGAGTCAACCATAATGGCAAGGAACTGTACTGCAGACCCAGAGGGGTGCGGTCTGAACTTACCAGCTGCTCTGTAGGAGAAAGAAAATCTTCTGTGCAATTTACTATCTCTGAAATTCACTGGAGAGTCATCTCTGAGTCAAGGTCAACTCGATGGCACATAACAACACAACTTGATCTCTTATGTCCAATCTGCCAACAAACTTAATTTGATTTAGGCATGTTTGAATTGAGGACTCTAAACTAGACCAGTGCTCAAAACCATATGAGATGAAACCTAGTGATTAGTATTTTCTAAAACTTCTCATGTGACTCCAATGGACAGCATAGTTTAGGTACCAGTAGATCACATGCCTTTTGAGAAGTATTCTAGTTTTTAAGAGTATCTATGTTACTAAAGAGCCTTGAAAATCTAATCAAACCCCACTGATTATTTCTTTGTCCCTTAATTTTCAGAGCAATAGCTAGTATAATGATGGCAAAAATTAACTGTGAAATATAAAAAACATTCTCAGTTTAAAGGGAAGTTTAATAAAATGAAAGATTCAATAGATATCTTGAATGTAATAGAGTTGCTACAGAGGACAATATGTTCATAGGAGGTTCCTTCTCTAGTGCTTTTTAAAATACTAATGAGGCAAGAATAGTGAAACTTTGTTTCACATACTTTGGGCATGTTGCCAAGAGGGGACAGTTCTTAGAAAAAGACATAGTGTTCAGAAAGTTAGGGCGTCATCAATAGAGAAGAAGGTCCTCCACAAGATTTGTTGACAGTGTGACTATAACAATGGGTCAGAGCTTAGCATAGGCTGTGATGATGATGTAGGATAGGATAAGTTTCAGGTCTGATATTCATAGGGTTGCTATAAATTACAGTTGACTTGAGGGCACTGAACAACAACAATGAAAAGTAATTTAAGAAGAGATTGGTCTACATCTTAACAACAAATAAACTTTATTATGGTTGATCTCAGCTTTTGATCTGTGTTCACCTTCTAGATTACCTTCTCAAAGAAATGATAAGGGACTTTAATGTTAGCATCACAGACACTTGGAAGAGATGTGCTCTAAGGTGTTAAATTTGATTCTGAACTGTTAATCAATCTAGTTTTCTTTTGGCAGCATCAGTGTAAGTAAAATATTTCACTTATTCCTGAGTAACCACAGTGAGATTCTCTTAGAGATGCTTATTCAGTTACTCATTCACTCATCAGATATTATTAAATTCTAGAAGAGGAGGAAGATACTCAAGAAGATTCTAACATTGAAGTCCCTCATGTCATCTATTTGAGAAGGTAGTCTAGGTGAATACAAAGCAAAAGCTAAGATCAAACATAGTAATGCCACTGTCTATTCAGAAAAATACAAGTATATGACTGCTATTTAAAAGTATTTGAACTGTGTACCATGATTTAATATTGTCAATGTGTAATATGAATTAATATTTAGAATTTAATTATTTTGAGAAAGATATTTTAGTCTCAGTACCTAGACTAACCATATTAGCTTTAAGGTTTATGACTTTGTTCTTAGATTTATGTACTTTTTTGTATTTTTATTTTACATTGGTTTGCATACAAGATTTGTATGCAATTTGTTTCATTCATACACATTGTGCGTCACACATTCCTTCATTCACACTGTATTCCATATGATCATTCCCTTATACATTGTGTTTTATAAAATTAATCAACATTGTTCTATGCCCACTATTATCCAGTCTTTTCAGGTCCCCCTCCAAATCTTTTCTAATTCCCTTCTTTCCCTCCCTCCACCCACCAAACTTTGTGACCCTGTTATTTCCCCTCCCCAACCTCAGTCCCCTTGTCCTGTCCTCTTCTTATTTGGATTTTTATACACATCTTATTAGTTATCCTTCTACTTTTACCATAATGGTCTTGTGAAGTATTTGTCCTTTTGAGGATAAAGATACTCAGTATAATGCTTTGTAGCATCTCCTATGTTATATAGTATTCTTTAAAATTGTTCCTTCTGAGTGATTCATAGCATTCCATTTTGTGAATGTATCACAATTTCCTTCTCTTTTTTTAAAAAATAGATTTTAATGAAAGTTTACAGAGACTTTGGATTTCCATTGTTGCACACTTTCCTCTCTGATTGTTACACAATCCCTCCCTCTCGGTCCACTCTACTCTGCAGTCTTCAGTCTGGACTCCTGTCACGACAAGAATGATTAATTATATATACCCTTTTAAACAGTACTCTCCCTCATCTGTTTCAATGCAGTATACATTGTTTATCCATTCTTTTCTTAGTTTCCTTCTAATCCCAACGTCGGTCCTGCTTTACAACAGTGGGATTATGCAGCATTTGTCCTTTTGTGATAGAGATATTTCACCCAGAATAATGTCCTTCAGGGTCACTCATTTTGTATAATATTTCATGAGTTCTTTGTTTTTCAATGCAGCATAGTATTCCATTGTGTGAATATACCACAGATTCTCTATCCATTCGTTTGTTGATGTACACTTGGGTTGTTCCCAACTCTTTACTATTGTGAACAAAGCCACGATAAACATGAGTGTGCATATATCTGCTTGGGTGGCAGTTACAGTTTCTTTAAGGTATATTCTCAGTAGTGCAATTGCTGGGTCAAATGATAATTCTATTTCTAACTTTTTGAGAAAGTGCCATACTGCCTTCCATAATGGTTGCACCATTTTATACTGTCACCAAAAGTGAATAAAGGTTCCAGTTTCTTCACAACCTCGCTAATGTTTGTTGTTTTCTGTTCTGTTAAATTTTGCTATTCTGACTGGGGTGAGATGATATCTCATAGTTGTTTTAATTTGCATCTCTCTTAGAGGTAGGGATTTTGAACATGTCTTCATGTGCTTGTTAGCCATCTGAATGTCTTCTTTGGTGAAGTGTCTGTTCATATCCTGTGCACACTTTTCAATTGAGTTATTTCCCTTTTTCTTGTTGTAGTGCTCAAGTATTTTATAAATTCTAGATATAAGTTCCTTATCTGACATGTCATTACCAAATATTATTTCCCAGTCTGTAGCTTCCTTTTTACCCTGTTAGATAATTTTTTGGATGTGCATAGGGATTTGATTCTTAGAAGATCCCATTCATCTATTTTACAATCTCCTGATTGTACATTTCTCAGGATGCTTGCAAGACTGTTTATGTTGTGGATTAGGATTTCTAAAGTGTTTCCAAGCTTTTCTCCAATGACATTTATAGTCCTTGGTGTTAGTTCTGGGCATTTGATACACTTTGAGTTGGTTTTTGTGATTGGAGTGACATGTTCATCTTGCTTGAGTTTTCTGCAGATAGTTTTACAATTTTGCCAACACCATTTATTAAAAAGGCTGTCATTTCCCCACTTAACTGATTTCATCTCCTTGTCAAATATCAGTTTACCATAGGTAGATGGCTGATTTCCGGATTCTCAATTCTATTCCATTTATCTATGTGTCTGTCATTGTACCAGTACCATGCTTTCTTGACCACCAAAGCAGTGAAGTAGGATTTGAAATCAGAGAGTGAGATGTCTCCTATCTTGTTTTTCTTTTTAAGGAGTACTTTGCTTATTCTGGCCTTTTTACATTCCAAATTAAATTGGAGATTACCTTTTCCATCTCGTTGAAGAATGGGATTGGTATTTGTATTGAGATTGCATTAAACATGGAGATTGCCTTTGGTAGGGTTGTAATTTTCACAATATTGAGTTTTCCTATCTTCGAGCAAGGGATCGTCTTTCATTTCTCCAGGTCTCTTTTTGTTTCTTGTAGTACTGTTTTGTAATTTTCTTTGAATAGATACTTTGTGATTCTGGTTAACTTTACTCCTATGTATTTACCCCTGTGATTAACTATTGTGAAGGGTATTGTTTTTCTTAGCTTCATTTCTGTATTCTCTTTGTCACTGCAGAGAAATCCAATTGATTTTTGTATGTTGATCTTGTATCCTGCCACTTTGCTGAATTGGTCACCTATGTCCAGTAGTTTTCTTGCTGAATCTTTGGGTTGTCTAAATATACTATCATATCATCTGTATAGAGAGATAATTTTACCTCCTCCTTGCCAATTTGCATACCTCTTATTTCCTTCTCTTATTGCTATCGCTAAATATTGAATAGGAGAGGTGATAGTGGGCATCCTTGCCTAGTTCCTGTTCTCAGGGAACACCTTTAACTTCTCTTCATTGAGAAAAACGTGGGCTCTCAGGTGTGCGTATGTACTTTTACTATGTTGAAGAAGTTCCCCTCTAATCCTGTTTTGTTGGGTGTTTTAATCAGGAAAGGGTGTTGGTTTTTGTCAAAGGCTTTTTCTGCTTCAATTGATAGGATCATGAGGTTCTTTGCTTTGTTAATGTGATGAATTAAATTGATTATTTTTCTTATGTTGAACCATCCTTGCCTATGTGTTTTGAATTTTACTTGGCCATGGTGAATCCCCTCTAACCCTATTTTGTTGACTGTTTTAATAGGAAAAGGTCTTAGATTTTGTTAAAGGCCTTTTCTGCATCAGTTTATAGGATCATGTGATTCTTGTTCTTTGCTTTGTTAATGTGATGAATTACACTGATAGTTTTTCTTATGTTGAACCATCCTTGCATTTCTGTTATGAATTTCACTTGGTCATGGAGAATTATTATTATTTTTATTTATTTATTGTTGGATTCTTGATATCCTCCCACAGCTCATTTGGTCTATGCTCATTTGTGCTCAAAGCCTCAAATATGTTACTGAGATGGTTTTGAAATTTGAGTGGGATAGACTTAAGGTAACATTTTGCTTCCTGTGGATTTGATTTAATTTTCTTCAACTTCAGCTTGAACTTAGGTATGAGTAGTTGGTGGTCTATCTCACAATCAGTACCTGGCTTGGTTTTCACAGCTGATATTGAGCTTCTCCTGCCCTTCTTTTCACTAATGTAATTGATTTGATTCCTATGCATACCATCAGGTGAAATCCATGTGTATAGCCTGTATTTATTTCTTGTAAAAGGTATTTGCAATGAATAAACAATTGATTGTACAGAATTCTATCATTCTATCTCCAGCCTCATTTCTATCACTGAGTCCATGCTTTCCGGCTACTGATCCTTCTTCCCTGTTCTCAACTTTTGTGTTCCAGTCACCCATTATTATCAATGCATCTTGATTGCATGGTGAATCGATTTCTGACTGCAAAATTGGTAAAAATCTTTCATTTCCTCTTCTTTGGCTCTAGTTGTTGGTGCATATATTTGAATTATAGTGGTGTTCACTGGACTTCATGGTATGCATATGGATATTATCCTGTCACTCACCACATTGTATTTCATGATGGATTTAGATATGACTTTTAAAATTATGAAACCAACCTCATTTTTTTCTCACCTTTTCATCCCCAGCATAGTAGATCATATGATCATCTGATTCAATATGTCCCATGCCAAACCATCTCACTTTTCCAATACCTAGTATGTCAACATTTATGCATTCTATTTCTTTCTTAACAATGTCCAATTTTCCTACATTCATGCTTCTTACATTCCACGTTCCAATCACTAGTATCTGCTTACAAAAGTTCCTCCTTCTTTGTGTTTCCATATCTGAGAGAAGGTCAAGGATTACAGCCTTCAATACTGATTGAAGCTCAATATCAAGAAAACAAAGATTCTCAGCAGTGGGCCAATTGGCAGCATCAGTATGGATGGGGAAGAGATTGAGATATTTAACAGTTTTAATTTGCTTGGCTCCATAGTCAACACTCTTAGTACCAGCAGCCAGGAAATCAAGAGATGAATTGCATTGGGAAAGTCAGTTGTCAGAGCCCTCTCGAGATTACTGAAGAGCAACAACATCAGGCTGGAGACTAAGGCTATAGTCTTTGCAATTGCCTGCTATGTATTGGAGAGCTGAACAGTGAATAGGAGAATTGATACCTTTGAGCTGTGTTGCTGAAGAAGAGTGTTGAATATACCATGGACTTCTAGAAGAACAAGCAGGTTTGTCCTGGAGAGGATGAAGCTGGTCTGCTCCTTGGAGGCAATGATTCTGAATCTTCATCTTTCATCCTTCAGATATGTGGCAAGGAGGGACCAGTCCTTGGAGAGGGACATCATGTTTGGGAGAGTGGAGGATCAGCATAGGAGAGGAAGACCCTTTATGAGATGGATCGATTCAGTGATTGGGGTAGTGGAAGTATGTGTGTCGGAGGCAATGAGTTTGGCACAGGATAGAGCACAGTTTAGGTCTCTTGTACATAGGATAGCTAGGAGTCACAAGCAACTCGATGTTACATAACAACAAACATTGTTGGATTCTATTGGCCAGGATTTTAGTCAGGATTTTTTCATCTATATTAATAATAGATATTGGCCTATAACTTTCTATCTTGGTGGCGTCTTTACCTGGCTTTGGTATCAAGGATATGTTTGCTTCATAAAATGAGTCTGGGAGAATTCCATCTTTTTCTGTTTTCTAAAATAGTTTCTGTAGACTCGGTGACAATTCTTTTCTGAATGTTTGATTAAATCAACTTGTAAAACCATCTGGTCCAGGGCCTTTTTGGGCTGGAAGTTATTACCTTTTCAATTTCTTCTTTTGTAATGAGTCTTTTCAGGTGTTCAATTTTGGTTGTGTCAGTTTAGATTGTGAATTTCCAAGTGTTTGTTCATTTCCTCTATGTTTTCATATTTGAGTATAGTTTTTCATAATATTCCATTGTTAGCCTTCCATTTTTAGCCTTTTTATTTTAGCTGGTTCTGTTTTGACATTTCCTGCTTCATCTTTTATTTGGATTGTTTGTGTCTTTTCTTATGTTAATTTTGCTAGTGGTTTGTCGATTTTATTGACATTTTTAAAGAACCAACTCCTGGTTTTGTCGATGGTTTCAACTCTTTTTCTGTTTTCTATTTCATTTATTCCTGCTCTAATTTTTATAATGTCAGGTTTATTAGAGGGTGTCGCATTTTTTCACTGTTCTTTTTCAATTTAATGGAGATGTTGGGTTAGAGCGTCAATGGTCGTTTTTTCCTGCCTTCTGATATGTTTGCTTATTGTTGTAACTTGTCCTCTGATTACTGCTTTGGCTGTTTCTCAGAGGTTTTAGTACGTGGTGTTTAATTGTCATTTGTTTCAAGAAACTTTTTAATTTAATTTTTTATTTCTTCTAGTACCCGCTCATGTTCATGCAATGTGTTGTTCAGCTTCCAAATGTATGTTTTTTTCTTCTTTATCCTCTTCTTACTAATTTCTAATTTTGAAGCATTATGGTCTGAGAAGATGTTTTGTATTATTTCTATGTTTTTTAATTTATTGATGCTTACCTTGTCACCTAAAATGTGATATATTCTGGAGAACATTCCATGCACATTGGAGAAGAAGGTATACTGTGCTTTTTTGTGTGTGCATTGGTCTGTAAATATCCGTGAGGTTGAGTTGGTTTATTGTGTGGTTTAATTCTTCAGCCTCTTTGCTGAGTTTCTTTCTGGTAGTTCTATCTTTTCTTGAGAGTGGTGTTTTGAAGTCTCCAAGTACTATAGTAGTGTTGTCTATTTCTTTTTTCAGTTTTGTTAATATTGGTTTTAAATATTTTGCAGGTCTTTCATTTGGTGCATAGATATTTATTATTGATATTTGCTCTTGTTCTATTGACCCTTTAACATTATGTAGTTACCTTCCTTGTCCTTTGTGATGGTTTTTGCATTGACATTTATTTTATCAGAGATTAATATCACTACCCCTGCTTTTTTTCTGGTTGCCATTTGCTTAGTTTATTTTCCCCATCTTTTTATTTTTAGTCTTTCATTATCTTAATTTTTCAGGTGTGTCTCTTGTATACAACATGTTGATGGAATTTTTTAATCCAATCTGCTACTCTTTTTCTCATCAATGATACATTCAAACCATTCTGTGTGATTATTGAGAGGCAAGGTTTTATTGCTATCATTTTGTTGAGTTCTTTTTGGTGTTGTTGCTAGTTAAGTTTGGTCCATGCTAATTTTTGTGGTACCTCTGTAGGAAGGACGTCTCTCAGTGTTACCTGCAATGCTGTCTTGTTTTTACAAACTCCCTTAGGTTCTGTTTTTTCTGTGAATATCTTGGACTCTACTTCATATTTGATGGATAGTTTTGCAGGGTACAATATTCTTGGTTTACAGTTGTGTTATTTGAGTGTTTGATATATGTCATTCCACTGTTTTCTCGTTTGCATAGTTTCTGCTGAGAATTCAGCGTTTAATCTTATGTGCCCTCCCTTATAGGTACTCTTTGTTTCTCCCTTGCTGCTTTCATAATTCTCTCCTTATCTTTCATTCTGGCAAATTTGACTATGATATGCCTCGGTGTTTTTCCTTTGGGTTATATTCTGTATGGTGTTCTTTAGCTTCTTTAATATATATTCTCTCTTTTTTCATTCTCATTATGCCTGGGAAGTTTTCCTCTAGTAATTCTTCTACAATTTTTTTGGTGCTTTTACTTGCTTCTTCCTCTTCCGGTCCTCTGATGATTCATATGTTATTTCTCTTGATGGTGTCACACATTATTCTTAGTTGTTTTTCCTTTTTCTTTTTCCTTCTTTTTTGACTCTTCTTTTTGATCTAAGAGATCAGTGGTGACAGTTCTATATTTTATTTCACTTGTTCTGTGTTTCATCTTTTCAACTCTGTTTATGTGTCCCTCCACCAAATTGACAACATCTGAAACATTGGACCTCATATTCAGGATCATGGTTTCTTGTTTTTCTAGAGCGTTTAATGCCTCGTTTGTTTTATCTACATTGTTTGGATTTTTTTTTAAGATCCTCCTTGTTTTTGCTTTCAGTGTCCTGTAATTCTTCAAGTTTGTTTTTCATCCATTGAAAATATTCAATGATTATTCTTTTAAATTCTGTGTTGGAAAGTTCCATCAGACTTTCTGGCTTCAGGAAACCCATCTATACTTGGTCATCTTTAGGAGGTGACATCTTACTTTGTGCTTGTGTATGGTGTGAGGGAGCCTGCTTCTTACATGACATTGGGTTGGTAGAGTTTTTCATACTTGAGGAGATGATTGGTTCATGATCTGAATTCACTGCTCTAGAAAAGCATGGGCAGCTACCCTCCCACTGTGTTTCTCTCTGAACTTCTGAATGAAGGGAAGGTTCAGTTCAGGGTCTTTGAGAGCAGCCTCTTGTGGCTAAGTCAGATCAAGGTGCTCCGGATTAAAAGCAAGTTAGTTGACTGAACTTGACTGGGTGCAGAGCAGAATGAGTGCTGTGTGGGCACAGGGGCAGGGCAGGCACATACGAGGACCTCACTCAAATTCCAGGTGTCTGGCTCTTGCCCACCAGCTCTCGCCCAGCTGGGCTCTGGGTCTGGTGGGGTTCTGGGTCTGGAAAGGCTTAAGCAAACTCAGCCAAATTCCCACTGTCCTGCTTGCTCCTGGTGAGTGGGTCCCACAGCAGCTTGGCTGGAAGCTCCAACTGGGGTTCGACTGGCAGCTTCCACCATGATCCATAGCTCACCGCTCCTGTGGCTTCCAAACTAATTACTTTAATAATAGGTCTCACTCAAAGTGTATCAGGGTCTAACCAGAGGAGCCCTGAGATAAAGGTCAGAGTTAAAGGTTTCTGCTCTTTTTGCCAAACAATGGAAGGAAAAGCTTATTGTTGTACTGCAGTCAGAGCTTGAACTAATTGAGGAATTGTGTTTTGGGATTACTGGGATAAACCCGGGGCTTACATTGAGTAATATTATTTCTCTCCCCCACTCTCCAACTTACTTTCTTAATAAACAATACTCTTTGAAACTAAAAAAAAAAATAATAGGTCTCACTCAAATTCCTACTGTCCTGGTTGCTCTCTGTGTTGCGGTGCCACTCTTTACAGTATCACAATTTCTTAATCCATTTGTTTGTTGATAGATATTTGGGCTCTTTCCATGTTCTAGCTATTGTGAATAACTCTGTGATGAACATCAGTGTACTAATCTCCATTTGTGCCTCAGTACTATTTTTCTTAGGGCACATTTCTAGCAGTGGAATAGCTGGGCCATATGGAATTTCAATGTTCGGCTTTCTGAAAAAATATCAAACTCCCAACAACAGTCTATGAGAGTTCCAACCTTTCTGCATCTTCTCCAACATTTATTGCTTGCTGTCCTGTTGAACTTTGCTACTACTACTGTAGTGCAATATAATACAAATTGTAGCTTATGATCTTTAGGATAGAGGCATGTAGTGTAATATACATGTATATTTTCTTGGCAGGGGAAGGAGATGTTGCAGTAAAATCCTCAAATGGAGAAAAATAAATGCTCCATTGATGCTTTTTATTGGTTTCCTCCAAGGAGGCCACAAAGTGCCCAAGCTGGTGGCAATTGAAGTGGAGGTGTATCAAGTAAAGTTTTGGAGTTTCCTGTTGATCCTAATTCTAGGAATACAGAATCCATGGACCAAATGCTTATCAAAAGTAAACTTTTCATTTCAATGATTTTTTTGCCACCCTGGAACCTACTGTGCCTAATACATGAAGGTACACTTTATATGCAGAACAAAAGACTTGCTGCACTTAAATAATCCCCAAAAGATGGAATTGAGAAAAAGAATTACTGCTAAACAAATGATATGGAGCTCTGGTGGCCCAGTGGCAGGAAGCTAAGTATCAATAGTTTTCTTATCAATAATAAAACTTTAAAAGACTTACAATCATTGCTGTCCACTTGAACAAACTCATAAGTGACCCTGCACTTGGTGTTTGAGACTACAATTGTATGAGAAGAGTTTACCCTAAGAAACCTGAGTTACCACTCACAAAGTCTTCTAAAGAACCACTAGTGCATTTAAATCACCAAAGAGACACAAGCTTTGGGTTAGCATAAAAACTCTCTATACCATCAGAGCTAAGCAGGCGATTTCTAAGGACTTACTTTCAATACCTTCTAGTATCCATTTTTCTGTCTATGATGGATATTTCAAATTCTATATGCCATTATAGTAATGGTGAGAAAGATATTTCTAAAATATCTCAGGAATTATGCCCAATACTTTGAGAAATTATTGCTTTTTTTTTGTTCTTGATAATATGAGCACAATTACTGATTTTTTTTTGTTGTTATTCTTACTTTGGCAACTTGGACAGCTGACCCGAAGCCTGTAGAAAATGCACAGCCAATGAGGCAGACTTTCTCCAGAGGTGCAGCATCATCAACCTTGACCACTGAGATCTCATTCACCACGGTGTACTCAGAGAAGGAACCAATGGTAAAGCAGTGGTGAATAGACTTTCCTCTGCAGGTGAACCTGGTTGTGCCATCCTGCAAATCCCCTTGATTCACAGTCGTTCTGCACAATGCAACAGAGACAAACAAGGCATGAACTTGGAGCATAACAGTTGGTGTTGATGATAGCAGACCAACAGTGTAACAGATGTACAAGGACATTATCAGAAACCTACTTATATTTTGAGCAGATATTGCCTTCTGGGTGTTTACAAACTGTGCATTTTCCACAATGGGGAGAAAAGAATGGAATGACTTTATCACCTGGATGGAGACAAAACGATTTCATGTTAATAGTGGTAAGGGATTGCACTAACAATGCAAATGTACATGGTTTGAATCCACCAGTTTCTCTGCAGGAGAAAAATGGGCAATCTCATTCTTCTCCCATGTGATTTACTATCTGTAAAAAAACCTGCTGGAGAGTCAGCTGTGTGTCAGTTTTGACTTGACAGTATACAACTACAACAAGAACAACAACAACACTTAATAGTGCAAGTATTTAAAATTCAGTCATATATGTTAAGTGGTATGAATTTTTGCCAAATAAAAGGAAGGATCAGTTTCTGAGAAAGGACATCATACTTGGAAAAAGGGCAGTGAAGAAGAGGAAGACCACCAATGGTCTAGATTGACACAGATTCCAACAACGGGCTTGAGCACAAAAGAGATTGTGAGAATGGACAGGATCAGGTAAGGCTTCCATCTTTTGTACACAGGGTTGATAAGAGTCAGAATCAGCTCAATGGGATCTAACAACACAAAAACAACAGCAATCTTTGCCAAGCCTACCAGGAAATAGGGTTTCATAACCACAATACTATTGCCGATGAACATTATTTTCGCTTTGTGTTTATGTGGTTTGACGATCCCCAAATAATAAATGCAATATGTCCTTCTCCTGTGCCTGGATTTTGATAACGTCAGCTCCCTGAACATTGGTTGTTGTTGTTGTTGATTGCCATAGAGTCAAGCATGACTCATAGTGACCCAATGAACCGGAAACCTTTCTACAACTATTGTCATTTATCTAAGTTCATAGAGGTTCCAGAGGCATGGAACCTGCTTTCAACATCTATTAGTTGATAAATAATTGTTAGAGGAGAAAACACATGAGTGTCTGAAAACGTACATGCCTACGGGCATGAAGAAAAAAGAAAAAAAACAAGGAGAGAGAAAATAAACTTAGTGCTGCTGATGGGATCCTCCTGCAAAATTTTTCATCTTTCACTGCCTCGATTTCTGCATCAAGTACAGACAGTTCCTTGTGGACCTGAACTAAGACATTCCCGGAGTGCACATTCTGCACCTGGTTTAATTGTAGTCACCCCTTAGCCAACACTCTCCACAATGCCTCCTGCTTCATGGCCTGGGATCACGGGAAGAAGGATTGGCAGTTTTCCACTAATCACATGCTCATCAGAGTGACAGATTCCTGTTGGCACTATCTACAAGACAAAAGGATAATAATAAAATTAATATTTTAGCCCTCAGGTGGACTTAATGTTCTGATTTCTCTGATACTGAGCTTCTAAAGAGTTTTGCTAAATGCAAGCATTCTGTTTAGCTCTGAGATTAACTAAGCACAAATTCTTTCTTTATAATTTGTTCAATCCTTGCTCTCGAAACATGGAAATCTTAAAAAATATGGGGGGAAATTAATACTTCTTATTGAAGCAGAAATTGACGATAATATCCAAGGAAATAACCACTTAAATTCTATTATAAAATAGACTTTTGAATCTTGATTTGTATTTTCCCCCTCCCCCTCATACAAACACATATATTCATTTCACTAGAATTATATGGTACATAGTCTGGCTAAGTCTTAAATTTGGTAATTCATGACATTCATATAATTTTTTTGTAACATATGTGAATTCATCATCTGGATTATTTTCTTTGTATACAAAGCTCCTCTTAATGAATTTTTAGGTATGTCCATTGTTTATTACTCTCTGAAATTTTTAAACTAAAATTTAAAGAATAAAAAAATAATGCCTCACCTTAATGCGAATTTCATTGGCTTTTGGGGGGTGCAACCTCTACCTCCTCAATGGAAAGGGGTTTTGGTAGCTCCCACAGCACAGCTGCTTTGCATTTTATAACCTGGAAAATTGAACAGAATTTGCCCCACTCTTGAAGACCATGTCTTTTCACTTATTAAATGTAACCAAATATCAGGGACAATGGAAATGAACATTTTTCATATTAAAGATTTTTAAAAAATGTGTAAAATAGTCATGTAAGAAAATAAACAGACTTAACTATATTAAAATATTGAGATAAAATGGAATAACTTCTTTAGTTCATTCTTACTGTATCTTTTTCTTTAAGAACATTTATACCTAATATTTCTTAATGTTGTTCTGAAATCAATAGTTTAAATGCAAATCTTGGCTTGTGGACAAAGTTCTCCGTTATCATGATTTAGTTGACAGAAGAATTTATGTCTTTTTACAGGAAACTTTGTCATCTTGCTCAATGCATTGGTTAGATAGAAATTAACTGATTTATGGTACCCCTTCTCTCCCTGTTTAGGCAAATTACTTTTCTCTGTGTGCCTGACATCCTCTTTCTTTGTATTTCTTTTCTCTTCTATGAGCTTTTTGCTCCTTTACATATTTGAACCACAGTTTTAGCTGTTTTGTTTTGTTACTCAATTATATCTGAGCCTTCCAGATTAAATTTGAGTCAAAATATACAGTATTTAAAGCTTGAGAATGAAAATTGAACTGTATAACCACAATAACATAGTGGTAAAACTTTTTTTTACCAAAAGCAAAAAAACAACAACAACCAAAACCCAAACAAAACAACCCAGTAACATTATTAATTACAGTGACTAGACTTCGATTTCATACCACCTGAATTTCAGAATCATCTCAGGAACAGGTTTGAGGCCTTGAACACTAATGAGCGAAGACCAGATGAGTTGTGGG
>NW_006399872.1:2885317-2889751 GCF_000299155.1 Elephantulus edwardii
CGCTATGAGTCGAAAACGACTCGACGGCACATAACAACAAGAACAACATCATCAGGCTTAAATTTAACAATATCTACCTTTATGATTTGAATGTACTGCTAAGAAGCTACACTGCAATTGAATCCACCTTTTGTTCTGCGGTAGAAGGATGGATAGTCTTCTCCCATGTGATTTACTACCTCTGTAAACTCTCTGGAGGATCAGTTATGGGTCAGTTCCAACTCTATGACACATAATAATAACAGCCTTTGTGATTAAATTATTCATTACACTAAGTCATAATTGACTCATAGCTGACTCTGTATCGAGTTTCTGAGACTGTGAATCAAATGGAAAGAAATTGCCCCTCTTTCTCCCATCGGATTGCTGGCAGATTCTAACAGTCTAAGATGTGGCCTTTGAGCTGCCTTTGGGTTAGCAGAAGGATTTCCTATAGATTATGCTAGCAGAGCTTACTATGCCTTTATGAACGAGGTGTTATTACTAATATTTCATGGAATATGTGAGATAAAAAAATGCAGAAAGCCTAAACCTGTCTGAAATGTTAATCATGAATCTAAGAGATCTGGAAGTGCATATGAGGAAGAAATATTTCTAGTTTATTTCACAATTCAAGATATCCATTCATGTAGTTCATTTATTCCTTTGCTATATCATCTGTATTTTATCTTTTAAGCTGAATTTTGGATCAAAAAATTGATTTTTTCCCTCACTATTTTTAATTTGGAATGCAACATTCTGCTTTAAGTGCTAAATCAATAACAAAGGAACATAGAGTTGGAATAAAAAATTTAGTTAGTCCCTTCATGTGTTTTCCAAATAATTTTGTAGAAGTCCTGTGGAGTCAATGAGCTTGGACATCAAGAAAATTTTATAGATTGTTTCCCATGAAGACATTGTCTGGCCTCTTCCTACTACAACAGATGTACTGAAATCACTTGTACAGGCTTTTGCAATTACATAGCATGAAATTATTAATATTGAATAGTTATATACATTCTCTACACTTGTGGACACATTGATCCAATAAGTATGTGTCTACAGTAGATCTGGAACCAAATATCTCTTTCTCTCCAGTGCTAAAAGTGATTAAAATTATCTGGTGGGTTTGAACTTTGCACCCTCGGAATTGCAGTGCAGCTTCTTGCCACTAGGCCACCAGAGCTCCCTATGTCATTATTTATTCTTGTTAATGTGTATATGGAGAAGATACTATTCTGCAAGGTAGCTGCACAAAGTTTCTGAACTGTTCAATAACACTTCTCTTAATAGTCAGAATTTGTTGGTTTACTGATGCTGATTTAACTTTGATGATTTTAATGCTTTGTGGTCAATATTCCTTTGATAAAAGATTTTATAGAAAGATTCAAAAGATATTTCAAAGTCCTCTAAATTGAATCTCTCTCTTAAAATGTTGTCACACTTAAATTCCCTGTGTTCATAATAGAATTTCCTGATTAAATACAAGGCTAACTTTGTTGTTGTTATTATGAGCAGTCAAGTTGGAACCAACTCATAGATGACCCTACAGTGGATTTTCAGAGTACATGGGAGGGGATTGACCATCTTCCTCCCATGGAGCAGATGGTCAATTAAAATCATGTAATTAGGGTTAACAAGGTAGTTCCTTCCCACTGGGGTACCAAATTTCTCCTCTAACATTCAGTCTACAAATTATTGTAATTACCTTGGAATAAACAGTCACTGTAAATACTTAGTATTTATTTAATGTGAGAAAGGATGATTACAATTGACAGGTGTGATAATTTATTACAGATATATAGAAATAGAAGATTTCCATCCTAATTCCATCTACACAGACTAAAGTATTTATTATATGTTAAAAAGCAGTATTTCTCATTTAGGTATGAATTTAAATTTCATGAAATACTACATTCTTTTCTTTATGATATTAATGTGAATACATTTCCCAAAGTAAATTTCTTGTATCTTACTTTTCCTGCAGTGCTACTGGTGCTCATTTTTTTCTATCTTCTGTGCAGCTATGGAGACTGATGAAGTCTTGCTGACTTCTCCCTGCTGGATTGCACAAGTTGATAACCGTGTGCAGTTATTCTGTTTGCTCAGGTAACACCCAATTCTACACATGTGTTTTGGTGTTTTAAAATCACACCAATCAGATTATTCTTCATAAAAACCTCTCAAATTCATTGGCTTGATTTGGAACTGAACTTCTATTGGATTACAGTGTTTATACATTACAAAGGAGGAGATTGTTCATCTTTCTCCAGGTTTCTTAGGTGGAGTAGAACATTCAGAGAAGCCCTGCTGCCTTTGAGTCAGTAGAGTAACTCCCTACAGATGACATCACCAGAACTCCTTTGTTTATTCTTAGTCCAAGTCAAATTAGAAAGCAAAATTTACTGAACCAGTATTTAAAATCTAACATTATTTGCAATGTATCTATTTCAGATAACATTTTTTTCATTAGGTTAAATATTGTTGTGCATACAAATTTTTATTTTGCTTTCTTGCATTTCTGACTTCAGTTTCACACACATTGCACAGAGTTTCATTGTTTCCTATGACTACTCGAAGCTCCAAGTTTCCAGTGTTTGATGGAGTTAGAAAGAAGGAAGACATGGGACAAATGAAGGAGGGTAAAGCAAGCTATTAGCCAGGGTAAGATGTATGGCCCAGGACTCTGCCTTTTCTCATAGTCGAGAAGTCAGAAGTCCAAACAGTCACAGAAAAGGTGCTCACTGTTCTTGTCCTTTCTTATCCATTTATTATCCATTAGGATTGATATAATGTTTCCTTGTGCCAGGCTAGTGCTGCATATAGTGGAAGTGCAGTGATGAATAAGAGAACTGCTCTAACTAGACTACCAGCCAAGATGTGAGAGAGGTTATATTACAGACCATAGACTTCGCCAGACACTGTTTTTTGCTGTGTAGATTTGAAAACATCATTCAACTTCCTTAATAATCTTAATTGTAAAGTGAGATGAAATAAATTGGCACTTTTCAAGTCGCTTGTTGATAAATAAAGGAGATAATGCATGTAAAGCACGTTATTATGGAGTCAGCAGGTTAGGATAAAAATTATCAAATATTAACTTCACTCTTTTTTCGTAACGAGATCAGAGTCTATTGGAATACGGATGACCAAGTCAGTCCATTTGGTAGAGCCAAATCAGAGAGAGGGTGTTCTGACGCAAGGCCTCAGGGAAGGCACTGTAAAGAGCAGACTTTGAACTGCAAGTTAAATAATGATCATTTGACAAATAGAGAAAGCCCATTAGTAGGTAATAGAAGACTTTAACTTTTAAAAATGATTATTAATTTTAATGAAAATTTACAGAGACTTTGGATTTCCATTCATTCATTGCTGCACTTTTCTCCCTGCCCACCCCTCCCCTCAGTTCTCTCTTCTCTTTGAAAAGTAAAAGAAAAATTCTTTCATTATTATATAATCCCTCTCCTCAAGTCTACTCCACTATGCAGCCGTCATTCTAGACTCCTGTTATGACAATAACACCTAATCACATATCGCTTTTAAGAGTTTAACTTTTAATGTATCATTTATATTAGATTGTTGCTATTTTTATGTCTGTCAAGTTGCCTGTGACTCATAGTAGCCCTATGTACAAAAGCCCTAAACCCTGCTCTATCCTGTGCCAATTTCATTGTCTCCAACACACCTACCCTGATTACCGCAGAGAGCCTTCCTCTCCTGCGCTGTCCCTCCACCCTCCCAAGCATGAAGTCCTTCTCCAAGGATTGGTCCCTCCTTGCAACATGTCCGAAGTATGCCAGACAAAACTTCATAATCCTTGTCTCCAAGGAGCAGCCTGAACCAGTTCATTTTCTTAACAGTTCATGGTATATTCAATACTCTTCTCCAACACCACAGCTCAAAGGCATCAAATCTCCTTCTATCCTCCCTAGTCAATGTCCAGCTCTCTGACACATAGCAAAGACTATGGCCTATATCAGGTGCACTTTAGTCTGCAGAATGACACCATTGCTCTTCAGTACTTTGGAGAGGTCTCTTAACAGCAACTTTCAATTTCCTGGCTGCTGGTGCTAAGAGTGTTGACTGTGGAGGTAAGCAAAACTAAAGCTGTTAAAAAACCCCAACAAAACAAATAACCAGCCAACAAACCACCAAAACAAAACTAAAACTATTAACAATCTCAATCTCTTCACCATCCATCCTGATGCTGCCAATTGGACCAGTGGTGAGAATCGTTGTTTTCTTGATATTGAGTCTCAACCCATATTGAAGGCTGCAGTCCTTGACCTTCTGCAGCAAGCGCTTCAGGTCCTCCACAGTTTCAACAAGCAGAGTTGTGTCATCTGCATAATGCAGGTTGTTGACAAATCTTCCACCAATCCTGATGCCACACTTTTCATACAGCCCAGCCTCCTGGAAAGTCTGTTCTGCATATAGGTTGAAAAGTTATGGAGA
>NW_006399872.1:2890471-2894708 GCF_000299155.1 Elephantulus edwardii
CCAATTGGTCCAGTGGTGAGAATCTTTGTCTTCTTGACATTGAGCCTCAGTCCATACTGAAGGCTACAGTCCTTGACCCTCCGCAGCAAGTGCATGCCGTCCTCCTCAGTTTCAGCAAGCAGGGTTGTGTATAGGTTTCACATTATCACGATCAAGTGTTCTGGATTCCTATTCTTAGAGTCAGCCACAGTTTGCTGTGATCCACACAATCAAATGCCTTATTTTAGCTTAAAGAACACTTTCTTTTTTCTTGACAAAGTTTGTCTTTCATTGCTGTCATACATATAATGCCTAATTATATATTCCTTTTAGACAGTTCTTTCCCTTATCTGTTCCAATGCAGTGTTCATTATCTATCCACTCTTTTTCTATTCTCCTTCCAAATCCCCCTTGTCAGTCCTGTTTTATGACAATGTTGTTATGTGGTATTTGTCCATTTGTGACTGAGATATTTCGCTCAGCGTAACGTCCTTCGGGCTCACCCATGTTGTGTGATGTTTTACGAGTTAATTGCTTTTCAATGCTGCACAATATTACATTGTGTGAATGAACCAAAGTTTTCCTACTCAATTGCTTGTTGATGGGCACTTGGGTTGTTTCCATCTTATTGCTATTGTGAATAACACAGCAAAAAGAATGGATGTGCATACAAATGTTTGAATTGTAGCTCTGGTTTCTTTAGGGGATATATAGTGGAATTGGTGGGTCAAATCGTATTTTTATTTCCAATGCTTTGAGAAAGCACCAGACGGCCTTCCGTAGTGGTTGTACCATTTTACATTCCCATCAGTAGTGAATAAGAGTTCCAATCTCTCTACTCCCTCACCAGCATTTATTGTTTGCTGCCCTATTGAAATTTTGCTGTTGGTGGGATGAGATAGTATCTCAGAATTGTTTTAATTTACATCTCTCTGAGAGCTAGGTATTTTGAACATTTCTCTATGTGTTTGTTTGGCATCTGAATGTCTTATTTGGTGAAGTGTCTGAATTTTTGTGTCCATTTTGTGATTGCATTGTCTACCTTTTTCTTGTTGAGGTGCTAGAATATCAATATTGTTATGAGACCCTTATCAGATATGTCGTTGCCAAATATTTTCCCCAGTCTCCTGGTTTCCTTTATACCCTGTTGGAGAAGTTCTTTGATGTGCATAGGGATTTGATTCTAGAAGATCCCATTTATATATTTTGTTCTTTGCTGGTTGTAGGTTTTTCCCATTATGCTTAGAAATCTGTTTATGCTCTGGACTAAGGCTTCAAGAACAGTTCCTAGCTTTTCTGTGATGAATTTTATTGTCTTTGGATTTACTCTTAGGTGTCTGATCGACCTTGAGTTGATCTTTGATTATGGTGTGAGAAGTGGGTCTTGTGTGAGTTTTCTGCAGATAGTTTTCCAATTTTACCAACACCATTTATAAAGAGGCGGTCTTTTCCCGCACTTAACTGATTTCATCTCCTTGTTAAAAATCATTTGAGCATTGGTTGATGAGCTGATTTTAGGTTCTTGAATCTATTCCATTGATCTATGTCCCTGTACTAGTATCACACTGTCTTGACCACTATGGCAATGTAGTAGGATTGTGATCAGCGATGTGATGCCTCCTAGTGGTAAGAAGTTGCACTGCAATCCTGAAGGAATGTGGTTCAAATCCACCACCACCTGCTCCACAGAAGGATGGGCAATCTTCTTCTGTGCCTCTGAACACTTGCCAGAGGGTCTGCTATGTTTTGGTTCCAACTCTACAGTACACAACAACAACAACAGTGCTTTACTTATTTGGGATCTCTTTCCATTGCAGATAAAATTAGTAATTGCTGTTTCCAACCCCCTAGAAGAATAGAATTGGCAGCTGTATTAGGATTGCATTAAATTTGTAGATTACCTTTTATAGAATTGTCATTTTCATGGTCTCGAATCTTCCTATACATGTGCATAGTATATTTATCCATTCCTAAGTCTCCTTTTGTTTCTAGTAATAATGTTTTATAATTTCTTTTTATAGGCCTTTTGTGTCTCTGGTTAGATTTGTTCCCAAGTATTCCATCTTGTGATTAGCTATTTTAATTGATATTGGTTTTCTTAGCTCTATTTATGTATTCTCTTTGTCACTGGAGAAATTAAATGGATATCTTTATGTTGATTTTGTATCCCACTACTTTGATGAATTGATCTGCTATGTCTAGTAGTTTTCTTGCTGAATCTTTAGGGTTTCCTAAGTATACTATTATATAATCTGCATATAGAGATAGCCTTACCTCCTCTTTGTCAATTCCTTGTTGTTGTTGTTGTTATGTTCCATAATGTCACCTGTGACTCATAGCGACCGTATGTACAACAGCTGTGAACCCTTCTCACTCCTGAGGAAACATTGTTTCTGACACACCTACCCTTATTACCCCAGTCACTGAGTCAATCTGTCTCGTTGAGGGTCTTCCTCTCTTTCGCTGTCCCTCCTCCATCCCAAGCATAATGTCCCTCTCAAAGGACTGGTCCCTTCTTGCAACATGCCCAAAGTCTGTCAGACGGAGCTTCAGAATTCTTGACTCCAAGGAGCAGCCTGGTTTCACTCTCTCCAGGATGAACCAGCTTGTTCTCTAAGCAGTACATGATGTATTCAATATTTTTCTCCAGCATCACAGCTCAATTGCAAAGACCATGGCCTGAGTCAGGAGCACTTTAGTCTCCAGACTGATATCGTTGCTCTTCAGCACTCTGGAAATGCCCCTGAAAGCAGACTTTCTCATTGCAATTTGTCTTTTGGTTTCCTGTCTGCTGGGACCAAGAGTGGTGATTGTGGAGCCAAGCAAACTAATGCGGTTAACAATCTTAATCTTTTCAGCATGATGCTGCCAATTGGATCAGTGAGAGAAACTTGGTTTTCTTACTGAGCTTCAGTCCATATTGAAGGCTATACAGTCCTTGATTTCTGCAGCAAGCGCTTCAGGTCCTCCTCAATTTCAGCAAACAAAGTTGTATCATTATCATTTGTATAATGCAGGTTTTTGATGAGTCTTCCTCCAATTCTGATGCCACATTCCTCCTCCAGCCTCCCGGATGATCCTTTCCACATATAGATTGAAAGGTATGGAGGTAGGATACATCCCTGGCATAAACCCTTCTCGATTTTAAACCATGCAGTGTTTCCTTGCTCTGTTCTGATTACTGCCTCCTATTCCAAGAATAGATTTTACACAAGTACTATCAAGTGTTCTGGGATTCTCATTCTTCTCAGAGTTAGCCATAGTTTGTTTTGATCACAGAGTCAAATGCCCTTGCATAGTCAATGAAACACTGATAGACATTACTCTGGTACTCTCTACTTTAAACAGAGATCTATCTAACGCTAGCTATAATAACCTTAGTGCCACAATCTCTTATAAAGCCAGCCTGCACACCTGGCAGTTTTCTGTTGTTACAGTCATTTTTGGATCATTTTCAGCAATTTGAATACTTCTTATTTCCTTCTTTTGTCTTATTTCTCTTGCTAAGATTTCCAAAACAGAGAGAGGTAATAATGAGCATCTTTGCCTAGTTCCTGTTCTCAAGGGAAAGGCCTTTAATAGCTCTCCATTGAGAATGATGTTGGCTCTTGGTTTTGTTTTTTAAATAAAATTTTTATTTTATACTGGTTTACTTACAAAGTTTGTATACTTTGTTTTTCACATCAGATATTCCCGATTTCCCTTACTCTACCCTCCCTACACTCATCAAACTTTGTGATCCTATGATTAACCACTCACCCCTGCCTATACTCACTCCTCTGCTCCCACCCTTTTTGCATTGGATCCTCATACACATTCTACAATAATGGTCTTATACAGTATTTGTGCTGTATTCCATTATGTGAATGTACCATAATTTCTTAATCCATTCAATTGTGGGTGGACATTTGGGCTCTTTTCATGTTCTTGCGATGGTGAATAATGCTGCTATGAACATTGATGTACAAGCCTTCATTTGTGCCTCACTTGTAATGTTCTCGGAGTGGAATGTGTAGACAGCTGGAATTGGAGAATAAAAATAATAAGAACTAAGAATAGAACTCACTCTGCATTTTTCAAACTGAAGGAACTGAAAAACAAAAATTTAAACCTCATGTCGCAATGTTGAAAGATGCCATAGGCAATGTATTGAATGACCCAGAAAACATAAAAAAGAAGATGGAGGGAACAAACAGAGTCACTGTATCAGAAAGAATTGATTGACATTGAAAAATTTCAGGAAACATTATATGAACAG
>NW_006399872.1:2895643-2897065 GCF_000299155.1 Elephantulus edwardii
GAAATGGCAAATCTATCCAATACTGGTGGGACAAAAGAGTAGAGCTGAAGAGATGGAACAGAGAGTCAGTGAGCAGTAAGACAAGAGACTTACGGGAAACATACTACAAGAAAAATCAGAGATGAGGTGTAAATAAAATGAAGAAAACATTAGAATCATGTGGATGACATCAAAAGGAGCAAGATATGCATGATTGGAATTCCAGACTAGAGAAGTGACAGGGATTTTGAACATTTCTTCATATGTTTGTTAGCCATCTGAATGTCTCGTTAGTGAAGTGTCTGTTCATATTGTGTGCCCATTATTTACCTTTATCTTGTTGTGGTGCTCGAGTATTTTATAAATTCTAGATATAAGTCCCTTATCTGATATGTCACTACCAAATATTTTTCCCCAGTCTGTGGCTTCCCTTTTTACTCTGTTGGAGAGGTTTTTAGATGTGCACAGAGATTTAATTCTTAGAAGGTCCCATTCATCTATTTTATCCTCTCCTAGTTGTAGATATTCAGGATGATTGTAGGACTGTTTATGTTGTGGATTAGGACTCCTAGAGTTCTTCCAAGCTTTTCTTTAATGAAATATATAGTCCTTTGTTTTAGTCTTAGGTCCATGATCCATTTAGGGTTGGTTTTTGTGTGTGGAGTGAGGTGTGGATCTTGCTTGAGTTTTCTACAGAGGGTTTTCCAATTTTGCCAGCACCATTTGTTAAAAAGGCTGTCATTTCCCCACCTAACTGATTTCATCTATTTGTCAAAAATCAATTGACCCTAGGTAGAGAAGCTGATTTCTGAATTCTTTATTCTATTCAATTGATCTATGTGTATGTCATTCTACCAGTACAATGTTGTCTTGACCACCATGACAGTGTAGTAGGATTTGAAATCAGGGAGTGAGATCCCTCCTACCTTGTTTCTCTTTTTAAGGAGTGCTTTGCTTATGAGATATCATCTGACCCAGTTAGAATAGCAAAATTTAACAGAGCAGCAAACATCAACTGCTGGTGAGGTTGCAGAGAAACTGGAACTCTTATTCACTGCTGGTGGGACTGTAAAATGGTGCAACCACTATGGAAGGTTACATGGCTCTCTCTCAAAGAGTTGCAAATAGAAATACTATTTGACCCAGCAATTCCACTACTGGGAATATACCCTAAAGAAATCATAACTGCCACCCAGGCATATATATATGCAAACCCATGTTTATTGTAGCTTTGTTCACAATAACAAAGAGTTGGAAACAACATAAGTGCCCATCGAAAATTGAATGTATAGAGAAGCTCTGATATATTCACACAATGCGATACTACACTGCATTGAAAAACAAGGAACTCATGAAATATTATTCAAAATGGGTGACCCTGGAGGACATTATGCTGAGTGAAATATCTCAGTCACAAAAGAACAAATACTGCATAGTACCATT
>NW_006399872.1:2897785-2908611 GCF_000299155.1 Elephantulus edwardii
GAGGGCAATGGGATAGCATATACAGAAAGTTGAAAGAAAACAATTGCCAGCCAAGGATCCTATATCCAGAAAAGCTCTCCATAAAATATGAAGAAGAAATTAGATCCTTTGCAGAAAAGAAGGAACTTAAGGAATTGAAAAGACCAAAATGACAAGAAATTTTAAGTGAAGTCCTTCACATGGATTTGTCAAAAGAAAGTGGATGGACTTTAGTAACCAGAAACAGCAGAAAAAGAAACAAGACAAAACATAAAAATCAAGCTTGGCCTGACAATAATCACACTTAAGGTGAATGGACTAAATGTAGCATAATGGATAAAAACCCAAAGCACATCAATATGTTTTCTATAAGAGACATCTTAAAAAAGAAGAGAAAGGCAGACTCAAAGTCAAAGGCTGGGGAAAAATATACCTAGCAAATGGCAAACACAGCAATGAAGGACTGGCAATACTAATCTCTGATAAACAGACTTCAGAATGAAAACCAACATAAATGAGAAGAATGAGCATTACATACTGATTAAAGGCACAATAGATAAAGACTTAACCTTGGTCAACATTGATGCACCAAATGATAGAACTGAAAAATACAAAAACAATGGTTAACAGAATTGAATAAAGAAATAGCAGCACAATAGTGTTAAGTGACTTCAACACACCACTATCATCAAAAGATAGGTCAACTCAAAAGAAATTCAACATAGATACAGAAGACCTAAACTATAAAATCAGTCTACTTGACCTTGTGCATGTATTCAGGGTTCTACGTCCATCTAAAACTCAATATACTTTCTTCTCAAGGACACATGATACATTCTCCAGAATTGATCATATATTAGGAGACAAAGCAAGTCTCAACAAATTCAAAGGCATTGAAATAATACAAAGTATCTTCTCAGACCACAATGCCATAAAACTAGAAATTAGCCACAGGAGGGTAAAACTTACAGAACCACGCATGTGTGAACTGAATAATTGTCTGCTAGAACACGATTGAGTTATAACATAAATAAAGTATGAAATAAAAAAGTTCTTTGGAATAAATGAAAATACAACATACCAAAACCTCTGGGATATAGCTAAGGCAGGCCTCAGGGGGCAGTTCATAGCAATAGGCACATACGTAAAAAAAAAAAAAAGAAGAAAAAGAAAAATTAATGATTTAACTCAACACCTTCATTAAAAATAATAAAAACAATAATCTAAACTTATATATAGCCTTTGAAGTAAAAAAAATTATAAAGACAAGAGCTGAAACCAATGAGATAGAAAACAGAAAAACAATTGAAATCATCAATATGAACAGGAGATGGTTTTTCAAAAGGATCAATAAAATTGATAAATCACTTGCAAACTTACAAAAGGGAAAAAAGAGAAAGAGAGAACACACAGATAACTCTACTAAGAAATGACAGAGGTGGTGTCACAACAGAATCAGATGAAATTAAATGCATAATATAATACTATGAAAAGCTATATTCTGATAAATTAAAAATCCTAGAGGTAAAAGACAGAATCCTTGAAATTTATGCCCTACTAAGTTTGACAAAGCCAGATACAGAACACTTAAACAGACCCATAACAAAAGAAGAAATTGAAACTGTCATAAAAAGACTTCCACATTAGAAAAGTCCTGGATCAGAGAGCTTAACAGATGTTCTCTAACAAGCTTTCGGAGAGGATCTATCACCTATTCTACTCAAATTATTTCAAAAAATTGAAAAAGAAGTAATACTACCAGAGTCTTTCTATGAAACAACCCTAAGACCATAACCCTAAGACCAAAACCAGGCAAAGACATTACCAAGAAAGAAAACTATAGACCAATATCTCTCATTAGTTTAGATGCGAAAATTCTTAACAGAAATTCTAGCCAATACAATCCAAAAGCACAAAAAAAAAGTAATGAGTCATGACCAAGTGGTATTCATAACAGGTATGGAAGGGTGGTCCAGCACAAGAAAAGCAATCAATGCAGTTCACCATATTAACAACAACAACAACAACAACAACAGCATAACAAGAACCTTATGATCTTTGTAATGGATGCACAAAAGACGTTTGACAAAATCCAACTGATAAAGACATTTGGCAAAATTGCAATAGAAGGGAGTAACATAGTGAGGAAACCAAGAGCTAACATCATTCTCAATGGAGAAAGTATATATGCAAAACCAAGAGCTAACATCATTCTCAATGGAGAAAGACTAAAAGGTGTATTCCTTGTGAACAGGGACTAGACAAAGATGCCCACTGTCATCACTTCTATTCAATATCGTACTAGAAGTGCTTGCTAGGGCAATACAGCAAGCGAAGAAAATAAAAGGCATTCAGATCAGGAAAGAGATGGTTAAATTATTTCTATTTGCAGATGATATGATAGCATACACAGAAAACCTGAAAGACTTAACAAAAAAGACCTAGTAGACAAACTTGGTAGAGTTGCAGGATATATCTAAAAATCAATGGGATTACTCTACAGTAACAAAAAGAGAAGGAAACCAAGAAAGCAATACCATTTACAATGGCCAAACACAAATTGAGATACTTAGGAGTGAACCTAACTAGAGATACAAAAAAACCTATACAAAGAAAACTACAGAACATATCTGCAAGACACAAAAAAAGACCTAAAGAAATGGGAAAATGTGCCCTGTTCGTGGATAGGAAGACTCAATGTTGTGAAAATGACAATCCGACCAAAAGTAATCTCCATGTTTAATGCAGTCCCAATACTGATACCAAATCCATTTTTCAAAAGGAAATTGTTGAGTTTATTTAGAAAGGCAAGAAACCTCAAATAAAACACTTCTGAGAAACAAAAATGAAGTGTGAAGCACTCAAAACCTACTCTATAGCAGTAGTAACCAAAACTATATGGTACTGGTAAAATGAAAGGCACATGGACTAATGGAACAGACTTGAGAACCCAGAATGGATTCAGTTATCTATGGTCACCTGCTACTCGAAAAGGAAATAAAACCTATCAAATGGAGAAATGACAACCTCTTCAACAAATGGTGCTGGCAAAACTGGACTGCTAGCTACCTGCAAAAATCTGAAACACGATCCGCATCTCACACCATACATAAAAATCACATCCAGGTGAACCTAGAACCTAAAAAAGCCTAAAACCACCAAGTTCATAAGAGGCAAACAGCAATCAAACTTAGAAGGCCTAGTCTATGGTGTGAAGAGACTGCCAAATACAGCCAAAAAAGCACAATCTGAAGAGGATAAAGTTGATGAATGGGATCTTTTTTTCCCCTTTTTCTATTGAAAGGCCATGGAATATTTATCTATCTGTCTATCTATCATTTATTTATTTATTTTTAATTTCAATGAACATTTACAGAGATTGTGGATTTCCATTCATTCATTGTTGCACTTTTCTCCCTGCCCACCCCCCCTACCCCCAGTTTGCTCTTCTTTAAAAACAAACGAAAAACTTTCATTGGTATACAGTTCCCCCACACCCTCCCACCCTTACCCCGAGTATACTCCACTCTGCAACCCTCATTCCAAACTCGTATGATAATCAAAATGCCTGAAAAAATATTATTTTTAAACTGTTCTCTCCCCCATTGGCTTCAATGCAGTAGACATAATTTATCCATTTTTTTTCTCAGACTTATCCCACCCTGTCAGCCTCATTCTACAACAGTGGCACCATGCAGTATTTTTCCTTTTGTGACTGAGCTATTTCACTCAGCATAATGTCCTCCAGGGTCACCCATTTGAATAATATTGCATGAGTTCCTTGTTTTTCAATGCAGCGTAGTATTCCATTGTGTGAATATACCACAGCTTCTCTATGATGAATAGGATCTTCTAAAGGTTAAATCCTCGTGTACAAGAAAAACATTTTCCAACAGGGTGAAAAGAAAACCTATCAACTGAGAACAAAAATTTGGCAATACCATCTCAGACAGGAGACAAACGAAAGTTTACAGAATATTCCTGGGCTTCAAAAAAAAAAACACCCAAAAATAACCCCATTAAAAAAATCAGCAAAGACATGGAAAAACTTTCTCAGAGGAAGATATTCAAATGGCCAACAGACAGATGAAGAAATGCTCCAAATCACTGTCAGTAAGAGAGATGCAAATCAAAACCACAATGAGATACCATCTCACTCCAGTAGCAGTGGCAAAGTTTAACAGGACAGCAAGTAATAAATATTGGAGAGCATGTGGCAAGATAGGAACTCTTATATGTTGTTGGTGGGATTGTAAAATGGTATAACCATTATGGAAGACATCTTGGTGCTTCCTCAAAAAGTTGAACATAGAAATTTTATATACTTGGAATATATCCTGAGAAAATGAGAACTGAGGTACAAATAGAGACTTATACACAAGTGTTCATAGCAGGGTTATTGACCACTGCAAGATCATGGAAATGGCCCAGATGTTCCACCACAATCGAATGGATTGAGAAATTATAGTATATTCACCAGCGGAACACCACGTGGCATGCAGGAGCAGTGATTTTGTAACTTGGGAGGGACTGGAGAGCATTATGCTGAGTGAACTGACTCAATCCCTTAAGGATAAATACTCTATAAAACCATTATTGTAGAATGAGTATGAGGAACCAAGGTGCGGAGAAGGTCTAGGACTGCAGTCTTCAATATAGATTGAAGATCAACATCAAGAAGATGAAGATTCTCACCACTGGGCCACTTGGCAGCATAATGATATATGGAGAAGAGATTGAGGTTGTTAATAATTTCAGCTTGTTCACCTCCACAAGTCTTGGCACCAGCAGTCAGGATATCAAAAGGTTAATTGCACTGGGAAAATCTGCTGTCAGAGACCTCTCTAGAGTACTGAGACTCAATGATGTCAGTCTAGAGACTAAAGTACACCTGATCCAGGCCATGGTCTTTGCAGTTACTAGCTATGCATCAGCGAGCAGGGCAATGAGTATAGATGACAGAAGAAGAATTAATGCCCTTGAGTTGTGACTGCCAAGAAAACAAATAGGTCTGTCTTGGAGAGGGTGAAACCAAGTATCTCCTTGGAGGCTAGGATTTTGAAGCTCCATCTCACATACTTTGGGCAGGTGGTCAGCAGGGAGAAAGACATCATGCTTGGAAGGGTAGAGGGACAGCGCAGGAGAGGAAGACCCCAGATCAGATGGATTGATACAGTAACTGGGGCAATGGGGATAAGTGTGTGGTAGTCACTGAGACTGGCTTAGACTAGGACAGGCTTCAGAGCTGTTGTACATAGGGTCACTACGAGTCACAGGCAATTCAACAGCACATAGCAACAACAACAGTAAGAAACAACATGCCCAAAGCATGTGAAGTGAATCCTCATCATCTTTGCCTACTAAGAGCACTCTGTCTGAACCTTCTACAAGACATATTTGGTTGTTCTTTTGTCAGTCCGTGGGATGTTCAGTGTTCTTCTCCAACAACCTGGCTCAAAACATCAATTCTTCTTCTGCCAACCTTATTCATTGATCAGATCCCTAAAGCATAGCTTATGATGGGAAAGGCCATAGTGTAAATCAGATGCACCTTAGTCCTCAAACTGACATAATTACTCATCAGTAATTTGGAAAGGTTCCTAACTACAGACTTTCCCAGTGTAATACATCTCCTGATTTTTTCTTTTCTTACTGCTGGTACCAAGGGTATTAATTGTGGATTCAGTAAGGTGAAATTGTTGACAGTTTCATTCTTTTCTCTATCTATCATGATGTTGTCTATTGGTTCAATGGTAAGAATTTATTATTTTGCCACTGAGATGCAATCCATATTGAAGGCTATATTCTTGGTATTCTAAACAAGTATTTCAAATCCTCCTCACTTACACCAATTAAGGTTGTGTCATCTGCATAACAGAGGTTATTGATGAGTCTTGCTCTGATCCTGATGACACATTCTTCTTCATAAAGCCCAACATTTCAAATAATTGGATCAGCATACAGATTGAGTAAGTATGGAGAGAGAATCCAACTCAGCTGCACTCCCTTATTAATTTTATGCCATGTAGAGCTATGTTGGCCTAGTGGAAAGGAAGTTATGCTACCAAGCGGAAGGTGGGTGATTTTCGTCTGTGGCCCTTGGCCAGGTTCAAATTGTTTTCCTGTCAAACATTCTTCTAGGTGGTATAGCACTGGTCTGTGCGTCGCTGTACAGAGGTAACTCGTGGTTGCTGTGGTGCTGAAGACTGTGATGGTGATGTGCCAATCATGGTAATGGGTACCCACAGTGGACAGTATTGGCTGGAGCTTCCCAACTAAAACAAGTCTGGAAGCAGGAGTGGCATCCACTTCCAAAATGGCTTGCCTCCAGAAACTCTATATATGAACAGTGCTCAGGCCATTCATTTATAGGATCGCTATGAGTCGTCTACGACTCGACGGTACTAAACAACAATAGTATTCCCTTGCTCTCTTTGCACAAAAGCCTCCTAGCCTAGGCATAGGTTTCACATGATCACAATTACGTGCCCTGGAATTCCCATTCTTCTCAATGTTAGCCATAACTTCTTCTGATCCACATAGTCAAAGGCATAATTATTAAAGCATAAATAAATGCTCTTATGATATTTTTTACTTTCATCCATGATACATCTGACATCAGCAATGACACCATCCTTGGTGCCATGGCCTTTTCTAAATCCAGCTTGAACTTCTGGCAGTTCCCTATCAATAGACAGCTGACTACTTTTTATTATAGTGATTATAGTGTTTGGTTCTTGCTCTGATACACAATGGGATTAAATAACTGTGATTCGTAAGGTTTTCATTGACTGATTTTGGCAAGTTAATCACTAGGTTTTTCTTTCTAGTGTCTTGGTACAAAAGTTCAATTGAATCCTGTTTAATATCACAGAAACACTAACTTCCACCAATAGAATTATGGTTGTTGTAGATATTCAGTTACTAGCAAAGACAAAATGGGTATAGATTGATTTTACTTCACTCACACATTCCTTGTCATTGAGTCAGAACCAAATCATAATTGAACATCCATTGAGTTGAAAGGCTGAAAGTTGTAGAGGGAGATCTCCAGTTTCTCCCAATGAGATGCTGGTAAATTTGAAACACCAGAGAGCTGTTGCCTTGGGTTAGCATTGTAATGCTCTATGGAATAGGCCATCAGTGCTCCCTTTGATTTTCTTTCATAATTAGTGAAGGAGATCTGCTTGCATACTGAATTATATGTTAGGCTACTAATCAACTACAGTAGCTCCACAGAAGAAGGATTTACAACTGTGGAGTCCCAAGGAAAGGTAGCCATCAATTGGAATTGATGTAAGGGGAGTGGATTTGATTTATATTTCAGGCACTTTATACAGATCATTTGGAAGGCTGACATTCATGAGGAGGAATGTGGTATCAGGATTGGAAGAAGATGCATCAACAACCTACATTATGTTGCTGAAACTGAGGAAGACCTGAAGCGCTTGCTGAAGAAGATCAAGGACAATGGTCTTTAATATGGATTGAAATTCAACATCAAGAAGACAAAGATTCTCACCAATAAAAAAAAAAGATTCTCACCAATAGGCCAATGGGCTGCACCATAATAGATGGAGAAGAGATTGCGGTTGTTAAAAGTTTTAGCTTGCTTGGCTCCACAATCAACATTAATGACACCAGCAGTCAGGAACTCAAAAGACAAATTGCATTGGGAAAATCTGCTGTCAGGGACCTCTCCAGAGTATGGAAAAGCAACAATATCAATCTAGGGACTAAGGTACATCTAATGGAGGCCATGGTCTTCATACTTACCTGATATTCATCAGAGAGCTGGACAATGAGTAAGGATGACAGAAGAAGAATCGATGTCCTTGAATTGTGGTTCTGGGACATATCATGGATCTCCAAGAAAATAAATAGATCTGTATTAGAGGTGGTTAAACCAAGTTTCTCCTGGAGACTAAGATTTTGAAGCTCCATCTCACATACTTTGGGTACATGGCCAGGAGAGACTGGTCCTTGGAGACTCACATCATACTCGGAAGGGTGGAGGGACAGCACAGGAGAGGGAGGCCCAGGTTGGATGGGTTGATACAGCAACTGGGGCAGTAGATTTGTCATACTCAGTGAAACTGGTTCAAGACAGGGCAGGCTTCAGAGCTGTTGTCACTATTATTTGCAGGAGACTTGATGGCCTGTAACAACATTTCAATCTTAATATTCTGTATTGCATCTTCATGCTTTTCTGTTTTTTTCCAGTACTGTGTTAACTGTACTCTCTCTGTCATGTGATTATTTTTCTATACTCTGTACCTCTTTATCTATCCTTTCAGTTCTTTCTTCAACCTTTTGCATTTTCTTCCATAGCTGTTCAAGTTGCTCCTCATCAATGTATTTCTATTGGATTATTGTCTCTGAGGTATTTGCCCTCTTATTGGCTTTCACTGTTTTTTTCCAACATTTGTATTTTTTTGGTAACTATTCTAACAGCTCTACATCAACATTTCTTTTGATTCTATCTGGGGTATTAATTGAGTCTCCTTTTTTTAGGGGAAGGGCTATTTTGGATTTTTTTTTCATGATTACGGAAGTGGATTGTTGCTTTCTTGACATTATGAGTCTTTTCTTAGTGGATGTTAGGTTGTTGTAACTTTTTTTTTTATGGAAAAGTAAAAGAAAAGATCCTTTCATTGTTTTACAAACCGTCTCCCAGGTCCCCTCCACCATGGAGCCATCGCTCTAGACTCCTGTGATGACAGAAATACCTAGTCACATATCTCTTTTAAACAGTTTTCTCCCTCCTCTGTTTCAGTGTAATATACATTATTGAACCCATCTTACTCAGTCTCTCCCCAACCCCAAGGACAGTCCCATTCTACAGTGGCATCATGTAATATTTGTCCTTTTGTGACTGGGATATTTCACTCAGCATAATGTTCTCCAGAGTCAACCATTTTGAATAATATTGCATGAGTTCCTTGTTTTTTAATGCAGCATAGTATTCCATTGTGCGAATATACCACAGCTTCTCTAGCCATTCGTTTGTTGATGGGCACCTAGGTTATTTCCAACTCCTTGCTATTGTGAACAAAGCTGCAATAAACATGGGTGTGCATATATCTGCTTGGATGTCAGCTATGGTCTCTTCAGGGTATATTCCCAGTAGTGGAATTGCTGGGTCAAACGGTATCTCTATTTGCAACTTTTTGAGAAAGTGCCATACTGCTTTCCACAGGGGTTGCACCATTTTACACTCCCACCAACAGTGAATCAGGGTTCCAGTTTCTCCACAACCTCGCCAGCATTTGTTGCTTGCTGTTCTGTTAAATTTTGCTATTTTGACTGGGGTGAGATGATATCTCATAGTTGTTTTAATTTGCATCTCTCTTAGGGCTAGGGATTTTGAGCATTTCTTCATGTGCTTGTTAGCCATCTCAATGTCATCTTCGGTGAAATGCCTGTTCATATCCTGTGCCAAGTTGTTGTAACTTTATGATGACCAGAGCACAGCAATGTTTTATGAAGGACTTATATACTTGTGTTCCCTTCTAAGTCCAAGGCCATCAGGGTCAAGGACCTGACAGCTGTGTTCCCCCAAAGTACCTGAATGTGACACCAGGAAGCCTGTTTTCCCCTTCCAGAGCTAGCATCTATACCCATTTTGAGCTGTTCTGTAGAATTCTGCTTGAGCTGAAGGAATCCTGCCTTGTGTATCTATACAGAAGGGTGTCCCCAAAAGTATCTAAATACCAAATAAGGAAGACTTTTGTTCCCTTCCAGAAATTACATCTATACCAACTATTGAGGTACCCTTCCACTTGAGCTTAAGGGGTCCTGGGTAGTGTATCTAGACAGCAGTGTTTCCCCCAAATTACCTGTTTTCTCTACTATATGTGACAGTTTAGTGGTAGGTCCTTGTATAATGAGATCTGTACTCTCCACCCCCCCCCCACCTGCCTCCAGGGCTCTAAACTGGAATTGAAAGCAGTGAAAAATGCCAGATACAAGACAGAGGGAAGGCCTTGATGGGTCTCTGTCCAAGGAAGATGAGCTGTTCCCAAACGTGGGGCCTTCCCTCTTTGCTGGGGTTGGTCAGGAGTTCACAAATAGACCCACAAAACTGGAACTGAAAGTGGTGAAATTTGCAGACACATGGCAAAGGGAACTGAAATGACCTTTCCATTCTTCAAGAATGATATTCTTTCTTTTTTTTTAATTTTAATGAAAGTTTGTAAAGAACTTGGATTTTCCAGTCATTCACTGTTGCACCTTATCCTCCCTGTCCCCCTTGTCCTCCCACCCGAGTTAGCTTTTTTCCCTTTGGAAAAGAAGTTCTTTCATTGCTATACAGCCCCCCACCCATTTCTTAGACCACTTTATTATGCAACTCTTATTCTGGACTCTTGTCATGCCAAAAATACCTAATCATATGTTATTTGTCTCAAGGCCATGTACATGTACATTATTTATCCCCTCTTTTTAGTTTCCCTCCAACCTCCGTATAAGTCCTATTCTAGAACAGTGGCATTATACAATATTTGTCTTTTTTTGTGATTGAGGTGTTTCACTCAGCATAATGTCCTCCAGGGTAACCTATTTTGTATTTCATGAGTTCTTTGTGTTTCAATGCAGCATAGCATTCCATTGTGTGAATATACCACAGCTTCTCTATCCATTCATTTGTTCATGGACACTTGGGCTGTTTCCAACTCTTTGCTATTATGAAAAAAGCAGCAATAAACATGGGTGTGCATATATCTGCTTGGGTGGTAGTTCTAGTTTCTTTAGGGTATATTCCCAGTAGTGGAATTTCTAGATCAAATGATATTTCTATTTGCAACTTTTTGAGAAAAATCCATACTGCCTTCCATAGTGGTTGCACC
>NW_006399872.1:2909246-2910126 GCF_000299155.1 Elephantulus edwardii
GAATGATAGTGGTATTAACAGGTTTTCCTTGTATGTGTATGAATATTATCTGTCACTCACAATATTGTATTCAAGTTGGATCTAGAAATGGACTTTTTAACTATGAAAGTGATACAGTTTCTTCTCATCTCATTTCCAGCGTAGTAGATCATATTATTGTGTAATTAAAAATATTCCATGTAAATCTATCTTATTTTGCTAATACCTAATAATTCATTATTTATGCATTTTTCATTTCTTTCTTATAGATGGTGTTTTCCTACATTCATACTTTTCACATTCCACGCTTTAATTATTAGTATATTCCTACAGCTCTTCCTCCCCCTGTATGTTTCCAAATTTGAAAGCTCGGACTCAGTTCCATATATGTTAGTCTACTCTAAACGTGCTCTACTGTACATGTACTGTACAGGCTTTTTGAAGGCCTATTATATTTTGGAAGTGGATGGTCAATCTTTTTTCTTAGTCTGTCTTAATTTGGATGCTTAAGTTTAGGACAATATCTGAGAGATAAGCATTTTACCAAAAGGAGCAAATGAAAGACACTTCCCCTTACAGAAATAACCAATATATTTAATGTGAACCCCCAAACCCTAGTGGATATCTTGTCTTTTCCTTTTCCCTGCTACATCAGGATCCTTTGTCTTCCTGTCTACCCTGTCCAGGACCTCCCTCGCCACAGCCTCCCATTGATATGACAGCTTAGGCCAGAAGTCACTTCTGTGATGTTTTGTGCCTTGTTCTGCTGCTGGTTTCTTACACTGATGCCTGTCTCGTGTTTAGGAGGATGCAAGTCCAAATCGCATGCACCAATTTCAGGGCAAGATTTTTTTTCTGAGGCAGTACTGGGGAAAGGTATTTGCCCCTGAGCTTCTGATCC
>NW_006399872.1:2914349-2915598 GCF_000299155.1 Elephantulus edwardii
CAATCCTGATGCCACAATTCTCCTCATAGAGCCCAGCCTCTCGGATAATCTGCTCTGCATACATGTTGAAAAGGTATGGAGACAGGATGCATCCCTGGCGCACACCCTTCCCTATTTGATATCACTATGACTGATAATAATCCTATGAGCAATGACTCTGAACCCTACCCTATCCTCAATGAACCTCACCTTCTCTGACACATCTGATCCCATTACAAGAATCATTGTGTCAACCCATCCGGGGTCTTCCTTTCCTGTATTGACTCCTTCCCTTTTCAAGCATGATACCCTTCTTCAAGGACTGAATCATACTGACAATATGCCCAAAGTATGTGAGATGGAGTTTAAAAATCTTTGCCTCCAAGGAGCAACATAATTTCACTTACTCCAGGACAGATCTGTTTGTTCTCTTTTCCATCCATGCTATTTTCAATACTCTTCTCTAGCACCACAGCTCAACAGTTTCAATTCTTCTTCTGTTATCCTTGGTCATTGTCCAGCTCTCAGATGTAAGTCAAACAATTGAGAAGACTGTGGCTTTGAACAGGTGTGCCTTAGTCTTTAGACTGACATTATTGCTCTTTAACACTCTGGAGAGGTATCTTATAGTCTTACATCCTCTTTGCAGTTTGGTAAATAATTTTCTTTCCTTTTTTGAAAATCTAGATGTATTTTATTTAATTTTACACTTTATTGTTCTGACTAGGGCTTCTAATAAAATATTGTTGCTAGATGCTGTAGAGTACAGCTTATAGTGACAACCAACCCGAACTCTGTCCTACCCTGTGCCATCCTCACCGTCTCTGAAACACTCAAGCCTATTGCTGAAGTCATTGTGCTGTTTCATCTCCTTGGGGGTCTTCTTCTCCTTTGCTAATATCCTATAATTTCAAGCATAATATTTCTCTCCAGTGGAACTTCACCTAGCTCTGTGTCTGAAGTATCAAAGATGAAGCTTCACTATCTTTTCTTTCAAGGTTACATGCATTTTCTCCAATACATCTCTGGTTTTTTTGTTTTTTTTTTTGCAATTCATGCTATGTTCAGTACTCTTCTCCAGTACTACAACTCAAAGACATCAGCCCTTCTGTCATCCTATTCATTGTCCAGCATTCCTATGCATAACAAGTGACTGAGAAGACCATGGCTTGATTTAGGCACACTTTAGTCTTCAAACTAACATCATTGCTCTTCAGCATTCTGGAGAGGTTCCTGCCAGCAGATTTGCCCAACAACAGCAACAACAAGG
>NW_006399872.1:2915887-2920096 GCF_000299155.1 Elephantulus edwardii
CTCTGACACAATTGGGCCCATTGCTGCAGTTACTTTATCAATCAATCTCATTGAGGGTCTTCCTCTTTTTTTGCCAACAGTCCACCTTCCCAAGCATTATGTTCTTATCCAAGGAACAGTTTCCCCTAATAACATGCTCAAAATATGTGAGATGAAACTTGGTTATTTTTGTCTCCAAGGAGTGCTCTGGCGGCACCCTCTCCAAGACCTTGTCTCCAAGACATTTCTATTTGTTCTTTGGCAGTCCATTAGCGATTCAGTATTATTTTTCCACAGATCAAAGGCATAAATTCTTCTGTCATCCTTATTTATTGTCCAGATTTCAGATAAGTAGCAAGTGACTTAAAAGACCATTGCATGAACCAGGAGAACCTTAGTCCTCAAGCTATCATCATTACTTTCCAAAATTTGGAGAATTCCTGCCTACACACTATCCCAGTACAGTATGTCTTTTGTTACCCTGACTGCTGGTATTAACAGGATTGAAACAAAGGGGATTATCACAATATGACACAGAAACGTGAAGTAAGCACAAGTTGTTGGAGAAAATGGCTTCAATACCCTTGCTTGATAGAAGATTACATAAACTTTTAATTCAAAATCCCATGATATCTGGAAATTGTAAGAATTTGAAGTAAAATAAAGTATGATTGTAAATGCAAAGCTATCATTTCCTGGTAATTTGCTAAGTTTTCTGTTAAAGAGTAGGTTGAAGTAGTGTCCTAAAATTCCAAGTCCAAGTGAGTGAGGATTTTTCTCTGGTGAGGGGAAGACACCGATCATAACCTTGACTTCCATCAGGTGATGCCTCTGTGGCATGACCTAGAGATCTTGGGTTTTCACTATGGCGCAATTTAAGTCCAGAAAAATAGGCATTATCTTAGGAGAAGTAAACAGTTAATTATTTATCAGTAATGATTGATATAGGTTTAATATTTAATTAAGTACTTAATCATTAATCTTAGGAATCAACCTTTCCAGTTTTGCTACTGACACAGCCACCGCAGTGATGTTGATGCCCAAGAAGAACCAAATTGCCATATTTGAACTCCTTTTTAAGGAGGGGGTGATGTTGGCCAAGAAGGATGTCCACATGCCAAAGCACCCTAAACTGGCAGACAAAAACAAGCCCAACCTTCATGTCATGAAGGCCATGCAGAGTCTCAAGTCACAAGGTTATGTGAAGAAATAGTTCATCTAGAGACATTTCTACTGGTACCTTACCAACCATCTGCCCCCTGAGGTTGTTCCTGCCACCTTGTGCCACAGCCATCCTGAGACTGGCAGGCCACGACCTATAGGTCTGGAAGGTGAATGACCTGCAAGATTGACTCAAGGGGAGGCTGACAGAGACACAAACAGACGGAGTGCAGCGCCTCCTGGTGCCAACAAAAAAGCTGAGGCTGGGGCTGGGTCAGCAATTGAATTCTAGTTTAGAGGTGGATTTGTTCGTTAACGTGGTCAGCCAACTCAATAAAGTTGGAGGGAATTGTTTTGTGTTGAATAAACATGTAGCCAGAAAAACAAGAAAAGAAAAATCTTAAGAATCAGATAAAATAATTTATTTTAGATTGTTGCTGTTATGTGCCATTGACTCACCTGCAACTCATAACAACCATATGTACAACAGCTCTGAACCCTGCCTTATCCTGAGCCACCTCAGCACACCTACCTCCATTGTCTCAGTTAATGTGTCAATTTATCTCATCTGGGGTCTTCCTCTTTTGTGCTGCCCCTCTCCCCTTCTAAGCATAATGTCCTTCTCCAAGGACTAGCCACTCCTGGTAAAATGCCCGAAGTATGTGAGATGGAGGTTCAAAATCCTCCTCTGAGGAGCAAAGTGGTTTCATCCTCTCTAGAACAGACCTGTTTGTACTTTTGGTGGCCCATGGTTCAATACGCTTCTCCAGCACCACAATTTAAAGACATTGATTCTTTTGCCATCTCTAGTCATTGTCCAACTCTCTGATGCATAGCAGGTAATTGCGAAGAAAATGGCCTGCATCAGGTGCACCTTTGTCTCCAGACATTGTTCTTTAGTACTTTGGAGAGGTCCCTGACAGCAGATATCTCCAATGCATTTGGTCTTTTGATTTCCTGACTGCTGGTGACAAGTAGGTTGATTGTGGATATGAGCAACCTGAAATTGTTAACAACCTCAATCTCTTTTCTATCCATCATGGTACTCTCAATTGGCCCAGTTGAGAGAATCTTTGTTTTGTTGACGTTGAGCTTCAGTTCATATTGAAGACTACAATCTGTGACCTGTTTAAGATCCTCCTCAGTTTCAGCAAGCAAGGTTGCATCAACTGCTTAGTGTAGGGTGATGTGTCCTCCTTCATTCCGGATGCCACATTCCTCCTGATAAAGTCCAACCTGCTCAGTGATCTATTCCTCATATAGATTGAAAAGATTTGGAGACAGGATGTATTCCTGACACACTCCTTTTCTGACTTAGAATCAGTTGTATTTTGTTTTCCTAAATTAGAATTTATTGGGAAAGGTTGTTAAAGAAAATAAGTTAACTCATTCAAAAAAGGATGTGAAAAATGTGAAATGTTTTCATAATGATCCTGAGTGCTAGTGAAAAGGAAGAAACAAGGCAACAGGGAGGAGAGATTGCATTGATGGATGAGAAATCTTAAACGGCAAACAGGAACACTTCCTGCTTTTTACAGTACGGACTTGGATTTCACTATTTTTTTGGAGAACAATCTTGACAAATAATGAATGAAATAACATATTATGAGTCAATTTAGACAATTCTTCTTTTGAAATCTTGATTTTAACTACTTATTGTTATCTCTATTTAACTTCATGTAGTTTAAACAAAATTTTTATATGCCTCTTCATTCTTTCTTCTTAATAAATTCTGCTTAGCTTTTCCCTGTTGTCTTTACTTTTTCCTCAGCTGAAAACAGTGATTGACATGTTCATATCCTTTTTGTTTCCCACAATAATTATAAAGGGTAGAAAAGAAGGTATGTAACAAGAAAGAATTAATCCATCCAAATATATAAATTTTTAAAAAGACTACATTGCTTATGCCAAGAAATCTGGAAGAAAACTACTTGGCCAACTGACTGGAAGAGATCCATATTTATTCCCATTCCAATAAAAAAGGTGATGCCACAGAGTGTGGAAATTTTCAAACAATATCACTCATAGCACACACAAGCAAAATACTGCTGAAGGTTATTCAGAAATTACTGGATCAGTACAATGACAGAGAATTACCAGAAATAAAAGCTGGGTTTAGAAGAGGTCATGGCACTAGAGACATTATCACCAATGTCAGAGGAGGACCGGATGTCATTAGTGGAAGTCCAGCCTGCATGCAGGTAGGCTTTGGGGTTATTCAGAGTTCAGCCTGCAAGTGGGGAGCTCTCTGGTTTAATAATTAAAGAGAAACCTTTGTCTTCTCCTCCGCAAATGGACTGAGAACTCTAAGGTCTCTCTTCCCATTAATCATATATCTTAAGGCATTTCGGTCTCCTGATTTTTTTCGTGTGAAAGGCAACATCTTTCATAAGGAACAGAGTGGATGTCCTCCCTTGCTCTATCTTTTCTGTACTGATTTTTTGTGATTCTAAGAAAATTGAGAAATGAGATCACTGTTTATTATGATTCTAGGGAAACCCTGAAAAATGAGACAATTGTTTAAAACCCTATATATTCGAATAAAGCCAGACCCAAGAGGTCTGTCACTTCTTGTCCTATCTGTGTGAGTGTGTTTTTCTTTGCGGCAGTCCTGTCTTGTCTTCTGTGTGCGTTTGTCTCTTTGTGTTTATTTCTTTGGGGCATTATGTAAAGGGTTGTGGCTTGCAACAAATGTCAGACTGATCTTGGCAGAAAGCAATGAATATCAGAAGAATACCTATCTGTGCTTCATTGACTATGTAAAGGCATTTGCCTGTGTGGATTACAACAAACTGTGGCTAACCTTGAGGAAAATGGGAATTCCAGAACACGAGATTGTGCTTATGCAAAACCTATACTTGATTCAGGAAGAAATGCTCAGGAATGGTTCAAAATCAGGAAAAGAGAATATCAGGAATGCATCCCGTGTCCATACTTTTTCAATCTACATGCAGAACAGATCATTCAGGAAGCTGGGCTTCATGAGGAGGAATGTGGCATCAGGATTGGAGAAAGACGCAACAACTTCTATTAAGCCCATGACACAATATTGCTTGCTGAAACAGTGAA
>NW_006399872.1:2920781-2921588 GCF_000299155.1 Elephantulus edwardii
TCACAGGCAACTCAACAGCACATAACAACAACAACAATGTGCAAGATAAACCATATCACTTGTTCCTCTCTTAATGAGAACTTCACATAATTTTATTGTTTTTAAGAGTAGTCAAGTTGACTCCAACTCAGACTGACAATAGATAGAAACATTGCTTGCTTCTGCACCTCTCCACAATCTTTGCTGTCCTCAAGTCTATTGTTGCAACAACTGTGTTAATCCATCTTGTTGAAAACCATAATTTTCTTCTCTGACATACCACCTTTCTAAGTAGGGAAGTTCCTTCCAAAGCATAACCCTTGATAACATGCATATTCTCCCCCCTCCATTTATATACCCTCAGTGGAGTGAAAGAGATGCATGTCTTCTACTTAGCAATTTTCCTTATTAAAATCAAAGACAAGGATCGACCATTAAAAGCAGCTAAAGAAAATCAAAGAGTCATTTGTAATAGAGAACTAGTTAGATTAAGCTTTGACTTCTTAGCAGAAATGTAAGCAAGAAAACAAAGAGATGGCATATACAAAAGGCTAAAAGAAAAGAATTGCTAGCCAAAGATCCTGTACTCTGTGAAACTGCCCATCAAATATGAAAGAATAGTAGTTATTTACAGAAAATCAGGAATGAAAGCAGGTTTTTGCAAATAAGACGAATGCTATTTAAAGAAATCCTTCACATAGGACAAAAAAAAGTGAATGGAGCAAAGTAACCACCACCAACAATAAAAAAGATCTCAGCAAAAGGTCAAATAATAAAATGTAGACTGTCAACAATCACTCTCAAAGTGAATGGCTTAAACACACTGAT
>NW_006399872.1:2923443-2928458 GCF_000299155.1 Elephantulus edwardii
CGCAGGAGGGGAAGACCCTCTATGAGACGGATTGATTCGGTGACTGGGGTAATTGGGATGGGTGTGTCAGAGGCGATGTGGTTGGCGCAGGATAGAGCAGGGTTTAGGGCTGTTGTGCATAGGGTTGCTATGAGTCGCAAACGACTCGACGGCACATAACAACAATAACAACAACATATTTGGACCAAGAAGTAATCCTCAGAACAGAGCAAGGAAACATTGCATGGTTCAAAATCATTAAAGGAGTGCATCAGAGATGCATCCTATCTCCATACATTTCAATCTATATGCAAACAGATAATTTGGAAAATTGGGCTTTATGAGAAGGAATGTGACATCCGGACTGGAGTAAGACTCATCAACAACCTATGTTATGTAGATGACAAATTTTGTTTCCTGAAACTGAGGAAGAAATGAAGCACTTGGTGCAGATGGTCAAGGACTGCAGTGTTCAATATGGATTGAAGCTCAACATCAAGAAAACAAAGATTCTCACCATTAGACCAATTGGCAGCACTACAATAGGTGGAAAAGAAGTTGAGGTTGTTAATGGCTTCGGCTTGCTCAGCTCTACAATCAATACTCTTAGCATCAACAGTCAGGAAATCAAAAGACAATTTGCACTGGGAAAATCTGCTGTCAAGTCCTGTCCAGAGTACTGAAAAGCAATGATATCCATCTAGATACTAAGGCCATGGTTTTTGCAATTACTTTCTATGCATCAGAGAGCTGGGCAAGTGTAAGGATGACAGAAGAATTGCTGCCTTTCATTTGTGGTGCTGGAGAAGAGTCTTCAACATAATATTGCCTACCAAGAAAACAAATAGGTCTGTTTTGGGGAAACTAAGTTTCTCCTTGGAGGCAGGGATTTGGAAGCTTCATCTCACATATGTGAGAGTTTCTGAAGCCCCTATGCCTTGGTTGACTGTCAGCATGTAAGTCTAGAATACTGTCTGGAGAATACTCAGTGGGAAGTTAGCTGAAAACAGCTTCCTGGACAAGCACACAGATGTGTCCCAAGAAAACAGGGTTCATTCATGAGACTTCATAAGACCCAGAAGAGCAGCTGAGACGCTTAACTAATAAGAAACTAACATCCTTGAGAGCTTGTGGAAAATACAGAGTAACAAGAAGCTACTGTGCTTGAGAATTTGTGGAAAATATGCTTTTTGTGTGCTTGTTAGGATTATCTGGGTAAATCATTAAAAGCTTTGAATATCCAAAGACAGGTTCCTTTCTAGTCCTAGAGATAATTGTTAGATACATTACTTTAGAGTCTTTGAGATAATTGTTTTCTGTGTAGCAAGAAGTCTGGTTATTCTGATAGTTATGGAATGCTTGCATTCTCTATACACACTAAGAAAAAGAAATGTTTGGGGCCTTTGCTTTTGCCTTTGTTCTCTGTGCTTTGATTTTTCTCTTTGTTTGTTTGTGTGTTTTTTCCTCAGCAGTGTTGTGTCCTCAGATCCCAGCTAGAAATCCACTACACACATATTTTGGGCATGTGCCCAGAAGGGAATGGTCCTTGGAAAAGGACATCATGATTGGAATGGTTGAGGAAGACCCTGGATAAGATAGATTGATACAGTAACTGGGGAAATGGGGGTTAGTGTGTCCGAGTCAAAGAGACTGGCTCAGGATACGGCAGACTTCAGAGATGTTGTGCAAAGTGTTGCTGTGAGTTTCAGGTGACTCGATGGCACTTAACAACAACAGTGTTCTCTTGCTCTGTTTGCACAATAGCATCTTGGTCTAGGTCTTTTGTATGATCACAATTAAGTGTTCTGGGATTCCCATTCTTCTCAATGTTAGCCGTAATTTGTTTTGGTCTACACAGTTATGTTTCTTTATATAATTAATAAAACACAAAACATTCTTCTGGTGTTCTTTGTTTTCCAGCCAGGGTCCAGCTTACATCGGCAATGATATCCCTGGTGCCTTAGCCTCTTTTAAATCCAGCTTTAACATCTGGAAGTTCTTCTCTATGTACTGTTCTAGCCATTTTGAATGATTGTCAGCAACATTTTGTGTGCATCTGATAGTAATGATATTGCTCAATAAATTCTATGTTCTATTGGATTACCTTTCTTAGGATTGGAAACAAACCTATGCCAAATTATTTGGAGGACATCTGCCTGGCCAATGACTGGAATAGAGTAATATCTGGTATTACCAGTCAGGAAGTAAGAAACTACATTGCACTGGGAAAATCTATAATTAGGAACCTTTCTAAACTATTGAGGAATAGTGATGTCAGTTTAAAGACTAAGATGTAGGTGCACCAAGTGGGGAAGTGAATGATTCTTTCTATAAAAAACCAAAAGTTGGGAGAACTCCATTCTTTACTGTCTAATCGCACACGAGCTTTCCCAGTATCTGTAGCTGTCTTATCTACCTCAAGTGGAAATAAACTTAAACACACACACACACACACACACACACACAGTAGACAAATGCTAGTACAGATGTAGAGAGATTGGAACTATCATGCGGCTTGTGGGGGTACACAATTGTACAATTGCTATGAGAAACAGTTTGGCACTTCTTTGAGAAGGTAAAAATAGAAATCATATTTAATTCAGCAATCTCACTACTAACTATATATCCTAAAGAAAGAGCAATGACACAAACAAATATATGTACACTCATGATCATTACAGCATTGCTCACAACAGCTGAGATGAAAACAACGCAAGTGTTGTACATTCACACAATGGTGCACTAGGCAAAGTTGAAAACTAAGAAGGAAGGAATGAAGCACTGAACAGCCTCGATTAATAGAGTGGATCTTAGTAAAAGAAGTCCAACTCAGAAGGAAAAACATGTAAGAACTCTCTGGTGGCTTGGTAGTAGGGAGATGCATTGTCAACACCAAGGTAGCACGGTTTGAATTCATCAACTCCTCCAAGAGAGAAAGGTGAGTAATTTTCTCCCATGTGATTTAAGGTCTGGGAACCCACTAGAGGGTCAACTATGAGTTGGTTCTGATTTGATAGTACACAGCAACAATAACAATCACAAAAAGCGAAAGGGTTGTTTGCATACAGAGGACCCAGCTTGTATAATTTGCTAAGGAGGGGAAATTAGAAAGGGTGGACTAAAAATTAATAGACCATTGTGGTGCTTTTAATAGTCATTCGCCCCTCTAGTTTCCAGCTACCTTAACTGCAGACATATGGTCTTGCAAGTCAGCATGGTCTTGCTAATCATCAACAGCTGATGCAGCAATAAAAAAATGGTTTCTCACACTGGGCAGAAAGACTTGGAGCAGCAAGACTTGATGTGAATGAGGAGGCTTGTGATGGTGAGACCCTCGTGAGACCAAACCCCTGGTGATGGAGAGCCTGGCACTGCTTTGGAGAAACTGTCAAGGAGTGACCTGAGGCTTCTTGCATTTGTGCTGGCCACAGTTGGATTTTGCTCTACTTGCCTTTGATGATGGAAGGAAATGTTTCCTGAACTGAAACAGGAGCTTGGACTAACTAGGACTTGTGCCTTGGAACTGTTAGACTAAAACCTGGACTTCTGGACTTATCGTGGGTGATATTCTTTACCTCACCCACTCTTCCAGCTTCCTTCTCTAAGAAAGCCCATTGTTAGGGTGGGAAGCCAAATTTCCTAATAAATATTTGTAATAAACCAAATGCTATATCAGAACATGAGGGAGGCTGATACAAGCTGGAATTCACCCTGCAGCACTAAGGCAATCCTTAAATGTTTACAGGGGAAGGCACTAAGGCAAACCTTAAGCTTTTACAGGATTTTTGCATTGCATTTGCTAACCCCTTCCTCCTGAGTAAAAAATAATTCTATCTGAATTTCAAGATCATCTTAAGAATAGGTTTGAAGCATTGAACACCAACGATTGAAGACCAAATTATTTATGGGATGATATTAAGGATATTACCCATGAAGAAAACTGGAGTGTAATCTTAATCCTATAGTTGATTTAAAAGCAGCCATCAATTAAGAAATCAGTAAAGCTCAATTACAACTTTATACTTCTTAATCTAATAATTGTTACCTAATTCCTAATACCAATACTGGACCACTCTTTTATCCTACTGAAAGACAATGTTAGTATAAGTAACAAGAATAACTTCTCTACCTCTTCTAGGTGGTATAACACTAGTCTGTCTTTTGCTGTACAGAGCTAACTCGTGGTTGTTGTGATGTTAAACATTGTGACACTGATGTGTCATATGCAATAATGGTTACCCATAGTGCACAGTGTTTGGTGGAGCTCCCCAATTAAAAAAAGCTTGGAAGTAGGAGCGGCATTCACTTCTGAAATAACTTGCCTCTGGAAATTCTACAAACTTGGAGAAACAATGAAAGTTATACAAGTGTTCAAGTCGTTTGTTCATAGGGCCACTATGAGTTGTCTACACTTGACAGCACTTAACACCTACCCTGTGCATTGATAGTTAACAACCAAAGGATGGCAATCCACTCGTGTTGTTGTTGTGTACCATTGAGTCAGAACTGGCCCATAGCTGATGCTACAGTGGGTTTTCAGAGGCAATTAATCACACAGGAGTAGATTGCCTATCTTTCTTCCACAAATTGACTGCTGAATTTGAACCATGTGCCTTCAAGATTACTGTACAGCTACTTGTCACTAGGCCACCATAGTTCAGTCCGCCCATAATTGTCTTATTTGATAAATTGTTAACCCAACCTAGAATTGCACCATGGAGGAAGCAAAAAGAAGTAAAAGGATCTTAGTAACATGAATTCTATTTACCAAAAACATCATCTCTAGCATCACTAGTATGTCTGCCCAGTGATAGTTATTTAATGGCCATAGTACTCTGTGCAAAAGTATCATACTCATTTGGTCTCTAATTAAAAATGTGTACAGAGCAGGGTAACACTGCATGGTTCAAAATTGGGAAGGGTGTACGCCAGGGATGGATCCTGTCGCCATACCTTTTCAACATGTATGCAGAGCAGATTATCCGAGAGGCTGGGCTCTATGAGGAGAATTGTGGCATCAGGATTGGTGGAAGATC
>NW_006399872.1:2929178-2931200 GCF_000299155.1 Elephantulus edwardii
ATCGGGATGGGTGTGTCAGAGGCAGTGCGGTTGGCGCAGGATAGAGCAGGGTTTAGGGCTGTTGTGCATAGGGTCGCTATGAGTCGCAAACGACTCGATGGCACATAACAACAACCACATGAATGACTTAATGGGGTAATTTTTTTTGCATTAAGTATTGAATAAAAAATTAAGTACTAAATAAATAAAATATTATTGTTGTAATGTGTTGTCAGGGTGACTATAACTCCTTGTCCTGTCCTGAGCCAACCTCACTATCTCTGACACAGCTGCCCTCATTGCCATAGCCATTGTGTCAATCCATCTCATACAGCGTCTTCCTCGCCTGTGTTGTCCCTCCATCCTTCCAAACATGATGTCCTTCTCCAAGGACTGATCCCTCCTGTCAATATACCTAATATATATAGGATAGGTTTTCTCTGGCTCCAAGGAGCAGCTTGGTTTCATCCTCTCCACGACAGACCTGACTGTGCTCTTGGCAGTTTACGATATGTATGTTCAATACTTTTCTTCAGCACCACAACTCCGAGGCATAAATTATTTTTCTGTTATTTTTAGTAATTTCCAAGCTCTGAGATGCATAGCAAGTAACTAAGAAACCTTAGCCTGGATCAGGCACATCTTAGTCTCTAGATTGACATTATTGCTGTTTAGCATTCTGGAGAAGTCCCTGACAGCAGACTTGCCTAAAGCAACTTGCCTCCTTAAAAAAGTTTTTTTGTTTTATATTGATTTCTTTACAAAATTAATATACCTAGTGTTTCAGTATACTATTCTTCATTCATATTGTGTTTCATACAATCATTCCCGTGCACTGTTTTTAAAATCAGTCACCATTGGACCTTGCCTATCATTACCCAATCTTTTGAGGCCCTCACTGGATCCTTCCCATTTTCTTCACCCCCTCCCTCCACCCACCAAACTGTGCAAGCCTATGGTTTCGCCTTACCTATCTTCATCCCTCTTCTCCCTCCCCTACTCTCCCTTTGATCCCCGTACATATTTTACTAGCTATCATTCTATTTTTTTTAAAATATGGTCTTGTAAAGTTGCTGTAGTTCACTCAGGTTTACTAACAGACAGGAAGGTCATGCAAAAGTACTTGTCTGCACCACTTGAAAGCAGGTGGAGAAGGCCAAGATGGGTGGAACTGAAAGTAGTCCCAGACCTCCTGGAGCACGTACCACCATGAAGGGGACTTGGAGAAAGTTTCAGTAAAACATGAAAAGTTTCTGAGGTAATTGATAACGTTGTTATGAGTACAGTAAAACCCTTCTATGAGTATAAGGATGTTTCCTTGGAAACTGTTCAAACTTATGCATGTTATGTCTCATATGGGTCGCCATGACCCAGGTTAATTGCTTGGTAGACAGTTATGCTTAATCATTCACCTATCCTATGAAATCATACTTTTCTATATGCTTTAATTTTCTGATAATAAAAGCAGAGGCTCTGAAGCTGCTCGGGGTCGTTAACCTGAGCCAGCTCTTCACCCTCTGGAACCACATTTCACTTTGGTAGTCTTCCTTTGGCTTTGCTCATGAGAAACAACAGGTCTTATGTAGTATTTTGTCCTTATGCGACTGAGTTAATGCACTCAGCATAATGCTCTCCAGTCTCTCCCGAGTTACCTTATACTGTTTTAAATCACTTCTCCTAACTGCTGCATAATATCCCATTGTGTGAATGTACCACAATTTTTCAATACACTCAGTGGTAGTTGGACACTTGGGCTGTTTCAATGTCCTTGTGATGGTGAATAATATTGCTATGAATGTTGGTGAATAGATTTCCATTTGTGTCTCAGTTATAATTTCCTTGGAGTGTATTCCTCGCAGTGGAATTCCTAGCTGGGTCATACAGAGTTTCTATGTTCAAACTTTTGAGGAAATACCAAACTGTCTTCCAGAGTGGTTGGGCAATTTTACAATCCCACCAACAGTGTAGGAGAGTTTCCACTTTTCCACATCCTTTTGAACATTTATTGCTTTCTACCCTGTTAAATTTTGCCACTGCTACTGG
>NW_006399872.1:2933650-2934994 GCF_000299155.1 Elephantulus edwardii
CAGACGAAGCCCCAGAATCCTTGCCTCCAAGGAGCAGCCTGGTTTAACCCTCTCTATGATAAATCTGTTTGTTTTCTTGGCTGTGCATGGTACATTCAATACTCTTCTCCAGCACCACAGCTCAAAGGCATCTATTCTATTCTATTCTATTCTGTTCTGTTCTGTTCTATTCTATTCTATTCCATTCATTATATTATTTATTTATACTAATTTATTTACAAAATTCAAACACAATTGATCATCACACTAGATCCTTCCCTTTTCCCTCCCCACTCTACCCATCAAGTTGTACAACTCTGTAATTAATCTTTCTCCCTGTACATCTTCACACCTCTGCTTCCACCTCCCCATGCCCTTGGATCCTCACGCTTGTATATATACCATAATTTCTCAATCCATTCGATTATGTTTGGACATCTGGGCTGCTTCCACATTCTTATGGTGGTGAATAATGCTGCTATGAACATTGTTGTACAAGTCTCTATTTGTGCTTCAGTTATCCAAAGTTCACTTGGGCTATATTCAATGCAATTGAATAGCAAGATAGTATGAAATTTCTATGTTTAGCTTTTTGAGGAAGCACCAAACTACCTTTCAGAGTGGTTTGACCTTGTACAACCCTATCAACAATGTGGAAGAGTTTCTATCTTCCCACATTCTTTCCAACTTTACATTTTACTTGCTGTCCTGTTAAACATTGCCACTGCTATTGGAGTGAGATGATATCTCATTGCCATTTTGATTTGCATCTCTCTTATTGCCAGTCATTTAAAAAAAAATAATGAAAGTTTACAGAGACGTTGGATTTCCATTCATTCATTGTTTCACACTTTACTTCCTGCCCACCCTTTCCCCCTAGATTGCTTTTCTCTTTGGAAAGTAAAAAAAAAACAAAAAAAAACCCACCCAAATTTTTTCATTGTTATACAACCCGCCTCTCAGTCCACTCTATTATGCAGATTTCATTCTGGACTCTTGTCATGACAATAATACCTAATACCTGTAATTGTGTTATCAGTCTTTTTCTTGTGGATGCTCAGGATTATTCTGTAAATAATTGTTATGGGACTCTTGTCTGAGCTGGTATTGCTAAATGTTTGTTCCCAGTTGGTAGGTTTTATTTTCATCGTATTGAAAAAGTTTTTGATGCTCACAGGGGTTTAATCTTTAGGAGGTCCTATTCATCAGTTTTATCCTATTTTGATTGTGCATTTTTGGCTGAATTTGGCAGTCTCTCTGTAATGTAGACTAGGCCTTCTAAGCTTAATCCCAGTTTGTCTCTTATGAACTTTATGGATTTAGGCTTTACTCCCAAGTATCTGACTCACCTTGAGTTGATTTTTG
>NW_006399872.1:2935139-2936255 GCF_000299155.1 Elephantulus edwardii
GAATATTAGTTAACCATAGATAGTTGGGTCTATTTCTGGGTTCTCAATTCTGTTCCTTCTGGGTTCTCCACTCTGTTCCACTGATCAATGTGCCTGTCATTGTACCAGTACCATGCTGTTTTGGTTACTATTGCTGTGTATTAGGTTTTGAGGTCAGGAAGTCTATACCTCTTACTTCATTTTTTTTTTCTGAAGTGTTTTGCTTATTTGAGGTCTCATGCCTCTCCAAATAAACTTTACAACTTACCTTTCAATCTCCTTGAAAAAGGAATTTGGTATCTGTATTGGGATTACATTGAATGTATAGACAGCTTTTTGTAGGATTGTCATTTTCACAATATTGAGTCTTCCTATCTATGAATAGGACACATTTTCCCATTTCTTTAGGTCTTTTATTGTGACTTGCAGAAATGTTTTGTAGTTTTCTTTCTTATCTTTAGTTAGGTTCACTCCCAAGTATTTCAATTTGTGATTGGCTACTGTATATGGTATTCTATTGTCTCTCTCAGAAATGCTTTGTAGTTTTCTTTGTACAAGCCTTTTATGTTTCTAATTAGGTTCATTCCCAAATACTAGATTTGTGGTTGGTGATCCCGCAAAGTGTTGAAATTTTTGAACAATACCATTAATATCACACGCAAGCAAGATTTTGCTGAAGATTATCCAAAACATCAGCAGAGAACTACCAGAAGTGCAGGCTGGGTATAGATGGGGCTATGGTACAGGGATATTGTACCTAATGTTAGATGGATCTTGGCTGAAAGCAAGGAGCATTAGAAGAATGTCTATCTTTGTTTCATTGATTATGCAAAGGCATTTGACTGTGTGGATTATAATAAACTATGGCTAACTCTGAGAAGAATAGGAGTCCCAGAACACTTGATTGTGCTAATGTGTAACCTATGTTAGACCATCAGCCAGTCATTAGAACAGAGCAAGGAAACACTGCATGGTCCAAAATCAGGAAAGGTGTACTCCAGGGATGTGTCCTGTCTCCATACCTTTTCAACCTGTATGCAGAACAGATTATCTGGGTGCCTGGGCTCTATGAGGAGAAATGTGGGGTCAGGATTGGTGGAAGATCTATCAACAATCTGTGATATGCAGATGACACAA
>NW_006399872.1:2936642-2937166 GCF_000299155.1 Elephantulus edwardii
CTAAGGTGCACCTGATACATGCCATGGTCTTTGCAGTCACTTGCTATGCATCAGAGAGCTGTACAATGACTAGGGATGATAGAAAGAGAATGGATGCCTTTGAGCTGTAGTGTTGAAGAAGAGTATTAAATATACCATGGACTGTTAGGAAAACAAACAGGTTTGTCCTGAAGAGGGTAAAGCCGGCTGCTCCTTGGAGGCAAGGATTCTGAGGCTTCAACTGACACACTTTTGACATGTTGCAAGGAGGAACCAATCCTTGGAGAGGGACTGTCATACTTGGGAGGGTGGAGGGACAGTTCAGGAGAGGAAGAGCCTTGATGAGATGGATTGATTCAGTGACTGGGGTAATGGGGTAGGTGTGTTGGAGATGGTGCGATTGTCACAGGAAAGGGCAGAGTTTAGGGCTGTTGTACATAGGGTTGCTATGAGTTGCAGGTGACTCGACGGCACATAACAACAATTGTAAATGGTATTGTTTTCTTGGTTTTCTTCTCTGAGTTATCTTTGTAAATATGGAGGAA
>NW_006399872.1:2938435-2941732 GCF_000299155.1 Elephantulus edwardii
GTGTTTTTCTAGTATATGAACTGTACCCTGAGGGATACCTTAACTGTATCCCAGAGGTTTTGGTACATTGTCTTTTCATTATCATTTGTTTTGAGGAACTTTTTTTTTAGGGTTGCTATGAGTTGTGCTTAACTCAATGGCAATCATCAACAACAAGAACTCAATCTACTGAAAGTCCTTTCTGGGAAAATTTGCACTTCCTAAGGTTTCAGGGTTTCTATGTTCTGCACAACAGCCTTCCAGGAATCTCACCTTAATGTAGTCCCCTTTCCCAAACTCTGTTGTCCTCCTGCATCTATGGAGTGGCTGAGTGGTATGAGACCAGGTGCTCCACTAGAGCAGTTTCTGTTTAGGGGGTTTGCATCTTAATCTACCAATTGAGAAAGCTGGGAAAATCTTTCCCCTGCTTGTGGCTCTGTGTCCCAAACTCTGTTGTCCTGTTTGGACCCTGGGATGTCACCACAACCATGGAGGCAATGATTTCCATAAGGAGAAAATCTATCACCAGGGAAGTTTCAGTACTGTCTCCCCACAATTCCCCAAAAGGGCTCTTTCTGGGCTGCAGTGTCTCACCTCCTGCAGTTTCTTTGCTGAAGCTTAATGTCATCATTTGTCTCTGAATTGATGGGAGATCTGAGGAACCAACTTATGCAGTTTGTATGTAAGAGGGTCTCAAGTCAGCCCTCCCTGATGATGAAGATATGCAGAGATGATGAGGGCATGCCTGAAGCAAATTGTCTTTTGACTTCATGAATTCTGGTGCCAAGAGTGGTGATTGTGGAAGCAAGTTGAAATTGTTAACAATCTCAATCTTTTTCCCCATTCATCATATTGTTGCCCATTGGTCTGGTGTTGAAAATTTCTGTCTTTTTGATGTTGAGATGCAATCCATATTTATTGGAAAAAGTATAAATTTATAATTGACCTTTAAATCTTTATTAATGGATGCCTTGTCTTTCACTAACAATCAGTGAAATAGACCTTTCCATGAAGAGGCTAGAATGAATACACAAGATGAGAAGACCATGTGGAGGTGAAATTATCTGACTTAATAAATGAAAACATAAATCATCTAGGCCTGCTACCAATTTTAATGAGCTAGGGATTTCAATTGGGGTGATCTCAGAGAAAAAAAAAAGCCAACAAAAAACCCCAACAACTTCAGAATGATATTTTACCAAGATCCTGCAATTCAGAATTCAGACATCTTATTGACCTAATAACTTATTCGATGAAACAAGTTACCCTAGGGTAAAAAGCACAACCTTATTTTAGAGTTCATATCAACAATAGGATTTATGACCTCAATGTTGAATCAGGACATCCAACTGGTTCACAGCTATTAACAGTATGTATGTTCAATGACTGAGGCCCTATGCTATCTGAGTTCAAACCAGAGTCATTCATATCAGTTCCTATCTATATAACGTACTTTTCCAGTACAAAAGGATAACAGAAATAGAGCCAACTTAAAAGTAAGTACTCCAAACATAAATATATGACATTATCTCAGTTCATAATACGAAAATAAAACTCTGCTCTAGAACAGGGCATGTTAATATGGTTGTTGTTGTTACATGTCATCGAGTCAGGTATTACTCATAGAGACGCTATGAAGAAAACATATGAGCCCTGTTCTATCCTGTGCCATCCTCACACTTTCTGATACATCAGAGCCCATTGCAGCAGTCATTGTGTTAATCCACCTGGTTGAAGGTCTTTCTCTCCTTGCTGACCATCCACCCTTCCCAACATCATGTCCTTCTCCAAGGAATAGCACCTCCTACTAGCATGCCCAAAATGTGTGAGACAAAGCCTCATTATTCTTAACTCCAAAGAGCACTCCAGCTGCACCCTCTCGAAGACATATCTATTTGTTCTATTGGCTGCCCATGGGAATTTCAGTGCTTTTTTCCAACACTGCAGCTCAAATACTCAGTTCTTTTCTTGTCATTCTTATTCATTGTGCAGCTTTCAGATGCATAGCTAGTAATTGGAAAGACTATGGCCTGAATCAGATACATTGTAGTCCTCACACTGACATCACTACTCAATAATTTGGAGATGTCCCTAACTGCAGACTTGCCCAGTGCAATGTGTTTCTTTATTTCCTGACTGCTGATACGAAGGGTATTAATTTTGAATCCAAGCAAGTTGAAGCTGTTGACTGTTTCAATCTCTTCTCCATCCATCATGATGCTCCCTATCGGTCGTTTCTTGACATTAAGGTGCAATCCATACTGAAGGCTGCATTCTGATCTTCTTCAAGTGTTCCAAATCCTCCTCACTTTCAACAAGCAAAGTTGTGTCATCTACATAATAATCCATTCCTGATGCCACCCTCCTCCTCATAGAGTCTAGCCTTTCAGATAACTTGCTGAGCATCTAGATTGAATAGGTATGGAGAGAGAATACAACCTAGCACACTCCCTTCCCATGCAGTGCTACCTTGCTCCCTTTGCACAACAGTTTCCTGGCTCAAGCATACGTTCCTCTTCAGCACAATCAAATACTCTGGGATTCACATTCTTTTCAATGTCAGCCACAATTTATGATTCACATAGTCAAATGCCTTTGCATTGTCACGAAAGCACAAATAGACATTCTTCTGGTATTTCTTGCTTTCAGCCAGGATCCATCTGACATCAGCAATGATATCCCTGGTGTTGCAACCTCTTCTAAATCCTGGTTGAACTTTTGGAAATTCCCTATCTATGTACTGTTCCAGCATTTTTTAATGAACTTCAGCAGTATTTTGTTTGTATGTGATATTAATGATATTGTTCAATAATTTCCACATGCAGTTGGATCACCTTTCTTGGGAATGGAAATAAACATTGATATCCTCCAAATTTCCTTGCATAGACTAGCAAGGGAACCCAAGCCTATATAGAGCTCAGAAATTGCATGAAACTTTAATCTCTGTACTCAGAGGTTCAATTCCTCGTCTTAACAGTATTCCTGATTAATCTAATCTCACTAATTTTCCCAATTCTATAACAGTAGCATTCCTAACACTAATCAAGTGCAAAGTGTTTAAATATAAACTATGTAAAGCTCCTAACATCATAAAACCTATGACATCCTTCAAATAATTGCAGACACAGAATTGCTGCTGTTATGGGCCATCGAGACACAGAATTACTTATCAAATAATTTTACATCTACTCATATTCTTCATTTTTATATATCCTGCTGATCCAATTCTAGCCCTAACTTTAGCCTTAACAATATGAATCCTATTACTTATGTCACTCTCTCTAATTAATATAAGCTTTGGCTTATTATTTGTCCTAG
>NW_006399872.1:2942072-2946368 GCF_000299155.1 Elephantulus edwardii
TCACCCACCTTCGGCTTGGTAGCACAGCTTCCTTCCACTAGGCTAGCAGTATTTAGCCTAGTATAACAGTATTTAGCCTAGTAGTATATGTTATCTTATGATCAGGGAGAGCTTCTAACTCTAAACACAGTTTAATACTACATACTGCCTTACAAGCTGTAGCCCAAACTATTTCACATGAAGTGTCCCTAGACACCATCTCACTCTCTTTTGTACTTAACAGTGGATCATTTACACTGACTAACCTTACTAATACACCTGGTTTTTAGTATCAGTTGACCCCTAGACATAATGGGATTTATCTCAATGCTAGTTTAAAGCAGTTGAGCACTATTTGATGATACAGAATGTGAATAGGAACTAGTTTCAAAATTTAAAGTACAATATGCAGATGACCATTTGCATAATTTTTTCAAGCTGAATATGCCAACATTATTATAATAAATGCTCTCAGAACTACCCTGTTTCTAGGAGGATCATCCCATAATTCCCTCTTTCCAGACACATACTGCATTAATTTTATAGTCTTAACAATATACTGGCTGCAAGTACTATCCACATACTCACAATTCTGATATGATGAATTAGTACACTTACTATGAAAAAACATTTTCTTCCACTCACACTGTTGTTGTTTGTCATCAAGATGGAAGCACCTCACAGTTGACACTCCAAGGGATTTCAGAGGAAGTAAATCTCATGAGAAGATATCGCCTTTCCTTCTACAGAGTATTTGGTGGATTTGAACTCTGTGCTTTTGGAATTGCAGAGCTATGCATTTGACACATGTCCATACCCATCATACTGGCAAGCATTCTCCAATGAGCATAGCAAAATGTCTGAGAAGAGTTACTTTGATAAAGAAAATAATACCATTTTAAACCTTCTTATTTCTAGAATTTCAGGACTTGGATCTAAACTTAAGAATTTAAAAAATCTTCATGCTACTAATTTACACCATATTCTACAGTTGTTGTTGTTGTTAGGTGCTGTTGAATTGAGTATGACCCATAGTGATCTGATGAACAATGGATCTGAACCTTGTCCTATCCCATGCCATTTTAGCCTATTGTGGCAGTTACTTTGTCAACCCACCTGATTAAGTTTTTTTTCTCCTTCAATGAACCTCCACATTTCCAAACACGATGTCCCTCTCTAAGGAATAATCTTTTGTAGCAACATGTCTAAAATATGTTAATGAAGTTTTATCATCTTTGCCTCCAAAGAGCATTCTGGCTGCACTTTCTCCAAGACATACATGTTTGTGCTTTTGGCAGACTATAGGATATTCAGTACTCTTCTACAATACCACCGGTCAAAGACATCAATTCTTCGTCTGTCATCCTTATTCATTGTCCAGCTCTCAGATGCATAGTATGTGATTGGAAAGAGAATGGCCAGAACCAGACACATCTTAGTCCTCAAGCTGACATCACTGCTCCTCAATAATTAGGAGACATCCTTGACTAAAAACCTTCTCAGTTTATTTCCTAATTGCTGGTATCAAAGATGTTGATTGTGGATCCAAGTAAGATGGAGTTGTTGACACTTAACCTTTTCTCCATCTATCATGGTATTGCCTATCAGTCCAGTGATAAGAATTTTTCTACAATAATGTCAGCTAACTAAGCTAGAGGATCCATACACTTAAAATGTTGGTTTCTATCATTCCAGGAGTAAGAAATTCATTTTGTTGTTGTAGGTGTTGTTGAGTATGACTCATAGAAACTCTGTGAACACCAGATCTCAGCCCTGTCCTAGCTTGTACTGCCTTTGGACTTCCTGAAACACTAGAGCCAAATGTGGCCATGTCACCGTGTCATTCCACTTGGTCAAGAGACTTCCTGTTCTTCACCAGGCCTCCACACTTCCAAGCATCATGTCCCTCTCCAAGGAATAGCTTTTCCTACCAACCTGCCCAAAGTATGTGAGGTGAAGCCTCATCATTCTTGCCTTCACCCTCTCCAAGACATATTTGTTTTGTTCAGTGCTCTTCTCCAACACCACAGCTCAAAGGCATCAATTCTTTTTCTGTAATCCAGCTCACAGATTCATAGCTAGTGATTGGAAAGACTATTTTTTTTAATCAGATGCACCTCATACTGACATTTCTACTCAACAATTTGGAAAGGCCCCTAACTGCAGACTTTTCTAGTGCAATGCATCTCCTTATTTCCCGACTGCTCATACCAAGGGTGTTAATTGTGGCTCCGAGTAAGAAGAAGCTATTGACAGTTTCAATATCCTCTCCATCCATCATGATGCTTCCTATCAGTCCAGTGGTAAGAATCTTTGATTTCTTGATATTGAGACACAATTCATACTAAAGGCTACATTTCTTGATCTTCTGCAACAAGTGTTTCAAGTCCTTGTCACTTTCAGCAAGCAAGATTGTGCCATCTGTATAATACAGGTTATTGATGAGTTTCCTTCCAATCTTGATGCCACATTCCTCTTCATGGAGTCCAACTTCTCAAATAATTTGCTCAGCATACAGATTTAATAGGTATATAGAAACAATACAATTCTGACCCACTCTCTTCTTAATTTGAAAGCATGCAGTTTTTATTATACTCACTATTTACAGGTATTGTTGTGGTTGTTGCTATGTGTTGTCAAGTCACTTGTGAGTCATAGCGACCCTATGTACACGAGCCCTACATCATGCTCTATCCTGTGCCAACCTCGCCATCTCAACACTCTCATTCCCATCATTCCACTCACAGAATCTATCCATCTCATCAAGGGTCTTCCTTTCCTGCACCGTCCCTTCACTCTTCCAAACATAATGTCCCGCTCCAAGGACTAGTCCCTCCTTGCAACATGCCCAAAGTATGTCAGACGAAGCTTTAGAATCCTTGACTCCAAGGAGCATTCTGGTTTTACCCTATCCAGGACACACCTGTTTGTTCTCCTAGCAGTCCATGGTATATTCAACACTCTTCTCCAGCATCACAGATCAAAGGCATCAATTCTCTATCATCCCTAATCACTGTTCAACTCCCTGATGTATAGCACGCAATTACAAAGACTATAGCCTGGATCAGGTGCACCTTAGTCTCCAGCCTGACATCATTGCTCTTCAGTACTCTTGAGATGTCCCTCACAGCTGACTTTCCCAATGCAATTCATCTCCTGATTTCCAGGCTGCTGTTACCAAGAGTGTTGACTGTGGAACCAAGTAAACTAAAACTGTTAACTATCTCAATCTCTTCACCATCCATACTGATGCTGCTAGTTGGCCCAGTGGTGAGAATCTTTGTTTTCTTGATCCGGGATATAGTCTTCGTAATTGCATGCTATGCATCGGAGAGTTGGACAGTGACTAGAGATAATAGAAAGAGAATTGATGCCTTTGAGCTGTGGTGTTGGAGAAGAGTGTTGAGTATACCATGGACAGCTAGGAGAACAAACAGGTTTGTCCTGGAGAGGGTGAAGCCAGAGTGCTCCTTGGAGCTAAGGATTCTGAAGCTTAATCTGACATACCTTGGACATGTTGCAAGGAGGGCCTGGTCCTTGGAGAGGGACATTACGTTTGGGAGAGTGGAGGGATGGTGCAGGAGAGGAAGATCCTCAATGAGATGGATCGATTCTATGATCGGGTGGTGGGTTTAAGTGTGTCAGAGATGGTGAGGTTGGCACAGAATAGAGCAGGGTTTAAGGTTCTGGTACATAGGGTTGCTATGAGTTGCAAGTTGACTCAACATCACATAATAACAGTAACAACAACATAAATCCTTTAATCTTTAAATTCCTGTTCCACTGAGGTTTAAGGTGCATCTCATTCAGGCCATAGTCTTTTCAACTGCTTGTTATACATCTGAAAACTAGACAATGAAAAAGGATGCCAGAAGAAAAATTGATGCCTTTGAGCTGTCATGTTAGAGAAGAGCGCTAAATATCCTATAGACTGCCAAAAGAACAAACAGATATGTCTTGGAAAGGGTGCAGCTGGAGTACTCTTTGGAGGCAAGGATGAAGAGGCTTTGTTTCTCATACTTGAGGCATGTTAGTAGGAGAGGCTATTCTTTGGAAAGGAACATGATGCTTGGAAGGGTGGGGGGTTGGCAAAGGAGAGGAAGACTTTCAACCAGGTAGATTGATATCCATTTCTGTCACTGAGTCATTACAAAGACAAACGGTCTGTCAAACGGTCATTGCAAAGACAGAAGAGGAAGAAAAGACCAAAATGGATGTCAGAAGAGACTCTGAAAATTGCACTGGAGCACAGAAGCCAAAGCACAGGGAAGAATTCAAGATACTAAAGAGTTGAATAGAAGATTTCAAAAGGCAGCA
>NW_006399872.1:2948071-2957382 GCF_000299155.1 Elephantulus edwardii
GGATTGATTCAGTGACTGGGATAATTGGGATGGGAGTGTCAGAGAGAGTGCGATTGGCACAGGACAGAGCGGAGTTTAGGGCTGTTGTACATAGGGTCGCTATGAGTCGCCGACGACTCGACGGCACATAACAACAACAACAACAACAGATTGATATGGTGACTGACACAATGAGCTCTAGTGTGTCAGGAAGTGTGAAGATGGCACAGGATAGAGCAGTGTTTAGATCTGTTGTTCATACAGTTCCAATGTGGTATATTTGACTCAACAACATCTAATAATGACAACATAAACATTTTTATATTTCTGCCATAAAGAGGAGCAATTCATATTTTCTCTCCTTAAATCTGGGCTTACTCTTTCTTTGCTCTGACCAAAAGAATGCAATAGAAGTACTAGTGCATCAGTTTCTGGACTCAAAGTTTTGTATCACCTTTTGGAAAACACTCAAGCCCTGCACTGTTGTCTTTAAAAGTTTGCCTGCCCTGCTTAAGAATTCCCATAGTGTGGCTTGAGAGAACTTTGAGAAGAAAGAATGGTACCCTGATAAGCCAAGAAACTGCCAAGATACCAGACATGTGAGTGAGATTAACTTTGAATTCTCTGAACCATCCACCAGCTGAGCGGCTCAGTTGAAGCCATTCAGAACAAAATTGTCCACATTCCTGACCCACAAAGCTATGTGATAATAATAAAAAAATTGTTTTCAATAAAAAAAAATTAGAATTTGTCTGAATCAAGTTGTGGTATTTTCAATTGTTTTCTTTGCATCTGAAGTTAGATACAGAATAAGGATGACTGAAGAAGAATCAACTTTTGACTGTGATGTTGGCAAACAGTACTGAATATTCCATGGGCTGCCACGAGAACAAATAATGTGCTTTGAAGGAAGTGCAATTGGGGTGTTCTTTAGAGGAAAGAATGGTGCCACTTAAACTCACTTTGGGCTTGTTGTAAGGAGGGATCAGTCCCTGGAAAATGACATTATGCTGGGGCAGTTGAGGGTCAGAAAAAAAAAGAGAGAAGACCTTCGAGATGGATTGAAACAGTGACTTTAATAATGGGCTCAAACATGTCAGAGATTTTAGGACAGTGTAAGATAGTGCAAGGTTCACATCTGCTGTTCATAAAATGGCTATGTAGTCAACTTGCTGGCACTTAAAAACAGCACAGTATTCACGACATTACAATTCATAGCACAAACAGTTAAGCAGTTGGCAACCAAGCAAAGAGTTGGTTTGAATCCATCCTCACTCACTCAAAAACTCACTGCTTTGGAGTCTGAACCAACTCACATCTGAAACTTCCATGAGATTTCATAGGTTTTAAACCACACAGAAGTAGATTACCCATCTTTCTAGGAGAGGACCTGTTGAATTTGAAGTGCATGTAGTTATCCACATTTTAAAATCAGGAAAGATATGTATCAGAGTTGAAATCTTTCTCCTTACATATATTGTCGGTATGCTGGGCAAATCATTGAGAATCCAGACCATGTGAAGAAGAACATGGCATCACCATTGAAGGAGGACTCATGAACAATCTTCATTAGGGAGATTGACAAAGCCTTGGTGCAGAAAGTGATGAAGAAGATATGAAGCATTTACTACAGAAGGTCAAACAAAAGTTGTAACTTTCAAAATGGATTACATCTCAACATCAGGAAAACAAAAATCTTCACCACTGAACCAATAAATAGGCAACATTATAATAGTTAGAGAAAAGATTGAAGTTGCCGTGTTCATTTTACTTGGATCTAAAATCAGCATCCATAAAATCAGCGGTCAAAAAATCAAGATACTGGAGGAGTTATTTCTCTGACAGAAGGTGTCACTCTTTCTGACTTTGAGGAGCAGGCCTCTGACTGGAGCCACTCTTTCCTGCAGGTGCATTCTGGATTTACAAGCTCCTCCCTCCAGGATCATTCCTGAGTGTGCAGTTGGGACAGGATAACAGCCAAAGAAAGCTAGAAGAGGCAACTACTTGGAGAGAGAAAAACCCTGGAGTTGCAACAAAAGAGGCATAAATTCCCCAGCACCTGACACTGGAGAGGCTCACCTGTCCTAGAGACATTATAGCCGGCTTCTGCAAGGTGAGTTCATTAAGACACACTGGGGACACACACGCAGCAGCATTTGAGAAATGGACGACGAGAGACATTTGAAAGAGACTTCTGGATCCAGAAAAAGTTCTGTAAAACAAAAATTTACACAGAGTTTTCAAAGAATTTTTCCTCGCAGATCTCATCTAGCTCCACAAGAAGTTTTACCACAACCTCAATCTAGTGGTGGTGAGACCCCGCAGATAAGGTCTCGTTCCAGGCATTTTAATTGTAGGAAATTCCTCTGTGTTAGAATACCCATGTGCCTCGATGATGATACTGATGAGTACAGCTTGATAGATGACAAAGAGGAGCACATGAAGGTGGAAGAGGAGACTTCTGGAACCAGAGGAAGGGCCTTAGTACAACACTATGCAGACAATTATCTTCCAGCCACATCTCCTCCAGTTCCAAAGGCAGCTTTACCACAACTTCCATCTGGTAGTAGTGAGATCATGAAAATAAGGGTTGGTGCCAGATTTTTTCCTCAGATTGAACTCCAATGTGATTCCAGGCATAGCTATGGTGGTGTTGTTCAGTACAGCCTGGGCAAAGGGAAGTACATGAACATGCACAAGTGTGAAGGACCAAAAAGCACTCTTCAGTATCCAATGTCTCTCCCATACCCTCCTCCCCAAAGACCACCTTTGGACCCTCCTCCCCAAAGGCCACCTTTGGACTTGTCAACTTCAGTAGAAAGCAGTCTCCAAAGCCAGGATGCTTCAAATCTGGTCCTTGATGATGACCTTTGGATTCTGACATCTCCAGTTGCCTCTTATCAAGGTAGTCTTACTCCCTGTATATCTTCTTGCTCCTTAGAGTGGAACTCAACCCTACGTCCAGTTTCCTTATTTGGCACATGTCCTTTGAGGTCTGACCCAGCAATCCGGGACTTTGCAGCCACTACAAAGGAGCCCACAGCCATAAACAAGTCCCAGCGACAATTAAGGGAGTCCCTGCAGTTAAGAACTCAGGCATGGGACCCTCAGAATTTTGATCATCATCTATACCCTACTGAGTTGTGGAAATGCTCAGAATACAAATTTAATGAGTTTTGGGGACCTGGAGGGAATGTGGATGTTGAATTGATTGATGAAAGACTAAACAAATACAAGGTCCACTTCCCCACAGCTGGCTGGTTTCTGTGGCCATTCACAGGATTAGGCTTTGGTGTAAGGGAGGCAGTGACTGTGAAGATTGCACTTGAGTCTTGGGATCAGAACCTGAACTTGGCCTTGCAGCAGGATGATCACTGGATGGTGGCAGGTCCCTTGTTTGACATTACAGGAGAGCCTGAGGGGGCCATAGTAAAAATCCACCTCCCCCATTTTGTGTCCCTTCAGGAAGGTGAGGTTGATAACTCCTGGTTCCGAATTGCTCATTTTAAGAATGAAGGGATGATCCTGGAGCAACCCACCAGGGTAGAGCCTTTCCATGCTGTTCTAGAAAACCCAAGCTTTTCTCTGATAGGAATCTTGTTGTATATTGCCACTGGCACCAGACTCTCTATTCCCATCACTTCCACAACACTGCTCTATTATCACTATCATCCTGAAGATATTAGATTCCACATGTATCTTATACCCAGTGACATCATGCTAAGGAAGGCAATAGATGAAGAGGAAGCCATTTTCAATGGTGTGCGTCTACAAACCTCACCCCCAGTGGAATCCCTGAATTTTGGCTCCTATTACACTGTGTCTGGTTCTGCACACCTGGAAATAATGCCCACGGAGTTGAAATTATCTTATAGGAGCCCTGGAAAGATCCAACCTTTCTCTAAAAATCTATGCTGGAAAGATGAATGAACCAATCCATCTGAATATTGTGGACAAAAGACATGAGACTTTGGTCTGGGAGACTTTGGTGAAACCAGTGGATCTCCAGCGTGGTGCTGCATCAGCCCTACCTGCTTTATCAGGTGCTGTCTTTATAAGGACGTACTATAGGCAACTCCAAGCCAGGATGGGAGAGCTGGGTGGTGTGTTGGATGATCTTCAGGACAAAAAGGTCTTCTCTGAGGATGAGAGGGAGCTGGTGGAGCAGGCACAGACACTTCGGAAGAAAAATAGGACCCTCCTAGATTTGTTGAAGAAAAAAGGAGACCAGGCTCTGGAGCTGCTCTACAAAAGCCTCAGTGAAAGGGACCCTTACCTGATGTCCTACCTAAGGCAGTCAGCTGTATCTCCATGACTCAGATACTGAAAATGCTATAAAATATTAAACTTGCCAAAGAAATGTAGCCCATTGTGCCATAAGACTTAATAATCAACCTCCACTTCCGAAATGGCTTGCCTCCGGAAACTGTATGAACAGTGCTAAGACCTTTCGTTCATAGGGTCGCTATGAGTCATCTATGACTCGACAGCACCTAACAACAACAACAATCCTTGAATGCTCAATCTGACAAGTGTCATTATTTACAATATGACTTATAATGAAGGTTGGATTATACCTGGTAACCTGAGATAACAATATAATTATGATAGTATCACACGTGGTTCGTGGTTTCTATTAAAATTCCACAATAAAAATTCTAAACACTAAAAAGGCTGAACATAGAAATTCCATATGACCCAGATATTCCGCTGCTTGGAATATAACCCATGAAAATGAGAACTGAGGCACAAATGGAGACTTGCACACCAGCGTTCAAACAGCATTATTCACCATTGCAAGGACATGGAAACAGCTCAAATGTCCAACCACAGGCAGATGGATTGAGAACTTATGGTACATTCACACAATGGAATACTAAGCAGAATCCAGGAGCAATGATTTTGTAAATTACTATCTAACTTGGGAGGGACTAGGGAGCATTATGCTAAGTTAGCTAACTCAGTCCTGTATGGACAAATACTGTATAAGTCCATTATATGAGGATCCAAGTGGGGGAGGGACGGAGCAGAAGGGTGAGGATGGGTGGTGGGGACACGGGTGGTTAATTACAGGGTTGCACAATTTGAGGGTGAAAGAAGGGTTGTGAAAAACAATGTATATGAACTTGGTAAATAAACTAGTATAATGAAAAAAAATATCCCAACACTACAGTTCAGGTGAGCTTCCTATGTTGGCAATATTTTATACATATTGCCCGATGTTGTCACTAGGAGAAATAGTTTAATTTTTTAAAATGTAAATAAAATTTTTATTTTATATTTGTTTACTTAAAAAGTTTGTATACATTGTTTTTCACACTGGATATTTCCCATTTCCCACCTCCCTTCAACCATCAAATTGTGTGACCCTAAGAGCATTTCCCTGGACCATCTTCACTCCTCTGTGTCACCCCTTACCTCCCATGGATCCTTATACTTGGAGAAATAGTTTCTATCTTCATGTGTTTACTGGTTCACTGGGAGAGTACAACTGAAAAGTCTCAACTTGGATTTCTTCAGGGCCCTATCCTGTCTTAGGCAACTTTTTCCAGTTCTTATTTTAACCTGTACCCTTTTGCTGCAGGATACAGGTTTAACTGTAGCTAATGGGAAGCTTTGGTGGCAAAGTGTGTGGGCAGTTGCTTTGCTAACCCAAAGGCCTTAAATCTGTCCATTACCTCCTTTCCTGCTTGTTTTCTGAGAATTTTTTTCTGTTGAAAGATTAAAGCTTAGTCCTACTGATTCACCTTTGTAGATAACAGTTTTTCCTGAACTTCTTTCAGTATTATTTCTTTGTCTTTCTTTAACTTTGTAAAATTTGGTGATGGTACACCTTGGTGTTTTTCTTTCTGAATTCGTTTAGTTTCTTGAATGGTTATTTCTTTTGCATGTTTGGAAATTTTCCTCTATAAAACCTTCCATTATATCCTTTCTGAAATTTTTCTTTCCTCCTCTTTTTATTTCTTCACCACTGCTTCTACAGATCCAGATAAAATAATTTTGGGTTCTAGTAAAAGGAAATCCTTGTCAATTTCTGTCATGATGGTCCAGATGTAAGAAATTTTGTTTTCTTGATACTGAGGTAAAATCCATACTTATGACCATAGTATTTGCTTTTCTTTGCTAAATGCTATGTTTTGCTTTGTTTGTCTTGACATTTAGAAGAAAACTTAAAACATTATTTTATTCCAAAAAGTGGAATAACTGGGTGATATGGAATTTCGATATTAAGCTTTCTAGAGAAGTCAAACTGCTTTCCAGAATGGTTGTACCATTTTGCAATCCCACCAACAATGTATAAGAGTTCATATATTGCCACATCTTCTCTTAACATTTATACTTGCTGTCCTGTTAAACTTTGCCACTGTTACTTGAGTGAGATGGTATATCATTGTGGTTTTGATTTGCATCTCTTTTGCTGCCATTTATTTTGAGCATTTCATCATGTGTCTGTTTGCCATCTGAATATCTTCCACTGTAAGAATTCTTTCCATGTCTTTTTCTCATTTTGTAATTGTATTATCAGCCTTTTTCTTGTGGAGGCCCTGTAGGATTATGTAAACTTTTGATATGAGACCTTGGCCTGAAATGGCTATTTCACTGCTTGGAATATATCCTAAGAAAATGAGAACTGAAGCACAGACATACAGAGACTTGTACACCAATGTTCATAGTAGTGTTATTGACCATCACAAGAACATGGAAACAGCCCAAATGCCCAAGCACGATTGAATGGATTGAGAAATTATGGTACATTCACATTATGGAATACTATGCAGCACACGGGAACAATGATTTTGTAAATCAATATCTAACTTGAGAGGGACTGGAGAGAATTGTACTACATGAACTTACTCAGTTCTATAAGGACAAATACTGTACAAGACCATTATTGTAGAAAATAGTAAAATGTGTATGATGATCTAAAGGCGGTTGGGGTGGAGAAGAGAGGTGGGAATGGATGGGGGTAATCATAGGGTTGCACAGTTTGATGTGAGGGCGTCGCATTGGGGAGGTGGGATCTGGTGTGAGGGGCAATGTATACGAACTTTGTGGGTAAGCCAGTGTAAAATTTTTTTTAAAAAAATATTCAATATATATATTCATTTTTCTGGGAGACTTCAAAAGAGCTTTGAAAATAAACTAAAAAATGAAGGTGCAGTTGACTTAAAATGAGATAAAATCAAAAGCCTTGGTTTAAAAAATATTTTATGAAACAATGGTATCCTTTTCATTTCAATAATGTGTTTGCCACCTGATCTAAATTTGTTTGCTTTATAACTTTACTAGATTGGAGTAGCTTTCACAGTAAGGTGCACATGAATTTGGGTTTAAAACTAGACCATCTAGTATACCACCTGTGGTGACAGAGGGAAATTACTTAAACTTTCTGAGTACCAATTTCTTAATTGCATTCCTCCAATGATGTCAGGACTTGGCTAACCTGCAAAGCAGGATTAGCAATGCATTGTAAAAACAGCAGGACCACACATCTTGGCTTGACCATCTGCTTTACAGTAAATAGCCCAAGGAAGCAGTATGGTAATGAATAGGGAGTGACCAAAGGTCTCAGAATTCTAGGAATGTGATACCTTTTCACTTCTTGTTTTTCAAAACATGTTGTAGGATATTCTGGAAGATGTCCTTGTTTTGTGTTTAGGTCTGGGAATGTTTGATCTACCAGTCAACATCTTGGACAGATAAGATATAATACAATTACTCCTGCAGGCATGTTCCTAAGAGATATATAAACCTTTTCCAAGATATTAAACATGCTATTCGTCATCAACGGGTAGTCTCTCTGTGTCTTCATTCAATCCCCGTCCCTCCTGTCACGGATATTGAGGCTGGACCCCGATACTCCAAAACTTGGGATGTTTCAATATAATAAGCCATACAAGTAGGTATATTAATTTCTGGCAGATTGTAGAGTTACTGCAACATTAAGTCTTGGCCCAATAACATCAACCCAGTTGCAAACCAGCAGATATCTATTTTACTTGCTGATGGATCCATTTTGAATCATTGGTAATCCTACTATTTAAGTTGATAAGTATTTTGCAAATGGCACCTGTCATCAATGTTCCTTGTGCACAATTTTTCACAATTAGGGCACCAAGTGTTGAATATAGCTATATTGGTATCTGTTATACCACATTTTAAAAAAAATAAATAATAAATGTGATTCCTGTTAATCAGCTATGACAGTTCAATTGAACTTAAGAACATGGTTAAAAATTGTGAGTTCAAATGTTCCTCAACATAAGATATTTTCATCACATTATAGAATTCCAGAACTATGGGATAAAATAATCTACTTCTTAATTTATCTAAGCTCATGCAAAACCAATATTGTTATGTACCATTGAGTAAGAACCAATCAATCACTGACCCTAGTTAATAACAAGGGAGGAGATTGCCCATCCTTCTCCTGTAGAGCAGCTGGTGGGATTCAAACCACATGTCTTTGGGTTTGCAGCACAGCTTCTTGCCACTAGGCCACCAGAGTTCCCTGCTGAACCAGCACATCTCAACATCAAGAAAACAAAAATCCTCACCACTGTACCAATAGGCAACATAAAAGATGAATCAAAGATTGAAGTTGTCAACAATATAAATTTGACACAAAATAAACATTGATAATAGCAACGTTCAAAAAATCAAAAGACGTATTGCATTGGTAAAATCTGCCAGAGAACTCTCCCAAGTGCTAAAGACTACTAAGGTGCTTCTGATTCAAGTCTGTCTCTTCAATTACTTCCTATGCATCTGAAAGTTGAACAATGAAAAAAGGATGACAGAAGAATAACCGGTGACTTTGGATTGTGGTGTTGAAGAAAAGTCCAACACTATGGACTAAAGTGCAGCTAGGTTGTTTCTTAGAGGCCAGAATGGTAAACTTTGTCTTACATATTTCAGGAATGTTCTCAGGAAGGGTCAGTCCTTGGAAAATGCATTATGCTGGGAAGGGTGGAAGGTCAGAGAAAGAATAAGACCCTCAACAATATATAGTGACATAGTGACTGTAACAATGGGCTTGAACCTATCAAAAGTGATAAGGATGATACAGAACAGACAAGGTTCCTATCTGTTGTTCATAGAGTTGCTATGAGATGTAAAACCCAAGGAAATTCAGTTCATCTAAATTGTACATATTGATCCAAGATTGGTTTCACATATCAATAAGTCATGATTACCTTTCTGGGCTTGAGCCTTGGTATGTTCTGTTTTGCTTCCCTTTGCACATTTAATTATAAATTCTTAGGTTTATGTCTCAGATAATAATAAATTTATCTAGTCTGTCCTCTTCAACAATTTAAGTATTTATTTTG
>NW_006399872.1:2959339-2965549 GCF_000299155.1 Elephantulus edwardii
CTCCCACAACTCATCTGGTCTTTGCTCGTTAGTGTTCAAGGCCTCAAACCTGTTCCTGAGATGATTCTTAAATTCAGGTGGTATGAAATCAAAGTTATATTTTAAGTTGCTAAAAAACTTTATAAGCTATCTTATTTAATATTACAAATTTCTTATGCTGAGACCAAATCGATCTTGATTTTGCCCATATGTTTACCTCTGCACTTTAGGAAACACAGAAGCCAAGAAAAATCTTTTCTTCCCAAGTCTTGTCAATTTAAAATTACTGAAAGTAAAACCTTTGCAATTACAGTTAGGAGCATTATGGGCCTACTTCCACACTGACAGCTAAAGTTTATGTTCTGAGTTCCCTCTGAATATGGGCTGCTGGGTTAAAGAATGTTTATGACTACTTTTATTTTTATTTTTTTGTTATTATGACCACTTTTAGTGGTAACATTTTAGGTTCATAATGATTTTAGTATCATGTTCCATATTTGATGGAGACAGACCCTGTGGGGAACTCTGAAAACAGATGCAAGGAGAAAATGCATCACTGACTTAACTTGATGACAGGTAATCACTCAGAGATTAGTGTACCTTTTTCACACAGCCATGGCTTCTGCCTTCAGTTTCTAGCTCCCTTTTTAGGCTGCTGTGTACCCTTCTATCAAAGAAACAACATTGTGGTTCACTTTCTGTAAAGAAGCACATCACCTAGTGTTTTGATGTTACTTGCAACAAGTCTCAGGCCAGATATGTAATAACCTCCCTTTCTTTGCACATTAAGGGGAAAAGAGAGAGAAGGGGGGTTAAGAAATTTTAAAGGGAAACAGCAATTTGTAGGAAGACAAAGATTCCCACCATTGAGCCAATTGGCAGCACCATGACTGATGGAGAAGAGATTGAGGTTGTTACAATTACAGCATACTCGGCTCCGTCATTGACACTCTTGGCATGTGCAGTCAGGAAATCAAAAGAAAAATTGCATTGGGAAAATCTGCTATCAGAGACCTCTGCAGAGTATTGAGAAGCAATGACGTCAGTCTAGAGACTAAGGTATGCCTGATCTAGGCAATGGTCTTCCCAATTACTTGCTATGCATCAGAAAGCTGGACAATGACTAAGGATGACAGAAGAAGAATCAGTGCCTTCGAGTTGTGGTACAGGAGAAGAGTCTTGAACAAACCATGGACTGCCAAAAAACCAAACGGGTATGTCTTGGGAAGGATGACGTCAAGTTTCTCTTTGAAGGCTAGGATTTTGAAGCTCTGTTTCACGTACTTTGGGTATGTGGCCATGGGGGACTGATCCCTGGAGAAGGACATCATGCTCAGATGGATTGATAGAGTATCTGTGGCATTGGAGGTAGGTGTGTCAGAAAAGACTGGCTCAGGACAGGGCAGACTTCAGAGCTGCTGTATCTACGGTTGCTATGAGTCGCAGGCAATGCAACAACAATGCATTTTTTTTTCTTCACCATTCTTAATCTGGAATTGAAATTCCATTCAGCTAGCAGTTAATTGGATGAGGGAATGGAACAGATGTGAAGTTTTGTTATGGCTTACCCTGTTGTAGAAAATCTGCTCTGGTTTCTTTTCATTTTTTTAGTGTGTATTTTGTTTTGGTTTTTATGAGCAGGGTTTGTGTGCATAAGAAAATTCTCTGACTCTGAACAACAATTTAACACAACAGTTCTGAAAACTGGTACAACCTGTATTATAAAGGACTAGCCAAAACTTGACATATGAGGGCTGAGCTCCCAACTCCAAGTCAAGCTCTGGTTCCCAGCATGTTCTCAGCCTACTAAGACTGGCACAGGTGAAGATGTGAAAATATATATCTTTCAGCTTGCATCTTTTGATATAATCATTGTTTCAGAGGGAAGATTTTAAATAAAGGCTGTATAGAACTTCACTTTCAAGGTATGTTGTATGCCCTATGATTCAGGATGACTAACAATTGTATGTTATTTAATAATTACAATTGTATAACTCATTTTGCTATTAAGAGTGAAAAACAGAAAGAACTGAGAGTCATTCCCAAGTGCCCACACCTCCCCCCTGTTTGCTTTTATCTTTGAAAGTAAAAAAACCCCAAAACCCCAAAAAACTTTCATTGTTATACAATACCCCCTGCCCTGCCTCCAAGCCACACCACAGTGCAGCTTGCATTCTGGACTCTTGTCATGACAATTATACCTAATCACATAGTACTCCTAAACAGTTCTCTCCCTCATCTGTATCAATGCAGTAGACATTAGTTATCCCCTCTTAATTTTCCCCAACCCTGATGTCAGTCTTGCTTTACAACAGTGGCATTATGCAGTACTCGTCTTTTTGTGACTGCGATGTTTCACTCAGCATAATGTTTTCCAGAGTCACCCATTATGTATAATTTTTCATGAGTTCCTTGTTTTTCAGTGCAGCATAGTATTCCATTGTGTGACTATACCAGGGATTTTTTACCCATTTTTTTGTTGATGGACACTTGGGCTGTTTCCAACTCTTTGCTAATGTAGACAAAGCAACAATAAACATGGGTGTGCATATATCTGTTTAGGTAGTGGTTATGGTCTCTTTGGGGTATACTCTCAGTAGTGAAATTGCTGGATTAAATGGTATTTCTATTTCCAACTTTTTGAGAACGTGCCATACAGTCTTCCATAATGGTTGCACCATTTTACACTCCCACCAACAGTGAATAAGGGTTCCAGTTTCTCCGCAACCTCACCAGCACTTGTTTGATGCTCTGTTAAATTTTGCTGTTCTTATTGGGGCAAAGTGATACCTCATAGTTGTTTTGATTTTCATCTCTCTTAGAGCTAGGAACTTTGATCATATCTTTATGTGTTTGTTCACCCTCTGAATGTCTTCTTTAGTGAAGTGTCTGTTCATATCCTATGCCCATTTTTCAATTGGGTTGTTTACTTTTATCTTGTTGTGCTCAAGTATTTTACAAATTCTAGGTAAAAGTCCCTTATCTGACTTGTCATTACCAAGTATTTTTTCCCAGTCTGTGGCTTCCCCTATGACCCTGTTGGAGAAATTTTTGGATGTGCATAAGGATTTGATTCTTAGAAGGTACTATTCATCTATTTTATCATCTCCTGGTTGTAGGTATTAAAGGATATTTGGAAGACTGTTTGCGTTGTGGATTAGGGTTTCTAGAGTTCTTCCAACTTTTTCTCTAATGAAGTTTGTAGTCCTTGGTTTTAGTCCTAGTTCCTTGATACACTTTGAGTTCGTTTTTGTGTATTGAGTGAGGTGTGGATCTTGCTTGACTTTTCTACAGATAGTTTTCCAATTTTCCCAATACCATTTGTTTAAAAAGGCTGTTGTTTCCTCACCTAACTGAATTCATCTCCTTGTCAAAAATCAGTTGACCATAGGTAGATGGGTTGATTTCTGGACTCTCTATTCTATTCCATTGATCTATATATTGGGAATTGTACCTGTACCATGCTATCTTGACCAACAAGGCAGTGTAGTAGGATTTAAAACCAGGGAGTGAAATGCCTCCTACCTTGTTTCTCTTTTTAAGGAGTGCTTTGCTTATTCGGGGCCTCTTTCCATTCCAAATGAAACTGGAGATTGCCTTTTACATCTTGTTGAAGAATAGAATTGGTATTTGTATTGGAATTGCATTGAATGTGTAAAGGTTTGGTAAGTGGTGTTTCATTTGGTAGGATTGTCATTTTCACAATATTGAGTGCTCCTATCCATGAACAAATTATATTCTTCCATTTCTTGCCTCTTTCTTATTTCTTATAGTAATGTTTTGTAATTTTCTTTGAATAGATCCTTTTTGCTTCTGATTAGATTTACTCCCAAGTATTTAATCTTGTGATTAGCTATTACGAAGGGCATTGTTTTTCTTAGCTCCAGTTCTGTATTCTTTTTGTCATTGTAGAGAAATTCAGTTGATTTTTGTATATTGATCTTGTATCCTGCCACTTTGCTGAATTGGTCTACTATGTCCAGTAGTTTTCTTGTTGGGTCTTTAGGGTGGACTGTTAGGTGAACAAACAGGTTTGTCCTGGAAAGGATGAAGCCAGAATGCTTCTTGGAGTCAAGGATTCTGAAGCTTCTCCTGACATGTTATTGTTGTTATGTGCCGTCGAGTCGTTTGTGACTCATAGTGACCCTATGTACAACAGCCCTAAACCCTGCTCTATCCTGTACCAATCGTATTGCCTCTGACACACCAACCCCGCTTACCCCAGTCACTGAATCAACCCACCTCATAGAGGGTCTTCCCCTCCTGTGCTATCCCTCCACCCTACCAAGCATGATGTCCCTCTCCAAGGACCTGTCTCTCCTTACAACATGTCCAAAGTATGTCAGACGAAGCCCCAGAATCCTTGCCTCCAAGGAGTAGCCTGGTTTAACCCTCTCTAGGATGAATCTGTTTGTTTTCTTGGCAGTCCATGGAACTTTCAATACTCTTCTCCAGCACCACAGCTCAAAGGCGTCAGTTCTTCTTCTAGCCTCCTTGGTCATGGTCCAACTCTCTGATGCATAACAAGTGATTGCAAAGACCATGGCCTGCATGCAGTAGTTCACAAATTATTGATTTTTTAAAGAGTTTTTCTTTTACATAGTAATCCAGTAAACACATAACATGTTGTTGTAATGTGCCGTTGAGTTGCCTGTGACTCTTAGTGACCCTATGTACAACACCTCTGAAGCCTGCTCTATATGAATCAGTCTCACTAACTCTTACACACCTGCCCTCAATGCCCTAGTTACTGTATCAGTCCATCTCATCAGGGTCTTCCTTTCTCGTGCTGTCCCTCCACCCTTCCAAGCATGATGTCTTTCTCCAAGGACAAGTTCCTTCTGGCCATACGCCCAAGGTATGTGAGACAGAGCTTCAAAATCCTAGCCTCCAAGGAAAAACTTGGTTTCACCTTCCTTAAGACAGAACTATTTGTTTTCTTGATGGTGAATGATACGTTTAAGACTCTTCTGCAGTACCACAACTCAAAGGCATTGATTCTTCTTCTTGTTGTCGTCCCTCGTCATTGTCTGGCTCTCTAGTAAGTAATTGCGAAGACTATGAGACTGGCAATGAGAAGGCAATGAGATTGGCACAGGATAGAGCACGGTTTAGGGGTTGTACATAGGGTTGCTATGAGTCGCAAACGACTCGACGGCACATAACATCAACAACAACATGGCCTGGATCAGGTGCACCTTAGTCTCTAGACTGACATTGTTGCTTCTTAGTACTCTGGAGAGGTCCATGACAGCATATTTTCCCAATACAATTCATCTTTTGATTTCCTGACTACCGGTGCCAAGAGTGATTGTGAATGAAGCTGGGTAAGCTGAAGTTGTTAACAACTTCAATCTCTTCTCCATTTATCTTGATGCTGCCATTTGGAGAGCAATTGCCAATTGGTGAGAAGCTTTGTCTTCTTGATATTGAGCTTCAATCCATACTGAAGACTACAGCCCTTGACCGTCTGCAGCAAATGCTTCAGGTCCTCAATTCCAGCAAGCAAGGGTGTATCAACTGAAAAATGTAAGTTGTTGATGAGTCTTCAATCCTGATGCTGCACTCTTCCTCATAAAACTCAGCCTCTTGAATGATCTGTTCTGCATACAGATTGAAAAGGTATGGAGACAGGATACATCTCTGATGCACTCCTTCCCCGTTTTTGAACCATACAATGTTTCCTTGCTCTGTTCTGAGGACTGCTTCCTGGTCCAAGTGCAGGTTTCACATGAGCATAATCAAGTGTTCTGGGATTCCCATTCTCCTACTCAAGGTTAGCCACAATTTGTTGTGATCCGCACAGTCAAATGCCTTTGCAAAGTCTATGAAACACAGACATTCATCTGGTATTCCTTCTTTTCTAGCAAGTTCCATGACATTGGTGAAAATGTCTAGCTTGTATTTCTCTGTCAATGTACTGTTCCAGTTGTTTCTGGATAATCTGCAGCAGGATTTTGCTTGTATGAGATATTGTATGGTAATTTCCACAATCTATAAGGTCACCTTTTTTTTGGAATAGGCTAAATGTGGATCTCTTCCAGTCACTTTGCCAAGTAGTTGTCCTCTCCAGATTTCTTGACACAACCTGGTGAGCATGCCCAGGGCACCATCTGTTTGTTGAAATATGTCAACTGGTATTCCATCAATTCTTTTTTTTGCCAAGTCCTTCAGAGAAGCCTGAAATTTCTCTTTAATCACCATTTCCTTTTGATCATATGTTGGTTTTTT
>NW_006399872.1:2966364-2967945 GCF_000299155.1 Elephantulus edwardii
TATCTCAATTTGCAACTTTTTGAGAAAGTGTCATACCACCTTCCACAGTGGTTGCACCATTTCTCACTTCCACCAAGAGTGAATAAGGGTTGAAGTTTCTCCACAACCTTGCCAGCATTTGTTGCTTACTCTTCTGTTACATTTTACTATTCTAAGTGGGGTGACATGATATCTCATAGTTCTTTTGATTTGCATCTCTCTTAGAGCTTTGGATTTTGAACATTTCTTCATGTGCTTGTTAGCCATCTCAATGTCTTCTTTGGTGAAGTGCCTGTTCATATCTTGTGCTCATTTTTCAATTCTATTATTATCTTGTTGTGGTGCTCAAGTATTTTATAAATTCTGGATATAAGTCCCTTATCTTATATGTCATTACCAAATACTTTTTCCCAGTCTGTGGCTTCCCTTTTTATCATGTTGGAGAAGTTTTTGGATATGCATAGAGATTTGATTCTTAGAAGGTCCCATTCGTCTATTTTATCTACTCCTAGTTGTAGATTTTTCAGGATACTTGGAAGACTGTTTATGTTGTGGATTAGGGCTTCTCTCATTCTTCCAACTTTTCTTTAATGAAGATTATAGTCCTTGATTTTAGTCCTAGGTTCATGATCCACCTTGAGTTGGTTTTTGTGTATGGAGTGAGGTGTGAATATTGCTTGAGTCTTTTGCAGATACTTTTCCAATTTTACCAATACCATTTGTTAAAAAGGCAGTCCCCCCCCCTTAATTGACTTCATCTCCTTGTCAAAAATCAGTAGTCCATATAGATGGGCTGATTTCTGGGTTCTCAATTCTGTTCCATTGATCTATGTGTCTGTCATTGTACCAGTACCATGCTGTCTTAACCACCATGGTAGTGTAGTAGGATTTGAAATCGGGGAATGAGATACCTCCTACCTTGTTTCTCTTTTTAAGGGGTGCTTTGCTTAGTCAGGGCTTCTTTCCATTCCAAATGAAACTGGAGATTGCCTTTTCCATCTCGTTGAAGAATGGGATTGGTATTTGTATCGGGATTGCATTAAACGTGTAAATTGCCTTCTGTAGTATTGCCATTTGCACAATATTGAGTCTTCTTATCCATGAGCAAGGGATATTCTTCCACTTCTCAAGGTCTCTTTTTCTTTCTTGTAATAATGTTTTGTAATTTTCTTTGAATAGATCCTTTATGCTTCTGGTTAAATTTATTCCCAAGTATGTAATCTTGTGATTAGCTATTGTGAAGTGTATTGTTTTTCTTAGTTCCGTCTCTGTATTCTCTTCATCACTGTAGAGAAATTAAACTGATTTTTTTGTATGTTGATCTTGTATCCTGCCACTTTGCTAAATTGGTTCACTGTGTCCAATAGTTTTCTTGCTGAGTCTTTAGGCTTTTCTAAGTATACTAACATATCATCCACGTAGAGAGATAATTTTACCTCCTCTTTGCCAATTTGGATACCTTTTATTTACTTCTCTTTTCTTATTGCTATCACTAAGACTTCCAAAACATTATTGAATAAGAGCGGTGATAGAGGGCATCCTTGCCTAGTTCCTGTTCTTAAAGGGAATGCCTTTAACCTCTCTCCATTGAGACCAATGTTG
>NW_006399872.1:2970026-2970526 GCF_000299155.1 Elephantulus edwardii
GCCAGGAGGGACGGACGGGTCCTTGGAGAGGGACATCATGCTTGGGAGGGTGGAGGGACAGAGCAGGAGGGGAAGACCCTCTATGAGATGGATTGATGCAGTGACTGGGGTAATCGGGATGGGTGTGTCAGAGGCGGTGTGGTTGGCGCAGGACAGAGCAGGGTTTAGAGCTGTTGTGCATAGGGTCACTATGAGTCGGAAACGACTCGACGGCACATAACAACAACAACAACATTGGCCAGTATTTTTATTACAGATTTATGCCTCTATATTCATGAGAGATATGGCCTGTAGTTTTCTGTTTTGGTGGCGTCCGTTCCTGGCTTTAGTATCAAGGATATATTTGCTTCATAGAATGAGTATGGTAGAATTCCATCTTTTTCTATCTTCTGAAATAATTTTTGTAGAATTGGTGACAGTACTTCTCTGAATGTTTGATAAAATTCATTTGTAAAACCATTTGGTCAGGGCTTTTTCTTTGTTTGGAAGTTGTTGTATTA
>NW_006399872.1:2971531-2973895 GCF_000299155.1 Elephantulus edwardii
CCAAATTCCCCACCAGTGGGCTCACCCTTGGGTGCTGTCCTAGGTGATCGGCAGTGCCCCAGAAAACCTAGTCTGGATCCTACCAGCGTTTCTCCTGCCAGATTAGTCCCACAGTAGCTCCAGTGGTGGCTTCGGGCAGTGTCTGGATCTATGGCATGGCTTTGTGTTCCTGTAGCTCCAAAAGGAACTGCTGAAACAAAAATTCTGATTAGAAATCCTACTTTCCATTGCTTGTCATGTTGGTTGGTCTCTGTGTGGTGTGAAGGACTCTCTAGTGGCCCTTGGGCCACTGGGGTCACAGGGCTGTCACGAAACTTGTTCTATCCTGTGTCAACCTCACTGTCTCTGGCACACCTACTCCCATTACTCCAAACACTAAATCGATCTATCTCATCAAGAGTCTTCCTCTCTTGTGCTGTCCCTCCATTCTCCCAAGCATGATATTCCTCTCCAAGGACTGGTCCCTCCTTGTAACATGCCTAAGTATGTCAGACAAAGCTTCAGAATCCTTGTCTCCAAGGAGCAACTTGGTTTCATCCTCTTCAGGAAAAACCTGTTTGTTTTCCTAGCAGTCCATGGTTATATTCAATACTCCAGCACCACAGCGTGAAGACATCAATTATCTTTCTATCATTCTTAGTCACTGTCCAGCTCTCTGATACATAGCACTGAATTTCAAAGACTATGACTTGGATCAGGCGCATCTTAGTCTTCAGCCTGATGTCATTGCTCTTCAGTATTCTGGAGAGGTCCCTGACAGCTGGCTTTCCCAATGCAATTCTTTTCTTGATTTCCTGGCTGCTGGTACCAAGAGTGTTTACTTTTGAGCCAAACAAAGGAAAACTGTTAACTATCTCAATCTCTACACCATCCATAATAATGCTGCTAATTGGCCCACTGGTGAGAATCTTTGTTTTCTTGATGTTGAGTTTCAATCCATATTGAAGTCTGCAGTCCTTGACTTTCTACAGCATGCACCTCAGGTCCTCCTCAGCTTCAGCAAGCAGGGTTGTGTTGTCTGCATAACACAGGTTGTTGATGAGTCTTCCTCCAATCCTGATGCCACATTCCTCTTCGTACAGCCTAGTGTCCCGGATGATCTGTTCTTCATACAGATTGAAAAGATATGGAGACAGAATCCATCTCTGATGGATTCCCTTCCTGATTTTGAACCATGCAGTGTCTCCTTGTTCTGTTCTGATGACTGCCTCTTGGTTCAAGTATAGGTTTCACATAAGAACAATCAAATATTCTGGGATTCCCATTCTTCTCAGAATCAGCTACATCTTGTTGTGATCCACACAGTCAAAAGCCTTATATGTTTATAGCTAACTATACAAAATAATCAATATGCTGCATTGTGAAAATCTGCAGCCAAGAACCACTCTAAAATGCTAAAGATTAAAGATGTGTGTTTAAAGACTGAACCACCCATGTTCCAAGCTTTGGTGTTTTCATTTGCTTCTTATTCATTTAAATTGGACAATCGAATAAAGATGCTTAAAGAAGAATCTATGTTTTGGAATTATGACCATACCAGGAACTGCCAAAAGATAAACAATCCTGGAGGAAGTACAGCCAAACAGCCCCCGAAGAGGCACCGATGAGCTCTCACACATTTGGGGCATGTTATCAGGAAGGACCAGTCTCTGGAAAAAGACAACTTGCCTGCACACATAGAGAGTCAGTAATATAAGGAGACCCTCAAGAAGCTGGATTGGTGTAGTTTATTCAACAATGGAGCATGTCAGATGCTGGAGAGGATAAAGTTCCAATGGAGTGGCACCCACTTCCTAAACAACATGCCTCTGGAAACTTTATGAACTTTGATAAATGTCAATAGTTACAGGAAGTCTTCAGGCCTTTTGTTCACAGGGTCGCTATGAGTTGTGCTGGACTCTACGGGGATCCACAACAACAACAACAAAAACAATAGGGTTTCTATAGTGGAGCTCTATAAGTTGTAGTCTCCTCAATTGCACCTAACAATAACAACACTGACCTACTTCATTAATAAGACAGATAACTCTAGCATATATAGAGTTTAAGGATATAGAATACATCCCAAAAAGGAATACTGTAACTGGATGGTCCTTACTTTATTCCCTGCACCACATTCAGAAAGATCTTCAAGTCTTTGTTTTAAGCAAGTGATGTTGTACCACCTGCATGTTCTTGTTGGTAGGTGCCATCAAGCACAACTCATAATAACCCTATGAACAAAAGATCTGAAACCTGTTGTATCCTATGCCATCCTCACACTTCCTGACACACATGAGCCCATTGCATCAGTCACCATGTCAGCTCACCTGGTTGAAGGTCTTTTTCTCCTTTGCTGCTCCTTTATCCTTCCCAGCATCATGT